>NC_079191.1:274226118-274535493 GCF_029499605.1 Hyla sarda | reverse complement strand
AATTTAATTCAATGAGAAAATGCTGCACAGTTCACAAGTTGTTTTATTTTACGCATGTCAATACAAGAAAGTGACATTTCGTGTGTATTCCATGTGTATTGGATTGATCTTCATTCTAAATTATACACACTTAAAAATACAAGTAATCAAAAAATAATTGTGTGTAAAAATTGCTCTACATATGTGTTTCAGAAACGTATCTGTCTTGAAATACACATGTATTTTTCTGCTTAATACAATGTGAATATAACCTAATAATTTTTACAAACCATTGGCTGGATTTAAGTGTTGCCTAAAATAACTTCGGCCTGCACAACAGGTGTCATGTTCCTTAAAGGCTGCTGAGAAGAGAACATAGGAACACGCTCGTAACATTAGCAAAGCATATCATTCCTTAGGAGCTGACTTAACACTGTTTATATTAGAGTTGGTGATATTTGCATTTGTAGAAATTACACTTTTCATTCCTAATTAGAACTCTTTACTCTTTATTCAGCTGGCAAAATGTTCTAGTCTGTACTGATACATATCATTACATTCATATAAATACAGTATTGTTTTCTTCCATGCAAAGCACAGTGACAATATGAATGGCATGTTTCAACTAAAGTTCAGTTAGCAATGCTGTCCGCTTTGTGATCCCTTGTTTTGGCGAGTCCCCTAGTGTACAGCAAAACACTGAGAGAAATGGCCACTGAGCAAACAATGTATCAGTACGTGAAACAAGGGGTCTACCATTTGAGCATTAAAAAGACACCAAGCACAGAAAATACATATAAAAGTTAAATAAATAAATTTAGAAAAAAAGAATCTTAGCTCTTCCTCCCTTAAAGTGGGAGGGTGAACAATAGAACAAAAGTTGAAGCACGTTTATTTAGAATATCCTTAAAACATGTCCATGGGTAGAGGGAAATGGGACCTGCCAAAACTAAAACTACAAACATTTCATGGTATCCCGCTCCCTCTGGCCTTCCGGAGGCGATAAACCCCTGTATTGTTGCACTATTCTATTGTCAACTTTGCTCCTGCCATGTTTTTGCTTTAGGTGAGCACCTAGGTTAATTTTTTGCTTTCAGCTCGGTTTACCTAGTTATATTTTAATGCTGAAGATCCGTTTTGATTGGAGTAGTATCACCCACCTTCTTTGTGCCTGGTCACATAAAGTGGACCAGTGTCCCCCCTGCCATGCTTTGTATTCTCCATAAATTGACTGTTCTGGAACATCTGTGTTGTGCTTCCCTCTGTTATGCTAACTGGAGATTTATTGCTAAATAGCCATTTAGGTATAAGCTGTTGGGGTGTCTCCCTAAGCTGTCTGAGAGTGTCAGTGTTGGTTGGATGGTCTAGGACAGTGTAGGGACACGTCCCCATCTTGTAACACCCAGTTGGTTATTTAGCCATACATTTCTAGTAGGAATAACAGATGATTGGCACTGTCATGTAAGGAGCTCGGGCCAAAATTGTTATTTCATGGGGAATGCAAGTATTTACTAAAACAGACAGGTCATCTTTAATATCCCCTTTTACTTTGATCCTATATTATTTCATATTACTTAAAAATATGTAAAAGGTTTAATAAAGAAATATTGTGTGTGTGCCAGATCAATCTAGACCATTCTCCACTTCCTCATTATCCTGTGAGCAGGAACCTTGTTAGCATTAGGGCAAAAAAGATTATAAGTCCCCCCACCACGCTTTGGCTAAGGACTGCCCCTTAGGGCCCTTTATGATGACCCAACTGGAGGCACCAAACTAGCACCAATTAGAGAGATTGGCCCTCCTCTGCAGAACCTTTTTAAGGCTCAGTCAATTGTGCAGCCCATTAAACATTTTTGTGATTGCCCAATAACAATGATTTTGTTGGACACACAAAATATTAAAGGGTGCCTCTCATCAAAAAAAACTTTTGATATATTATAGATTAATGTATGCAGAATAACTTCACAATTGCATGTTATTAAAAAATATGCTTCTTTCTATTTAATTTTCCACTTTGAAGAAATGACCACTAGGGGTCTCCCTACCAGTCCTGGCAGCAAGCATTTCAGACTCATGCTGGAGTCCTAAACACTACGAGCTGCCAGTCTGCTTTGTTCACAAAGGAGAACACTCAGAGCTGCCAGCCTGCTTTGTTCACAGCCTTTTTGGCTGTGAACAAAGCAGGCTGGCAACTCTGAGTTTTTAGGACTCCAGCATGAGTCAGAAATGCTTGCTGACAGGACTGATCGGGAAAAATACAATAGAAAGAAGCATATTTTTCATTAACATGCTATTGGAAAGTTATTCAACATTCATTAACCCCTTAAGGACGCAGGACGCAAATGTATGTCCTGGTGAGGTGGTACTTAACGCACCAGGACGTACATTTACGTCCTAAGCATAACCGCGGGCATCGGAGCGATGCCCGTGTCATGCGCGGCTGATCCCGGCTGCTGATCGTAGCCAGGGACCCGCCGGCAATGGCCGACGCCCGCGATCTCGCGGACGTCCGCCATTAACCCCTCAGGTGCCGGGATCAATACAGATCCCGGCATCTGCGGCAGTTCGCGATTTAAATGAACGATCGGATCGCCCGCAGCGCTGCTGCGGGGATCCGATCATTCATAACGCCGCACGGAGGTCCCCTCACCTTCCTCCGTGCGGCTCCCGGCGTCTCCTGCTCTGGTCTGTGATCGAGCAGACCAGAGCAGGAGATGACCGATAATACTGATCTGTTCTATGTCCTATACATAGAACAGATCAGTATTAGCAATCATGGTATTGCGATGAATAGTCCCCTATGGGGACTATTCAAGTGTAAAAAAAAATGTAAAAAAATGTAAAAGTAAAAGTAAAAAAAAAGTGAAAAATCCCCTCCCCCAATAAAAAAGTAAAACGTCCATTTTTTCCTATTTTACCACCAAAAAGCGTAAAAAACATTTTTTATAGACATATTTGGTATCGCCGCGTGCGTAAATGTCCGAACTATTAAAATAAAATGTTAATGATCCCGTACGGTGAACGGCGTGAACGAAAAAAAAATTAAAAAGTCCAAAATTCCTACTTTTTTAATACATTTTATTTAAAAAAAATTATAAAAAAATGTATTAAAAGTTTTTTATATGCAAATGTGGTATCAAAAAAAAGTACAGATCATGGCGCAAAAAATGAGCCCCCATACCACCACTTATACGGAAAAATAAAAAAGTTAGAGGTCATCAAAATAAAGGGATTATAAACGTACTAATTTAGTTAAAAAGTTTGTGATTTTTTTTAAGCGCAACAAGAATATAAAAGTATATAATAATGGGTATCATTTTAATCGTATTGACCCTCAGAATAAAGAACACACATCATTTTTACCATAAATTGTACGGCGTGAAAACAAAACCTTCCAAAATTAGCAAAATTGCGTTTTTCGTTTTAATTTCCCCACAAAAATAGTGTTTTTTGGTTGCGCCATACATTTTATGATATAATGAGTGGTGTCATTACAAAGGACAACTGGTCGCGCAAAAAACAAGCCCTCATACTAGTCTGTGGATGAAAATATAAAAGAGTTATGATTTTTAGAAGGCGAGGAGGAAAAAATGAAAACGTAAAAATTAAATTGTCTGAGTCCTTAAGGCCAAAATGGGCTGAGTCCTTAAGGGGTTAATCTAAAATATATCAAAAGTTTATTTGATGAGAGGTACCCTTTAAATCTGATTGTTTGTTCTTTGGCTGATCACTGTCCCTTTTACACAGGTGATTACACTAGAAACATTGAGACAGAGAGGGGGGAAGGGTGCTTAAACAAACATGCAACACAAAACTTTATCAAAACTTTACCAAAAACAACAGCACCTGTCTGCCCCAGAGTGGAGGTGCTCTGTAATTGTCTTCAGTGGATTAGAGATGTCATGTGCTCTGTGTGATTAGTACAAATATATGGCCAGTAATGTCACCAATGTGGGCTCTGCACCGCTCAGCAAGTGTTCACTGAGCAGGAGGCATACACTGTAATACCTCCTGCTCAGTACCGAGTTTCCATAGGGTGCCATGGTACCGATGTAGACAGGAGTCCATGCTCTTAAATACTAAACAGCAAACGTAACATACTGCATACCCCTCACTGCTCAGCTAAAGAGTTTGGGGGGGGGGGATGAATAAACTGCAATTGGCAATGGCAGAACTTACAAAACAGCTGTCCGCTCCAGTTGGCTGGCTCAGCCATAGCTTCATTCAGCTTCTGGTCACATTAAGGTGTAGGGCACCACAGAAATGATGTGTAGCAACCTTTTTTTTTTTTTTTTTCTTTAACCCAAAGTCTCCTGAAACCATCTTTGGAGTTTTGGTTGTCACTAGTCATTATTTATCTAAAAACGTTGTACTTTTCTAGATACACTGGCCATGATTTACTAAGAGTGTTGTGTAGTTTTCTCTGTGGGTTTTAATTCCCTACAATTTTTTTTCACGGTATTTACTAAGGTTTCCCTACATTTTGCACTTTTCCCTACATTTTGCTTTTTTAACACATGCTCTGATCTGTAAGGTTTTACTCAGCTGAATTCCACCACATTTTCTGTGGAAACCTTAGTAAACATGGTGTTTTTTTGTGAAAATGTCGGAGACACGCCCCCATTTCAATTTCCACGCCCACTTTTCCCAGAGATCACGCCCAGGTTTTCTCAGTAAAATGGAGAGTTAGTCGTTTTTTTTTTTCAATTCTGCCACAAATTCTGGCGCACATTCTGGCGCAGACAGAATTTCTGGCGCACAACCCGACAAAACATGTTGGGTGTACAATAATAAATCAGGGCCACTATATTTGAATTACTCATCCTTTTCAAGGTTTGTTTGGTGTGGTAGCATCCTCGTATAGGCTAGGTTCACATATGTCCAGAAATCTGGCATAACTGCCATTCGGAGTGGTTGCAGTAGATCATAAAGCATAGCAAGTCCCATTTTTTTAATGCACACCATACCAAATATGCTGTCCAGAGCTCCTTACATGACAGTGCACTCAGCCTATCACCGGCCAAGGTGAGACATCGCTGTGGCTGGAGATACGCTGACCACAGTGTAACGTTCCGAGCCTAAGAAGCATGGAGCCGTGCAGCGCCGAAGGAACGGGTCGCCGATACCGGAGCAACGGGGGAAAGTAGGAAAGCGAGCTAAAGTTATTTTATTTTATTTTTTATTTTTTTTGCAGCCCGGGCACAGAGGAACTTAAAAGTTTTCTGCTGCATATCTCTTTTAAGGTGTACTTAAGAAAAGAAAAAAAAAACATAAAACTAGGTTCAAAAATGTCATAGCTACAGATGCTACATTTTGGAAAAACTGTCACTGACCCCAAAAATGTCACAAAAAAGCATTGTAAGCACATTTAATAGCATTTTATTTTGTCCCTATTGATCAGCTAACATCTGGATGCAGCATTTTAGTCAGAAAAAAAATGCCATGAACCCATAGAATTTATCTAAAAAGAAGTGTGTGAACCCACCCTTAGTTCTGCTCCCTTTACCAAGCAGCATGTAGTGATTTTGGGCAAAAAAGAAAGAATTATATAAGAAGAAGATATACGTATATTACAAAATGTAGATGTAATATACCTGTATCATTATGGATGGCTGGATTTATATCTACATAGCAATTTGCTTAGTCTTCATAGACTCGGCTATAAATATCTTCATTTAGCAGATATGATTCCTAACCACATGGAAAAAAACAACCTCTCCCTTGTTTACTTCCAGCAGACGTGAAGAGGCAAGCAAGTGTTCACATAATGATGTATTCCACCTAATTAGATATCTGACGGCTCCAAAACAAAGTCATAGGTAAACATATAATAAAGCAAACTAGGTAACAGCATATATTGTGATAGTATAAGTGGAGAGTTCACTCCATCTAATAGGTGTCATTTACAAGATGTGAACTAAATAAGATTAAAAAAAACATAATTGAAACAAACAAATTAAAATTCATGGCAAAACCAGCATCTCAGCTTTGCTTATTTATTCTTCATTTAATTACATGCAACTTTCTCAAAATTATTTATCTTCCCTACTGTTTTGTCAGATTGTAAAAATGGCAAGAAATATGGCACTTCTTGGGAAGTAGACCATAACAGAAATGGACTTTGTAGGCCTAGTTGATAAGTATTATAATTCTGGCAATACTGCAATGTGGTCGTTTCTGTGAAACACCAAAAAGGAACAATTTATCATTTTTAGGAGCCTCCATTGTAAGACTGTGGTTCAAGAGGTACTTAGGTGTCCTGAGCTAGTCTTGAGTTTGGTTCATTAGATCATTTCTAGAGTAGGTGGAACCAGAATACGATGGGTGAATTTAGAGGGGTACTTACTACCAGAAAACTAAAAGTCATGCAGAATTGGACCACTCAGTGGTAGTTGATGAAGTGTAGATACTAGTATATAGCTTGGCAAAAGAGGTCAGGCCAATGCTGAATGCGATAGTATGGTGAAATCAGGCGTGTAGTCAGACCAGGAAATAAAAAAAGATCAGGTAAAACTGGTTTGTGGTATCAAATCAGGTCAGGTTAAGACAGGTCAGAGGCAACAGAACACAAAAATAGTTCACAAGTTAAAACAGAGAATTAACCACTTTATCAACTTCAAATAACATTACTTAGATCTGTAGCCACCCTGCATCGCTGGATCACTACATACTTTAAACTAAAGATCCAATTACATTCCTTCAGTGAAAATGTTACTTCCTTAGTTTGCATAACCTTGCAGCTTGTCCTTCATGGGGTTTTAAGTGTCACTAAGATTTGCAAATGATCCAATTTTTAAGCACCTTGCACTGTGGCATGTGGTAGGGGCTTCAATGCTTTAAAAGCCAGTCCAAAAGCTATTTTTTTCAGCCACAGGAATCCTCAGAAATAGGATCAAGTCAGTACATTCAGATTGCGTGATACCTCCTGTTCATCGACATGTCAGTTATGGCATATAGACACACACGTAGACCAGGAGGTCTGCACTGCTAAATGTTGTATGTCCTACTGGTTGGGAGAACAAAGATGACAGCAAGAGTTGCACAGAGGCAAACATCTACACTGACAGATTGTAGTCAGAAATAAGAAGAATGACACATAGTGATCCATTTTGTACTGCCAGTAAAATTGGATGTCATATACAAAGCCTAGGGCGTCAAATAGTGTATTGTAAAGTGTTATGGTCTTAATGCATTAAATGATCTTGTCAGGACGGTGAATTTTCCAGTGGGTGAAACAGTCAAAGACAGTTATCATGGATGGAATGTGTAGGGAAGGATATGTGTAGCTATACTTTGATGTCACTATGCCTACTTTATGTCACTATGATCTACTGCCCCCAATACTTACTGTATTATGCCTGTTCTGTTCTATTATATTTGGTATCTGGTAAACCACATTACTAGTGCCTGTTAAACCCCATTACATGTCTATTGAATGGTTTCTTGCTGTCATGTGCAAGGGGTTAAGGCTTTTAAGAAAACTTTTTGCATTGCTATCAAATAGCACGAGGGTATTTAAATTGAGTACAGGGCACACGGGGACCCATTGATATTACACGGGCAATGCCATAAAAAAGGCCTTCACAAAGGAATATCACACCATTGTGGTGGCACAATGTACAGTGGTTGGAAGCTTCTAGTCTTATAGTCATAGAATCAGTAGTACGGCCATTTTACTAAAGTGTTGCAGGAGATGTTTTTCCTTATAACGCATGGCCGCACATGCTACTGTGAGAAGCTGCCATGGCCTGCAGTGTCTGTGGACTGGACTTGTCTTCCATCAAACACATCTATGATATCATTGGTCAGCAATTACAAAGGGAGTTGGCAGCAGCGGATCTTGATGATTTGTACGCCAACTATAAAGAACCTTGTTAATAGCATTCTAATACACGTAAGTGCATGTATTTCTGCGTGGGGCACTGATACTCGATACTGAATAAATCAAGATAGTTTTTAATATTTAGTTTACATTTTTTATCATTAACATGTCTATTGATCCCGTGATTTCCATAACTCCATGACTTTTTGGTATAGCAATTTAAATGTAGAGCAGTGTATATTCGACCACTGCACTGGAGAGGTTGCCGAGTTTTTTATATGCCACGGCTAGCATAGAATCCACCAGAACAAGAGAAAGATCCCTTTTAGCAACTCTCCAAACTCAGCTCACCCCTTAGAGCTCGACCCTGGCCATAAGAAACAGGGACTGTCTAAATGGGACCATGACAGCTGATCCTGGCATGGCCTTTTGATTTTGCATACCAGGTCTGTGTTGTAATTGACTACAATAAGACAATGGGAGGACAAAATCTATTCAATATTAGATAAAGCGTTAACATGATTAGAGCTTAGAATATCTCTCTTATAACAGTGATAAAACAAACAAACATACATTTCCAGTCATCAGACTGCCTTGCCTCTGTGCCAATCCCTTCATTGATTACCTGTTGCCCAACAAATTCAATTTAAACTCTTCACCATGACATATAAGTCCATCTACAACCCTAGACATCTTATCCCTATCCAAAAGATAGGAAATAAGATGTCTGATCACTGGGGTCCCGCCACTTGGAACCCCCGAGATCTCTCCTGCAGCACCTTATGTCATCTGCTGCACAGAGAGAACTTTGCTCTGTCCCTGATGACGGGCGATACAGGGGTCATGGTATCGTGACGTCACAGCCCCGCCCCCTCATGACATCACGACCCGCCCCCTCAATGTAAGTCTATGGGGGGGGCATGGCGATTGTCATACCCATGACACAGGGTGCTGTAAGAGAGAGCGGTGGAACCCCCGCGATCAGACATCTTATCACCTATCCTTTGGATAGGGGATAAGATGTCTAGGGGTAAAGTACCCCTTTAATGGCTACTTCACCTGCCCACAGATGACTTGCTCTCCTCCTCACCTTTCCTTCCCCTCTCCTTGTAGATTGTAAGCCCTTGCAAGGAAGGTAATTGTATTGACCCACAGAATAAAGAACACCTATCATTTTTACCGTAAAATGCACAGTGTGAAAACAAAACCCTCCAAAATGTGCAAAATTTAGGTTTTCATTTATTTTTTGGGGGGTTCGCCGTACATTTTATGGTAAAATGAGAGGTTTCAATACAAAGTACAATTGGTCAAGCAAAAAACAAGCCCTTATATGGGTCTGTACATGGAAATATAAAGGAGTTATGGATTTTAGAAGGCGAGGAGGAAAAAACGAAAACGCTAAAATAAAATTGGCCTGGTCCTTGAGGTGAAAATGGGCTTGGTCATTAAGGGGTTAAATAGCTTACTGACAACATGATGACACACAGCAAGCTTTTGTGACTACCATGTTCTCTTCATCAGGTTTTTCCCAATAGTAAGAAAGTCACATATTTATACTCAAGAGGACATAGGAATAGTGAGGTGAATATGGGTCCGTCTAGGCAGGCAGACATATGTTTTATATGAATGTTGATCCAGTATATACACTCTCATCAATAGCCTTTACTGGGCTTTATCACTGCATCATTAAAGCTGTTCTTCACTTACATCACTGTTAGCAGAACATGCCCTGTTTACACAGGAAAATGTCTGACTGACCAACAATAATTTTGGTGGGGGCATTCACACACAGGGTCCACTGAGGATTTTAAAAAGCAATTTGTATGTATTTTTGACTGATATGTAAAATTAGCAGCAGTGGGTACATTATACCATATACATATATATTACAATAAATAGTGTTCAGTATACTATCATATTATATTCAGCAGTAATTCTGCAAAAGAATGGAACTTTATCTAATAAATATTTCAAATACAAGATTCAAGACTTGGAAGCTTTTACTCATCCTTTTGTGTGGGGCTGGAAATAGACACAAGTATGTAGAGCTTAGAGCAGCTGTTGTTTCGCACATAAAGTTGGTTTCTCAAACTGGGAGTCCTGACATAATATACTATACTTTTTTTCGAGAAAGGTTGCAATAGCAGCAGAAATGTTGCTCTGTATTATCATGGAATAAAACACCTTTACTTATGCAGATTTGAGTGCTGCAGCTACTGCTTTTTCTAGGATGTGCACTGTGCCTTAGACCAAGGCATGCACCACCTATATTGTGGACTTGATGTGCTGCTCTCCAATTTGTCCTATACGTGTGTGTGTGTGTGTGTGTGTGTGTGTGCGCATGTGTGCGCATGTGTGTAGAGGAAGAAGAATCATGATCCTTTAGGTTTTTGGTGTATACGAAACTCCCCAAGAACACTTGCTCTGACATCAAAGTAGAAGATCAGTAAAAGTAAAATTAGTCGCATGGAATAGTAGGCCATTAAAGGGGCATGCCCAAGATTATGGAAATCATGCAGAAGTGGTGGGAGAAAGTGCAGCAGTAGAATAGAGCTAGTAGTTCACAGTAAGGATCACCAGATAGCTTCTACAAGTTATATACAGAGCTTATAGGGGATCAAGTGATTCCAAAGTAGTTACAGGAACTGCTGGGTCTTACCAGACCCAGACCAGATCTGCAGTCTATTAACCCCTTAAGGACTCAGCCCATTTTGGCCTTAAGGACTCAGACAATAACATTTTTACGTTTTTGTTTTTTCCTCCTCGCCTTCTAAAAATCATAACTCTTTTATATTTTCATCACCAGACTAATATGAGGGCTTGCTTTTTGCGTGACCAGTTGTCCTTTGTAATGACATCACTCATTATATCATAAAACGTATGGCGCAACCAAAAAACACAATTTTTGTGGGGAAATTAAAAAGAAAAACGCAATTTTGCTAATTTTGGAAGGTTTCGTTTTCACGCCGTACAATTTACTTTAATTCTGAGGGTCAATACGATTAAAATGATACCCATTATTACATACTTTTATATTATTGTTGTGCTTTAAAAAAATCACAAACTTTTTAACCAAATTAGTACGTTTATAATCCCTTTATTTTGATGACCTCTAACTTTTTTATTTTTCCGTATAAGCGGTGGTATGGGGGCTCATTTTTTGCGCCATGATCTGTACTTTTTTTTATACCACATTTGCATATAAAAAACTTTTATTAAAATTTTTTATAATTTTTTTTAAATAAAATGTATTAAAAAAATAGCAATTTTGGACTTTTTTTTTTTTAACGTTCACGCCGTTCACCGTACGGGATCATTAACATTTTATTTTAATAGTTCGGACATTTACGCACGCGGCAATACCAAATATGTCTATTAAATTTATTTTTTACGCTTTTTGGGGGTAAAATAGGAAAAAACTGACGTTTTACTTTTTTATTGGGGGAGGGGATTTTTCACTTTTTTTTTACTTTTATTTTTTTACATTTTTTTTTACACTTGAATAGTCCCCATAGGGGACTATTCATAGCAATACCATGATGCTATTACTGATCTGTTCTATGTATAGGACATAGAACAGATCAGTGTTATCGGTCATCTTCTGCTCTGGTCTGCTCGATCTCAGACCAGAGCAGAAGACGCCGGGAGCCGGAAGGAGGAAGGTGAGGGGACCTCCGTGCGGCGTTCTGAATGATCGGATCCCCGCAGCAGCAGCGCGGGCGATCCGATCATTCATTGAAATCGCGTACTGCCGCAGATGCCGGGATCTGTATTGATCCCGGCACCTGAGGGGTTAATGGCGGACGCCCGCGAGATTGCGGGCATCGGCCATTGCCGGCGGGTCCCTGGCTGCGATCAGCAGCCGGGATCAGCCGCGCATGACACGGGCATCGCTCCGATGCCCGCGGTTACGCACAGGATGTAAATGTACGTCCTGGTGCGTTAAGTACCACTGCACCAGGACGTACATTTACGTCCTGCGTCCTTAAGGGGTTAAAGGGGTACTCCCATGGAAAACTTTTTTTTTTTTTTTATCAACTGGTGCCAGAAAGTTAAACAGATTTGTAAATTGCTTCTATTAAAAATCTTAATCCTTCCAGTACTTTTTAGGGGCTTTATATACTACAGAGGAAATGCTTTACTTTTTAGATGTCTTCGATGTCATGACCACAGTGCTCTCTGCTGACCTCTGCTGTTCATTCTGGGAACTGTCCAGAGCAGGAGTAAATCCCCATAGCAAACATATGCTTCACTGGACAGTTCCTAAAATGGACAGCAGAGGTCAGCAGAGAGCCATGGTCATGACATCAGAGAAATCTAAAAAGCATTTCCTCTGTAGTATATAGCCCATACAAAGTACTGGATGGATTAAGATTTTTTTTTTTCATAGAAGTAATTTACAGATCTGTTTAAAGGGGTACTCCAGTGTTGCAAAACTTTTTTTTTTTTTTTTTTTAAATCAACTGGTGCCAAAAAGTTAAACAGATTTGTAAATTACTTCTATTAAAAAATCTTAATCATTCCAGTACTTATTAGCTGCTGAATACTACAGAGGAAATTATTTTCTTTTTGGAACACAGTGCTCGCTGCTGAAATCACGAGCACAGTGCTCTCTGCTGACATTTTTGTCCATTTTAAGAACTGTCCAGAGTAGGAGAAAATCCCCATAGCAAACATATGCTACTCTGGTCAGTTCCTAAAATGGACAGAGATGTCACCAGAGAGCACTGTGCTCGTGAATCAGCAGAGAGCACTGTGTTCCAAAAAGAAAAGAATTTCCTCTGTAGTATTCAGCAGCTAATAAGTACTGGAAGGTTTAAGATTTTTTTAATAGAAGCAATTTACAAATCTGTTTAACTTTATGGCACCAGTTGATTTAAAAAAAAAAAAAAAAAAAAGTTTTCCACTGGAGTAACCCTTTAAAGGGAGATGTTTTACCCTATAACTAAGCTAAAAGCTCATGTGCCAGGTAAAGTAAAAAGGGAAGTTAGCAACAAAAAATGTATTGTTAAAATGTCTTTAAAGGACTTTTATGTATAAACAATGTAAACACTTAACATAAAATATAAGTAACCATACAAAATAAAAGCAATTAATAGTAACATTTGTCATTTGGAAAAAAGGTGCAAAATTATTTTAATACCGAAACAAGAAACAACGTTTTTGCTTTCAAACCTGCATATGCTGGAAAAAAAATATGCCTGGTTATGAACAGAGGAAATTGGGACAATCTTAAATTGATTTGAAATATGTTTCTTGTGAGTATTTTTCTGGTCATGTTACTAGTAAAATGTACTGGACAGAAATAATGTAAGGCTAAATTCACATCACGTTTGAGACATCTGGTTTCACATTTTTGTCATCATTTGTCAAGAATAAGTTGTATACTTTTTCGCCTTCTGTTTGTTTCTGTTCTTTTTCTGTTAAGCATAGACTATTAAACTTTTGTGTTCTCTACAAAAACGTATCCATGACAGTCTGTTGATATATATAATTTTATATAATGTGAACCCTGCCTATCTAGAACATTTTAGCTTTTTAACTTATAATGTATTGGAATATAAATTATAAAAAATATTTCCATTTCTAGGAGTGGAGAGGGTGTGCAGGGGGCACACTCTCCTTACAGGACTTTGGGGAATACTTGTGCATAAAAGGTGCATAGATTCACATCAGCTCCGATCTGGTGTCTATTTCTACACTTGGCGCAACGGCAGCTACAGAACCACGGGATTTACTAAGAGGCGTGACAATAGATGTCACTTTATTTATGGGTGGCTTTGTTAGCATGTGCACATGAATCTACTCTCTACAGATTTGTGAATGTTACACGCTCCAAGCTCACAGTCCAAATAAAAATAAGATTTACGCTGTCTGAACTACGGGCAGCAGGAAATCCAGACAGGCTCCCTCACTACAAACAGTTTTACTCTAAAATGCTACAGTATTTCAGAGAAAACAAAATTTAAAGGGGTATTCCAGGAAAAAACTTTTTTTTTTTTTACATCAACTTGCTTCCGAAAATTAAAGGAAAACAGTCACCTGCAAATGGTGACCGGTGCTTATGAATATTTAAATCTAGCCGGAGGGCCCGCCTCATAGCGCAAGTCAACGCTGGAAGAGGGGGATTTGGGCTCCGGACTGCAGGTAGGTAAGGCAGTCCGAGACTCCGCATCGGTCTCCTGTTCATCCGCACTATAACCTGGTATATCGGGTTATGGTGCGGGTAAACAGGTGACCATTTTCCTTTAACCCCTTAAGGACCGGGGGTTTTTCCGTTTTTGCATTTTCGTTTTTTGCTCCTTGCCTTTAAAAAATCATAACTCTTTCAAATTTGCACCTAAAAATCCATACGATGGCTTATTTTTTGCGCCACCAATTCTACTTTGTAATGACGTCAGTCATTTTGCCCAACATTCTACGGTGAAGCAGGAAAAAAAATCATTGTGCGACAAAATTGAAAAAAAAACGCTGTTTTGTAACTTTTGGGGGCTTCCGTTTCTACATAGTAAATTTTTCGGTAAAAATGACACCTGATATGTATTCTGTAGGTCCATACGATTAAAATGATACCCTACTTATATAGGTTTGATTTTGTCCGACTTCTGGAAAAAATCATAACTACATGTAGGAAAATTAATATGTTTAAAATTGTCATCTTCTGACGCCTATAACTTTTTTATTTTTCCGTGTATGGGGCGGTATGAGGGCTCATTTTTTGCGCCGTGATCTGAGGTTTTTAACGGTACCATTTTTGCTTTGATAGGACTTATTGATCGCTTTTTATTCATTTTTTAATGATATAAAAAGTGACCAAAAATGCACTATTTTGGACTTTGGAATTTTTTTGCGCGCACGCCATTGACCGAGCGGTTTAATTAATTATATATTTTTATAATTCGGACATTTCCGCACGCGGTGATACCATATCTGTTTATATTTATTTTTATTTACACTGTGTTTTTTTTTTTATTGGAAAAGGGGGGTGATTACAACTTTTAATAGGGGAGGAGCTAAATGATCTTTATTCACTTTTTTTTCCACTTTTTTTTTGCAGTGTTATAGGTCCCATAGGGACCTATAACACTGCACACACTGATCTTCTATGTTGATCACTGGTTTCTCATAAGAAACCAGTGATCAACGATTCTGCCGGATTACTGCTCATGCCTGGATCTCAGGCACTGAGCAGTCATTCGGCGATCGGACAGCGAGGAGGCAGGTAGGGGCCCTCCCGCTGTCCTGTCAGCTGTTCGGGATGCCGCGATTAGCCGCGGCTATCCCGAACAGCCCGACTGAGCTAGCCGGGAACTTTCACTTTCACTTTCACTCAGCTCTGAGCGCGTGGCTAAAGGGTTAATAGCGCGCGGCGCCGCGATCGGCGCTGCGCGCTATTAGAGGCGGGTCCCGGCTTCACTATGACGCCGGGCCCGCCATGATATGACGCGGGGTTACTGTGTAACCCCGCGTTATATCAGAAGAGCAGGACCAAGGACGTACCGGTACGTCCTTGGTCCTTAAGGGGTTAAACAGATTTGTAAATTATTTCTATTAAAAAATCTTAACCCTTCCAGTAGTTATCAGCTACTGAAGTTGAGTTGTTCTTTTCTTTTTGACAACAGTCTTTCTGACACCTCTGCTTGTCTCAGGAACTGTCCGAAGCATTAGAGGTTTGTTATGGGGATTTGCTCCTACTCTGGACAGTTCCTGAGAAAAGTAGAGGTGTCAGTAGAGAGCACTTTTATCAGACAGAAAAGAACAACTCAACTTCAGCAGCTGATAACTACTAGAAGGATTTAGATTTTTTTTAACCCCTTAAGGACCCAGGCTTTTTCCGTTTTTTCATTTTCAATTGTTCCTCCTTAACTTTAAAAAATCATAACTCTTAAAAATTTTCACCTAAAATTATACATAATGGCTTAATTTTTGCGTCACTAATTCTACTTTGTAATGACATTAGTCATTTTACCCAACAATCTACGGTGAAACGGGAAAAAAAATCTATGTGCGCCAAAATTGATGAAAAAACACTATTTTGCAAGTTTTGGGGGCTTCTGTTTTTACGCAGTACATTTTTTGTCGACAATGATACCTTATCTTTATTCTGTAGGTCCATACGGTTAAAATGATACCCTACTTGTATAGGTTTGAATTTGTATCACTTCCGAAAAAAATCATGAATAAATGCAGGAAAATGTATACGTTTAAAATGGTCATCTTTTGACCCCTATAACTTTTTTATTATTTCTGTGTTCAGGGCGCTTTGAGGACTAATTTTTTGTGCCGTCATCTGAAGTTTTTAGCGGTACCATTTTTGTTCTGATCAGACTTTTTGATCACTTTTTATTCACTTTTTTGTGGTATAAAAAGTGATCAAAAATGCGCTATTTTGGACTTTGGAATTTTTTTGCGCGTACGCCATTGAACGAGCGGTTTAAAAAGCGGTATATTTTTATAATTTGGACATTTCCACATGCAGCAATACCACATATGTTTATTTTTATTATTATTTACATAATGTTTTTTTTATTTTTGGAAATGCCGGGTGATTCAAACTTTTATTAGGGGAAGGGATAATTGAAAGGGTTAATGATTTTTTTACACTTTTCTTATACAATATTATAGCTCCTATAGGGGGCTATAACATTGCATTAACTGATCTTTTACACTGATTGATCCATCTCCATAGGAATGGATCAATCAGTGTTTTTGGCGATTGAATGCTCAAGCCTGGATCTCAGGCTTGAAACATTCATTCGGCGATCGGACAGCACAGGAGAAGGTAAGAAGACCTCCTCCTGTGCTACAGCTGTTTGGGATGCCGGAATTATACCGCGGCGATCCCGAACAGCTCCCTGAGCTAACCGGCACATTTTACTTTCGTTTTTAGCTTTGAGCGCGCGGCTAAAGGGTTAATAGCGCGCGGCACAGCGATCAGTGCTGCGCACTATTAGAGACGGGTCCCGGCTTCACTATGACGCCAGGCCCGCCGCGATATGATGCGGGGTCACTGTGTGACCCCGCGTTATATCGCAGGACCGGGACCCAGGACGTACCCATACGTCCTGTGTCCTTAAGAGGTTAATAGAAGTAATTTACA
This sequence comes from Hyla sarda, assembly GCF_029499605.1. Classification (NCBI taxonomy): domain Eukaryota; kingdom Metazoa; phylum Chordata; class Amphibia; order Anura; family Hylidae; genus Hyla; species Hyla sarda. The sequence goes on along the minus strand of NC_079191.1, from coordinate 274,518,592 downwards.
AATCTGTTTAACTTTCTGGAGCAAGTTTTTTCCTGGAATACCGCTTTAATGGCCCATGCCAAGGGGAAATTCTGGGAAGAATCCACTTGCAGCTTGTCTAATATATTGACAGAAGTAAGTAGTATGTAGCATTTTCTTTAGTGTCATTTGAGAAAAATAAATGTTGGGCAATGTAAATGTATTCTAATGAAAACAAATTTTTTTAAATAAGGTGATCAGATCTTTATGTTTATGGCCAGCTCTAGTTTATTATGCTGTTCAGGAAAATTCCAGTTTCTTGTACTTTTCCGTGAAATAGAAGCCCCATGCACCCAAACCCCCTACATATATTTCAGGAGGTCCATTATTCTTTAGTGCTGCCCATAATATCTTTATTGTTTAAAAATATAATTTGGTAAATGAATGGTGTTAATTGAAAAATATCATATTCCATCTCTCATGTAGGTACAAAATGCAGAACAACGAGAACAGCAATGATAAAGCAGACAGTCAGCTTCCAGTAAATGATAACCCCCTGCCTCCTGATCAAAATGGTGTATCATCTCTCGAGGAAGTGTCACCAAAAGTATCTGATCTGCAGCCTGGTAAAGCCGATACAGGAGCAGGTGAGCATGACATTTCAGAGGAGCTAAGCAGGCAGCTGGAAGACATAATTCAGACTTACGCATCTCCCGATTCTGTGAGTGCTGAGAACCAGACTGGTGGATTGCCAAATAAAGCACAAGCAAATGAGGATGGAGATACTGAGGATGTAAATGCAGAGGAGTCAAAAGAAGCAGGTTCCTCATCGGATGCCTCATCAGCTACTTTAAATAAAGACCAAAAACTGGATAAGAAAATTCTAAAAGGCTTAGGTATGTGGTTATATTATTACAGTATGTTATATCTATTCTAAATAAAAATGGACTAGGGCTTTTTTCACACCACCATTTTTTTTTTCACCGACACTCAACCCAACCCATTTCATTTATAGGGTTTCCATCATGGTGTCTGGCATTTTACTAGACAAAATAGCAAAATATGCTGCATTATTTTATCTGGCATTCTGCAACAGGGGCTCCCAACAGCAATGTGACCCGATTGTAGCCTAATATAAAAAGACCAACAGAAATGGAGTGAAAACAAAAATTTGTTTCACATAAAAAAAAGGAGACACAGCTGCTTAGAAAATATATCTCAAAAAGAGATTCACAGGCTACATTAGCTGCCTCCACCATATTCCCAGCTGTGCCCGGCCCCCATAAGGAAAACGCAAACTATTCACTATCACAGCCCTAGAATGTGAGTGCCTGTGCTCTGCTCTGAGCAGAGCACAGGAGGGCGGAGTGCAAGCACTGGTAGGCTCTTAAGTTTTAGCAACGTGAGTGTAAATAGTTTACATATTCATTACGGCAGGAGGGGGGAGACCCAGAGCAGGGAACATGGAGTAGACAGGTGGAGTGCGGCGAACTGGCTCCCCAGACCTCTGTCCCTGACTTTTGGGAGGCCCACCTCCTTAATACGATGGCCCTAACCATGGTGGCAAACCCAACACTAAGTAAAGTGCAGGGCGTAGAAAAGTCCGAGACAAGTAAACAAGCACTGTACAAGAGTCAGGGAAACAGGTCAGGAAACAATGGGTTAACAGGCACAGAACTATAGACAAAAAGACAGACAGGAAATGCACAGATCAGAATCAAACAGGCCAAGTCTTTACCAGTGAGAGTATTACCGTACAGATACAGTTAGCCAATGAGTAGTCAAAGAACAAGCCAAAGGTCAGGATAATAAGAGAATAGAATAATAAACACAGGATATGCATAGCAGAGCCAGGGAGCAAGGAACAACAATTTTCACTAAAAGCAGCCTTCAGCCTGATAAGGACCCATTCACGGTCACTAAGACTAGAGCCCATTGGCCTGGCGCATTCAGCTCCTGAGTGGCTAGAGCACAGAATGTGAAGCCTGGCCAGGTGCGATCATTACACCAGTATTCCGATCTACAGTTTACAACAATTGTTTGTGAGAACATTTTGGTCAATTATAGCCTATGCGAGCCACAGGAAATAAACAAAACAATACCAAACAGACATACTCCATCACAATTAACCCTCTTGGGCATAGATCACTATTTATTCTCTACTATCAACATTCAAACCTACATTTTAATGAAAACTCTAAACACAAAAAAGAGCCATCAAAAAAACATACACTATGCCCCAGATTTATCAAACTGTGTGAGAGAAAAAATAGAGTGATTTTCCCACAACAACCAATTACAGCTCAGCTTTCACTTTACCAGAGCTTGTTAGCTGAGCTGTGATTGGTCGTTGTGGGAAAATCACTCTATTCTTTCTCTAACACAGTTTGATAAATTTGGGCCTATATGTATTTAGTAAATCGTACATCTTACTATTGCTCCTGTTGCAGGATATATTTTTATAGTAAAAATTTTGCAGTAACTTCAAAGCCCGAGACTACAGTGGTCAAACGAATTTGCCAGAAGTCCCATAGACTTGTATGGGACTTCTGGCAAATCTGTATCCTGATCAATGTAGCCTGGGGCAAATCGCGATCTCTAAAGTTGCACATATATCCTGCCGCCAGAGCCATCATTGGATGCACACTTTAAAAAAAAGGTCATACCTGTATAAAGAAATCCAATAGATTTGATCCATGAGTGTCAAGCATCCTGGTGTATAAATCCTGGATTATCCATTCATTATATGTATGCATGCCCAATGTATACAGTGTTTCATAAGCCAGGCCATAATTGCCAGAAATGTTGCAGTGCATGTTCTTTATAAAATGGGACAACAAAAAAACTTTTTGCTACAAGTTCGGTGCCTTGGACTACTAGTGTCGATATAGAACAACTCAAAACAATTTGTAAAATACAGAAGTAGATATATCCCCACATTCGTATTCTCTTCCCAGATTTGACTTTATCATGAAACCTGTATCCATAGATATATCAGCTCTGCACCCCCTCCCCCAAATAAATAAATAAATATATATATATATATTATCTGTGTATATTTTGTGGTAAAGTGTACGGGAAAGTGGTGGATGGGGTGTATATTTCACCTGGTTTCCTCAGCGAGGCACAATAAATGAAATCCGGAAGGATATGCTGCTTTAGCAGAGCATAGTCTGCTAGGCCTCTATTGTTTAAACTTCATGGGCTGGATATCCTGGACTGGAGGACAGGTTGGATGTGGGAGTGCTCCACTCCATACCACTAGTCCACTACAGGTTTCCCTACTCCAAGGTGTTCTCAGGTGAGGCTCCCTGTGCTGATTGGTGGAGAGACAGAGGAGAAACAGACACAGCCAGATCTGCAGCTGAAACCTACCAGGTCTGAACCTTCCTCTATGGACATTTTGGGAGTTTGCTTCGGGCCAGACATTAGGCCCACAGTAGGATAGTGAAGTATCCTGATGTTTAATTAGAGCCGGAAAGGCTTAGATGTTGTTGTTTTATTTGCACTATGCTTTGTACCTAAAATAAGTTAAATAAACATCCTCTTGGACGTTTAAAACCTACTGCTTGTGTGAATACTGGCATTGCCGACCCCACCGTGTAAGCTGTTCCCTACAATGTACATATATATATATATATATATATGTGTGTGTGTATGTGTGTGTGTCTGTATCATAATACAGTCCTGCACTTACTATCAGCACTAGACAAGGGCCAAATAATCCCTCCACATTATTCCTCTAATGCAGTAACCATATCGCGGTACTACTTACTACATAGGTCTACAGCCTGTAAAAGAAGTTACAATGCAGTTAGATCCTGTGACTCACAGGTTATGTCTTCCTATATAGTAATAGGGCTCCCTGTGTCCCCAAATGATTATAGTTCCCCAACAGACCACCCAAAAATAATATCTAGTAGCATGGGATCCCCAGGCAGTCATGATGACATCATAGCATGCAAGACATTGCGGGGATGGTATCCTGGCAGCTGACAGCTCCACCATTATACTTCACTGCATCTGCATCCGGAAAATAGCCAGTAAAGGGCAATGGTTGTCCGAAGATCCAAGACACTGGGCTAAAAATCAGGGGCATGCTCAGTGTTAACATACAGAGCATAAAATATAGTAATAGCTACCTGTTTTTAATATTTAATTTAAAATTTAAAATAACTTATAACCTTAAAAATGAAATCTAGCAATAATACACCAATGTATTATTATAATGAAATGATTATTAATTGTTAAATGGTATTCGCCAGTTTATTAAAAAGATCATACATATATTATACTACTTTCCTGCACTGGGGCCGGTATAACAGTTTCAAAATTCACAAGCACCCCTATGTAGTGTTAAAGTTTTTGGTTCATTGCACGTCCCTGGGAGTCTGGAAGTCCAATACAATTAGACAAGAAAAGTAGGACACCACACAACTGGATACATTTCCAAAAAAAGTAGAAACTTTTTTTTTTTTCAGCTCCAGTGATACCAATAAGATACTATTCAAGCTGGGTAGAGGAATAAGACTGTACCCTACATGAAAAAAAAACATACGTTCTGAAATGTCACCTATTGGTGTCACTGCGGCTACAATAAAAGACCACACTATTTTGTCATTCATCCAGTCGTCTGCTGTCCTACTGTTTTATTGTTTGTATGACAGTTCAAGCTGGTATACCTGATATATCGCATTTCAGTCCTAAAAAAATGGCTGTAAATCTTGTGCAGACAAACAGTTACAACAGAACACCTGTGTACATAGAGCATATGATGAGCCATGCTATGATTTCTTTCTGTGAAATTTGTATAGAATCAGAAAAAAAAAACTCAATGCTTTTGTATATCAAAAAGGCATACAGAGGTACAGTAGATCCAATGAGTGTACATATAAAGAATAAATAATTATCAATGATCAAAACGTATATACTAACAACATGTTAGTTTTTGAAATTATGCTGAGAAGCAATTGGATCATTGTGCAAGATTGTAGATGTGCACCATGTCTGTCTTCTACTTGAGTACATAAAGAATAAATAATGCTGCTTCATTTTGTATTCAATCTGGTCTTTGACTTACAAAACTGCACCAAAAATGTCCTAAAAAATGTATGTGTGATTCCAGCCTTATATAGTAGTTTTTTGTATTTATTATTAATGACACTCAATGGCCCTAATTTACTATTGTAAACCAGGTCTGTTTTGTCGGGTTGTGCACCAAAATGTGGCACAGTGCTCCAAAATTTGGCACATTGCCCCACAAATTGTGTCTGCAGCAGAATTTGTGACCAAAAAAAAAAAAACAACCAAATCTCCATTTTACTCAGTGGATTTGAGCTCTGGAAAACCGCACAGCTCAGAGCAGTTGTAAAAAAAAAAAGCAAAACGTAGGGAAAAGGGCAAAATGTAGGGAAACATTAATAACTACTGTGGAGAAATACCTGTCGGGCTGGGATTATGTATTAAATGGGAGAACACTTGGGACAACTGACATGGAAAAGGACTTAGGAGTCTTAGTTAACAGTAAATTTAGCTGTAGTGACCAGTGTAGGGTAGCTGTTGCCAAGGCAAATAAAATCATGGGGTACATCAACAGGGGCATAGATGCCCACGACAAGGAAATAATTCTACCGCTGTACAAATCACTAGTCAGACCACACATGGAATACTGTGTACAGTACTGGGCACTAGTGTACAAGAAAGATATAGTGGAGCTGGAGAAGGTTCAAAGACGGATAACCAGAATAATACGGGGAATGGGAGGACTGCAGTACACAGAGAGATTATCAGAATTAGGGTTATTTAGTTTAGAAAAAAGAAGAATAGGGGCGACCTAATAACTATGTATAAATATATCAGAGGGCTTTACAGAGATCTCTCCCATGATCTATTTATACCCAGGACTGTGTCTATAACAAGGGGACATCCTCTATGTTTAGAGGAAAGAAGGTTTCTACACCAGCACATGTGGGGATTCTTTACTGTTAGAGCAGTGAGACTGTGGAACTCTCTGCCTGAGGAGGAAGTCATGGTTAACTTGGTAAAAGAATTTAAAAGGGGCCTGGATACATTTTTGGAGAATAATGACATTACAGGTTATGCATACTAGAGTTATAGGGACAGAACGTTGATCCAGGGATTTATTCTAACTGCCATATTTGGAGTCAGGAAGGAATTTTTGCCTCTAGTATGAGGGTTTTTTGCCTTTCTCTGGATCAACTCAGTATGGACTCATTAGGGTTATTGGTTTAACTTGATGGACTCAACGTTATGAACTATGTTTCTATGTTACTTATCAGCTGCTTTATGCTCCACAGGAAGTTCCTTTCTTTTGAATTTCTTTTCTGTCTTACCACAGTGCTCTTTGCTGACACCTCTGTCCATTTCAGGAATTGTCCAGAGCAGGAGAAAATCTCCATAGCAATCCTATACTAACCTCTCCTGCTCTGTACAGTTCCTGACATGGACAGAGGTGTCAGCAGAGAGCACTGTGGTCAGACAGGAAAGAAATTCAAAAAGAAAAGACCTTCCTGTGGAGCATACAGCAGCTAATAAGTACTGGAAGGATTAAGATTTTTAAATAGAAGTAATTTACAAATCTGTTTAACTTTCTGGCACAATGTGATTTAAAAAAAAAATTCCACTGGAGTACCCCTTTAAGAGGCTTTTGAATTTTTTTTGACACGGAGCCATGTGAGGGCTTTTTTGTGCAACTAATTGTACATTGCAATAACTTATATTTTACCATAAACTATTCGTCATAGCAATAAAGATTATTTTTTTGGGGGGGGGATTGGGAAAATGTTTTTGTAACTTTTGGGGGGGGGGGGTCGTTTTTACTCTTGATGGTAAATATGGTCGTAACTCCTTAATGACCACAAGCATAAAATTAGACTTGTGGCCGGCTCCCGTTATGTGAAGCACACTCAGGAGTTGAGCGTGCTTCATACGCGGCAGGTCCCGGTTGCTATCACAGCCAGGACCCGCAGCTAATATCGGACATCGCCGATCGGGCTGTTTTCCGGTATTAACCGTGTCTAAAGACACCGTGCTCAAAGTTTACCCCGGTGTCTAAAATGGGAGAAAATCATTGCCAGTTAGCTCAGTGGGCTGTTGGGGACCGCCACGGTGAAATCGCGGCGTCTCAAACAGGTGATAGGACAGCAGGAGGGTACTCATGTTGTCTCCCACCGTCTGATCATCACTCTGCTGCTCCGTGCCTGAGATCCAGGCTGGAGCAGCAGAGCACCGATAACACTGATCAATGCAATGCTATGGCTTTGCATTGATCAGTGTCTGCAATAAAGGTATTGCATGTTATAGTCCCCTATGGGGGCTATAACACGGCAAAAAAAAGTGTAAAAAAAATTGTTAATAAATGGCATTTAACCCCTTCCCTAATAAAAGTTTGAATCACCCCCCTTTTCCCATTTAAAAAATATGTTAATAGAAAATAAACATATGTGGTATCGCCGCATGTGTAAATGTCCAAACTATGAAATTATAATGTTAATTAAACAGCACGGTTAATGGCGTACACGTAAAAAAAATTCAAAGTCCAAAAATGGTACCAATAAAAAATTCAGATCATGGCGCAAAAAATGAGCCTTCATATATCCCCGTATATGGAAAAGTAAGAAAGTAAAGGGGTCAGAAAATTACAATTTTACACATACAAATTTTGGTGCATGTAGTTATGATTTTTTTTTAAGTAGTAAAAAATATTAAACCTATATAAATTAGGTATCCTTATAACCGTATGGACCTACAGACTAAATATATGGTGTCATTTTTACCGAAAAGTGTACTGAATAGAATCGAAAGCTCCCAAAAGTTACAAAATGGTGGTTAATTTTTTTTGTTTTTTGCGATTGATGTCATTATAAAGTACAATTGGAAGCGCAAAAAATAAGCCCTTATATGGGTCTGTAGGTGCAAAATTGAAAGGTGATGAGAAAGAAACAAAAATGCAAAAACTGAAAAATCCTGCGTCCTTAAGGACTCTGGGTTTTTCCATTTTTTGCATGTTCGTTTTTCCTCCTTACTTTTAAAAAATCCTAACTCTTTCAATTTTGCACCTAAAAATCCATATGATGGCTTATTGTTTGCCCCACTATCAGTCATTCTACCCAAAAATCTATGGCAAAACGGAAAAAAAAAATATTATGAGACAAAATTGAAAAAAAAAAAGCAATTTTGTAACTTTTGGGGGCTTCCGTTTCTACACAGTAAATATTTTGGTAAAAATTATACCTTTTCTTTACTCTGTAGGTCCATACGATTAAAATGATACCCTACTTATATAGGTTTGATTTTGTTGTACTTCTGGAAAAAATCATAACTACATGCAGAAAAATGTATACGTTTTAAAATTGTCATCTTCTGACCCCTATAACTTTTTAATTTTACTGCGTATGGGGTGGTATGAGGGCTTATTTTTTGCACCGTGATCTGAAGTTTTTAGCGGTACCATATTTGTAGTCATAGGACTTATTGATCATATTAAAAAGTGACCAAAAAGGTATTATTTTGGACTTTGGAATTTTTTTGGCGCATACGCCATTGACCGTGAGGTTTAATTAACAATATATTTTTTATAATTTGGACATTTCCACACACGGTGATACCACATATGTTTATTTTTATTTACACAGTTTTTTGTTTTTTTTAACGGAAAAGGGGGGCGATTCAAACTTTTATTAGGGAAGAGGTTAAATGATCTTTATTCACTTTTTTTTCACTTTTTTTTGCAATGTTATAGCTCTCATAGGGGACTATAACACTGCACACACTGATCTTTTACTGATTTACTGATTTACTGATTCTGCTGCTTGACTGCTCATGCCTGGATCTCAGGCATTGAGCAGTCATTGGCGATCGGACACCAGGAGGCAAGGAAAGGGACCCTCCTGCTGTGTCACAGCTGTTCGGGATGCCTGCGATTTCTCTGAGCTAACCGGCAACGATTTACTTTCACTTGTCACTGTAGGGGTTAAGGCGTACCCGTCAGATCCAACAAAATATTTTTTTTAAATATATCACTCAGTACCTAATCCTGACCATGTATATCTCATTTTTATGTGTCTAGCACCTTTATTTTATTTTTTATTACACTTTTAAATTAGCTCACTAGTCTAAATTGCTCTCAAAGGGAGGGGGTGTGGCCTCACTGTGCAGGTATCCACCCCCTCCCTCAGTGTGCTGTCTGCTCACATCTCCCCTAGCTTTAGCAAAACTACAACTCCCAGCTTGTCCTCACTGACAGTAGCGGGACACAAGCTGACAGTGGGAGGATTTTTCCTCCAGCTGTGAGCCCTGCGCTCACAGCTGTCAATCAAGGAAGTGTGTCCGTGACATTGGTGATGACGCATGGACACAGCAGGACTAGTATGTGTCCAAGCAGGTAGGGGGGGACAGTTGTTTGACTGGCTTTTTCAGTATAAAATACTGAAAATTTTCTAATGAAGGCAATTGCAAAACCTATTGGTTTTGCCTGCTTTACAACATATCAAAAGTTTTTGTATCTGACAGTGCCCATTTAAGGGGTTATTAGTAGCCAGAAACTCACCCGCTGTGAAGTAAGTGCAGCCCCTGTGCATCGCTTCATAGTCGTACCATAAATGTATGCCGCTGTGCGCAATGTTGCTCAATGCAGAACCGAACATTTACGGCATATGTTCGTAAGTGGTTAAAATGAAGAAGAAGAAAAAAAAACAATAAATGGCAGAATTGCTGATTATTGGTCACATTACATATCAGAAAAAAAATTATAAAAAGTGGTCAAAAAGTCCCATGTAAAAAAACAGCCCTCACGCTGATTCGTAGACTGGAAAAAATTTTTTTATTGGGATCAGAATGGGGCTATTATAAGTGTATATATATATATATATATATATATATATATATATATATATATACACTGTATATATAATTTTTTATTATTTATTGTTTTAAGTAAAAGAAAACAAAACTGTTATAATTGTACTGAGCTACAGAATAAAGACAACTAAATACCGTATATACTCGAGTATAGGCCGAGTTTTTCAGCACGATTTTTCGTGCTGAAAACACCCCCCTCGGCTTATACTCGAGTGAACTCCCCCACCCGCAGTGGTCTTCAACCTGCGGACCTCCAGAGGTTTCAAAACTACAACTTCCAGCAAGCCCGGGCAGCCATCGGCTGTCCGGGCTTGCTGGGAGTTGTAGTTTTGAAACCTCCGGAGGTCCGCAGGTTGAAGACCACTGCGGCCTTCAACATCATCCAGCCCCTCTCACCCCCTTTAGTTCTGAGTACTCACCTCCGCTCGGCGCTGGTCCGGTCCTGCAGGGCTGTCCGGTGAGGAGGTGGTCCGGTGGGATACTGGTTCCGGGCTGCTATCTTCACCGGGGAGGCCTCTTCTAAGCGCTTCGGGCCCGGCCTCAGAATAGTCACGTTGCCGTGACAACGACGCAGAGGTGCGTTCATTGCCAACGTAATTCTGCGTCATTGTCAAGGCAACGGCTCTATTCCGGGCCGGAAGCGCGGAGAAGAGGCGCCCCCGGTGAAGATAGCAGCCCGGACCACCTCCCCACCGGACCACCTCCTCTCCGGACAGCCCTGCAGGACCGGACCAGCGCCGAGCGGAGGTGAGTACTCAGAACTAAAGGGGGTGAGAGGGGGGCTGGATGATGTTGAAGGCCGCAGTGGTCTTCAACCTGCGGACCTCCGGAGGTTTCAAAACTACAACTCCCAGCAAGCCCGGACAGCCGATGGCTGCCCGGGCTTGCTGGGAGTTGTAGTTTTGAAACCTCTGGAGGTCCGCAGGTTGAAGACCACTGAGGGCGAATGATGAGAAGAGGATGATGAAGGGGGGGGTGTGGGGATGATGAAGGGGGGGGGGTGTGGGATGATAAGGGGATGATGAAGGGGGGATGTGTGGGATGATAAGGGGATGATGAAGGGGGGATGTGCGGGATGATAAGGGGATGATGAAGGGGGGATGTGTGGGATGATAAGGGGATGATGAAGGGGGGATGTGTGGGATGATAAGGGGATGATGAAGGGGGGATGTGTGGGATGATAAGGGGATGATGAAGGGGGGATGTGTGGGATGATGACAAGGGGATGATGATGAGGATGTTAATGACGGGTCTGGATGATGACAGGGGGGGATGAGGTATTTCCCACCCTAGGCTTATACTCGAGTCAATAACTTTTCCTGGGATTTTGGGTTGAAATTAGGGGTCTCGGCTTATACTCGGGTCGGCTTATACTCGAGTATATACGGTAGGTGATAAAAGTTAAAGAGTTATGGCTTTTTTAAATGAGGAAAAAAATGTAAGCAAAATGAAAATCTGCTGTATCACGGAGGGGTTAATTTTTTATAATAATTTGACTTTGTTTCATTGAAAACGTCAGGTGTTATATTAAACTGATGGAGAAGAACCTATTATAGCATGAACATTTTACATGGCAACACAGTTATTTGAGTCCATTTGTTCCCTTTTGAAGCTATGGATGAATTAAAGAGAACTAAATGTAACATTAAAAACAAAAGCCTTAGTGGAATGTAGAGTTAATATCTGTCTTTGTGTTTTGTCTAGAGACCTCCTTGCACATTTTCGGGAATCTTTTTTTATGCTAGATAATCATAGCCCATTATGAAGACTCAAGTTATAAACATTTCTAGCACATATTCAGCAGATGTGAGGCTTTTTTATGCCTGCTCATTAGATTTGCAAATGAATCCATGGATTACCCAAATTCATGGTTTCCATGGGTATGGTAATAAGGCTTTTTCTTCTTTTCTTCTGTGAAGCTAAATACTTAAAGCACTGTATTCTTCAATATGTCACAGTAAGTGGAATAATTGATTTCATTCATACAGAACTAGGGCATGGCATAAGTGTACATGTTTTCCAAAATGGGCATGTCTAAGTCTGACACACGTTACAAATGATTATTGATATATTATTATAAAATACTACATTTGCTGTAAATTTAACATTATTTTTTAGTCAAATAAGCATACAGATATATCATACTTTCTAAATTAATGTCATATTCAGTAAGAAATACACTGTTTGGCCATAACATAAAAGCTTAACCCCTTAAGGACCCAGCCCATTTTCACCTTAAAGGGGTACTTCACTTAAAAACATTTTATTTTAAATCAACTGGTGCCAGAAAATTAAGCAGATTTGTAAATTACCTCTATTTAAAAATCTCAATCCTTCCAGTACTTGTCAGCTGCTGTATAATCCAAAAGAAGTACTTTTTTCATTTTTAATTTCCTTTGTGTCTGACCACAGGGCTCTCTGCTGACACCTTGTCAAGAACTGTGTATAGCAGAAGAGGTTTTCTATGGGGATTTGCTCCTGCTCTAGACAGATGCTAAAATGGACAGAGGTGTTAGCAGAGAGCATTGTGATCAGACAAAGGAAATTAAAAAAAAAATGTTTTCCAGTGGAGTACCCCTTTAAGGACCCGAGCATTTTTTGAACATCTGACCACTGTCACTTTAAGCATTAATAACTCTGGGATGCTTTTACTTATAAATTTGATTCTAAGATTGTTTTTTCGTGACATATTCTACTTTAACAAAATGCTAAATTCTCGTTGACACTTGCATCATTTCTTGGTAAAAAAAAATTCCAAAATATCATGAAAAATTTGTAAATTTTGCATTTTTCTAACTTTGAAGCTCTCTGCTTATAAGGAAAATAGACATTCCAATTAAATTATATATTGATTCACATATACAATATGTCTACTTTATGTTGGCATCATAAAGTTGACATGTTTTTACTTTTGGAAGACCTCAAAGGGCTTCAAAGTTCAACAGCAATTTTTCAAATTTTTCACGAAATTTTCTAAATCGGAATTTTTCATGGACCTGTGAAGTTTTGAAGTGGATTTGAAGGGCCTTCATATTAAAATACACCATAAGGGATCCCATTATAGAAACTGCACCCCTCAAAGTATTCAAAATGACATTCTGAAAGTTTGTTAACCCTTTAGGTGTTTCACAGGAATAGCAGCAAAGTGAAGGAGAAAATTCAAAATCTTCATTATTAATACTTGCATGTTCTTGTAGAACCAGTTTTTGATTTTTTTACAAGGGGTAAAAGGAGAAAAAGCCCCCAAAAATGTGTAACGCAATTTCTCTTGAGTAAGGAAATACCTCAATATGTGGATGTTAAGTGCTCTGTGGGTGCACTAGAGGGCTCAGAAGGGAAGGAGCAACAATTGAATTTTGGAGAGTAAATTTTGCTGAAATGGTTTTTGGGAGGCATGTCACATTTAGGAAGCCCTCTATGGTGCCATACCTGCAAAAAAAAAAAAACAACAAAAAAAAACAAATGGTATACTATTTTGGAAACTACACCCCTCAAGGAACGTAACAAGGGGTACAGTGAGCCTTAACAACCCACAGTTTGACGACTTTTCGATAAAGTCGGATGTGTAAATGAAAAAAAAAAATTTCACAAAAATGCTGGTTTTTCACCAAATTTTACATTTTTACAAGGGGTAATGGGAGAAAATGCCCCCCAAAATTTGTAACCCCATTTCTTCATATGGAAATACCCCATGTGTGGACATCAAGTTTTCTGCTGGCGCACTACTATGCTCAAGAGAGAAGGAGCACCATTGAGCTTTTGGAGAGAGAATTTGGTTTGAATAGAAGTCGGGGGCCTTGTGCGTTTACAAAGCGCCCCATGGTGCCAGAACAGTAGACCCCCCCCCCCCGCCCACATGTGACCCCATTTTGGAAACTACACCCCTCACAAAATTTAATAAGGGGTGCAGTGAGCATTTACACACCACTGGCATTTGACAGATCAAAAATTACATTTTTCCTGTTCACGGATCACTGTTCCAAAAATCTGTCAGACACCTGTGGGGCATAAATGCTAACTATACCCCTTATTATATCATGTGAGGGGTTTAGTTTCTAAAATGGGGACACATGTGGGGGGTTCCATTGTTCTGGCACCGTGGGAGCTTTGTAAACACATGTGGCCTTCAATTACGGAAACATTTTCTCTCCAAAAGCCCAATGGCGCTCCTTCTCTTCTGACCATTGTAGTGCACCCGCAGAGCACTTTACATCCACATATGGGGTATGTTCTTACTCAGAAGAAATGGTGTTACAAATTATGGGGGCTTTTTTTTCCTATTTTCCCTTGTGAAAATGAAAAATGTTGGGTGACACCAGCATTTTAGTGAAAAAAAAAATGTCATTTTCACTTTCAACTTTAACGAAAATTCTTCAAACATCTGGGGGGTGTTAAGGCTCACTATACCCCTTGTTATGTTCTGTGAGGGGTTTAGTTTCCAAAACGGGTTACACATGGCTATTTTTTTTTTCGTTTATGTCAGAATCGCTGTAAAATCAGCCACCCCTGTGCAAATAACCAATGTACATAGTGCGCTCTCACTCCTGAGCCTTGTTGCCCGTTCACAGAGCATTTTATGCCCACATATGGGGTATTTCCGTACTCAGGAGAAATTGTGTTACAAATTTTGGTTTTTTTTTTTTCTTTTTACCTCTTTTTACCTCTTACCAGCATGTTAGTGTAACATTTTTGTAAATAGTGTGTAGTGTGTAAATTTTATAGATCCCTTTTCCTAAGGGGTTAAAGGAGAAAAAGCCCACCAAAATTTGTAGTGCAATTTCTCCTGAGTACGGAAATACCCCATATGTGGCCCTAAACTGTTTCCTTGAAATACGACAGGGCTCCGAAGTGAGAGAGCACCATGCGCATTTGAGGACCAAATTAGGGATTGCATAGGGGTGGACATAGGGGTATGCTACGTCAGTGATTCCAAAACAGGGTGCCTCCAGCTGTTGCTAAACTCCCAGCATGCCTGGACAGTCAGTGGCTGTCCCGAAATGCTGGAGTTGTTGTTTTGCAACAGCTGGAGGCTCCATTTTGGAAACACTGCCGTACGATACGTTTTTCATTTTTATTGGGGGGTTAGTGTAAGGGGGTGTATATGTAGTGTTTTACATTTTATTATGTGTTAGTGTAGAGTAGTGTAGTGTGTTTAGGGTACATTCAAACGGACGGGGGTTCACGGTTAGTTTCCCGGAATGAGTTTGCGTTGTGGCAGAAAATTTGCCGCAGCTCAGACTTGAAGCAGTAAACTCACTGTAAACCCACCCGTGTGAATTTACCCTATACATTCACATGGGGGGGGGGGGCAAACCTCCAGCTGTTTCAAAACTACAACTCCCAGCATGCACGGTCTATCAGTACATGCTGGGAGTTGTAGTTTTGAAACAGCTGGAGGTTTGCCTCCCCCCCCCCCATGGAATGGTTTACAGTGAGATTCCTGCTTCAAGTTTGAGCTGCGGCAAATTTTCCGCCGCGTACTTTTGCAACAGCTGGAGGCATACTGGTTGGAAAACCTTTAGTTAGGTTCTGTTACCTAACTCAGTATTTTCCAACCAGTGTGCCTCCAGCTGTTGCAAAACTACAACTCCCAGCATGTACTGATCGCCGAAGGGCATGCTGGGAGATGTAGTTATCCAATAGCTGGAGGTACGCAACTACAACTCCCAGCATGGCGAGTCAGCCGTTTGCCCTTCGTGCATGCTGCTAGTTGTAGTTTTGCAAGATTTAGAGGGCCACAGTTTAGAAACCCCCGCACAGTGATCTTCAAACTGTGGTCCTCCAGATGTTGCAAAACTACAAATCCCAGCATGCCCAGACAGCAAACTGCTGTGTGGGCATGCTGGGAGTTGTAGTTTTGCAATAGCTCTCATGTAAGATCAGTTTAGACAGGCCAGCCTTTACTCCCCACAAGTCTTTGGTACCCTTGAACCTGTCCTTACTGGCTAACATAATCTTGGATCACTTTTGGTAGACAGTAAACACTGCATACTGGGAACACCCCAGAAGGTTTGTCATTTTGGCGCCTTATATACCCCAAATTTGGACAGGCATCATTGTGATGAGATAAGCAATGTTATTCACTTCATTCGTAAGTTGCTTTAATTTTATGGTTGAACAATATGCTATTTTTGCATGTTTTTGCTCACATCCTTTAGAGTGGTTTAGTGCTTATCTTTTTCATTCATCATTCTAAATTTCTTGTTTACTTATTAAAAAAAAAAGTTTCACCCCTGTCCATGCCTTACCAGCTTCCACCATGTACTGACAGCTGATTGGCCTGAGTACCTGTCATGTGACCTCACATTCACTGCCAACAAATAAGATCAGTCAGGCCCATACTTGGCATTAACTCCCCTCATTCCTACACCATCAAACTTGGGCAAAGCCCTTAGACATTTTTGCTTTTAAAAGTACACAAAAAAAGGAGAAATGGGCCATTACAAAGGGATATTATTTAAATGACTTGTTTGATTGAATATCCTATGCAGAATATATTGTCACACTGATTGGAACTAAACAAATGGTGATGGATCAATCTGAAAATACAAGAGATAAATGAATATCCCGCACAAGAGCTCGAATGCAGATATATTTATTTCAGTGCAGCAACACACACAGACCAGAACAGCAGTGACGCGTTTCGATCGTCTAAGCGATCTTAATCATACTGACCACAGTATACCTGACGTATTCTGAAAATACGCCACAATGGTTCTGTTCTGCTGTTATTTTATCAAATAAAAAGAAGAAAAAGACAAGTGATAATTATATATTCTCATGAAATCTATTTAGATTTGATCTGCAATGTGTTACATTATCCTCGGGACAGTTTATTAGCTATATTGATCCTATAGGCAGTTGCTCACAAACTGTACAGTATGTAATTTGGGAAATGTATTCCAGCAACTGGTGTTACACTTGGATAAATTCCATGTATTTTATGAATCAGTTCTTATATCTGTTCTAGTGTAACTTCTGATAAAGACAAAATTAAAGTGTAATCAGCATTATGGCTTGGAAAGAATTTCTCCTTTTAACATCATTTAGAACTCTAGGTCTAGAACTCTTTTCCTCATAAAGAGCTTCAAATCACAATCAGACCAAATTCCAATTCCTGTTTTTGGACCAATCGTTGGTATGAAAAATTGTAATATGTGAATGCAGCAAAAAGGAAAGCACTAATAAATCTATGAAATACTGTAGGCTACGATGACTAACAAGGTAAATACAGACTACATCACAAACTGCCGTCAGAACTCATGGACACAGCTCTTCGACCTCACTGAAGGCATTGTCACATGGTTGGAATACAAATGAAAGCACATTTGCTACTTTCCAGCCATCCACAAAACATATACAGATAAGAAGTCTGGGGATGGCTGATGTGATGCTTACTGATTCTATTGTGGGAACTGCATCCTCTCAGCCAGGAGATGTTACTTTTCTATACCTGACTAAAAACATTCTTAAGCTATTGCTTCCACAATAATTTTATTATTATTTATTAAATAAATAAATAGTTAAAGAATTGCCTTTATCAATTCCACTGTCTATTAGATCATTTAGATTCCAGTAGGCAAATGGGCAAGGTTAACTATACTATGCAATGGTTACATGTGTGTTAGTGACTTACATGAGTTCTAAAGTTGTATGTTGTGTGATATGCCTTAAAGTGTACCTGTTTGTCAAAACTTTTCGTATGATAATGTAGATAATAACATTATATGTATATTTGTAATACACATTGGTTACAAAAATGTGTATATTTTTGGGTGACAAAATGCTGTCCCTGCAGCAATTGCCTGTGTGAGGAGACCAAATACAGAAAGTGAGGGTGGGACAAAGCAGGGCTCTGTGCTGGTTCCTGGCTTGTCAATCATCCTGATGTGTGAGCCGGGAGCATGACACAGAGCCTAATTGCACAGGGCACTGCTTGTCCTCATTCCTCATTGTACAGAACTCTGCTTGTCCTCACTGCACATAGCCCTGCTTGTCCACAGTGTACAGAGCCCTGCTTGTCCTCAGTATGCAGAGCCCTGCTTGTCCTCAGTGTACAGAGTCCTGCTTGTCCTCAGTATGCAGAGCCCTGCTTGTCCTCAGTGTACAGAGCCCTGCTTGTCCTCAGTATGGAGAGCCCTGCTTGTCCTCAGTGTACATAGTTCTGCTTGTCCTCAGTGTACAGAGCCCTGCTTGTCCTCAGTATGGAGAGTCCTGCTTGTCCTCAGTGTACATAGTTCTGCTTGTCCTCAGTGTACAGAGCCCTGCTTGTCCTCAGTGTACAGAGTCCTGCTTGTCCTCAGTGTACAGAGTCCTGCTTGTCCTCAGTGTACAGAGTCCTGCTTGTCCTCATTGCACAAAGCCCATCTTGTCCTCAGTGTACAGAGCCCTGCTTGTCTTGTCCTCAGTGTACAGAGCCATTTTTGTAATCACTGCACAGACTCCTGCTTGTCCTCAGTGGTCAGCCCTGCTTGTCATCAGTGTACAGAGCCCTGTTTGTCCTCAGTGCACAGAGCCCTGCTTGTCCCCACTGCACAGAGCCCTATTTGTCCCCACTGCACAGAGCCCTGCTTGTCCTTAGTGTACAGAGCCCTGCTTGTCCTTAGTGTACAGAGCCCTGCTGGTCATCAGTGTATAGAGCCCTGCTTGTCATCACTGCACAGAGCCCTGCTTGTCCTCACTGCACAGAGCCCTGCTTGTCCTCAGTGTACAGAGCCCTGCTTGTCCTCACTGCACAGAGCCCTGCTTGTCCTCACTGCACAGAGCCCTGCTTGTCCTCACTGTACATAGCCCTGCTTGTTCTCAGTGTACAGAGCCCTGCTTGTCCTCAGTGCACAGAGCCCTGCTTGTCCTCAGTGCACAGAGCCCTGCTTGTCCTCAGTGCACAGAGCCCTGCTTGTCCTCAGTGTAAAGAGCCCTGCTTGTCCTCAGTGAACATAGCCCTGCTTGTCCTCATTGCACAGAGCCCTGCTTGTCCTCAGTGTACAGAGCCCTGCTTGTCCTCAGTGTACAGAGCCCTGCTTGTCCTCAGTGTACAGAGCCCTGCTTGTCCTCAGTGTACAGCACCCTGCTTCTCCTCAGTGTACAGAGCCCTGCTTGTTCTCAGTGTACAGAGCCCCGCTTGTCCTCAGTGTACAGAGCCCAGCTTGCCCTCACTGCTCAGAGCTCAACTTGTACTCACTGCACAGAGCCCAGCTTGTCCTCAGTATACAGAGCCCTGCTTGTCCTCAGTATACAGAGCCCTGCTTGTCCTCAGTATACAGAGCCCTGCTTGTCCTCAGTGCACAGAGCCCTGCTTGTCCTCAGTGCACAGAGCCGTGCTTGTCCTCAGTGCACAGAGCCGTGCTTGTCCTCAGTGCACAGAGCCGTGCTTGTCCTCAGTGCACAGAGCCATGCTTGTCCTCCGTGCACAGAAACCTGCTTGTCCTCAGTGTACAGATCCCTGCTTGTCCTCTGTGTACAGATCCCAGCTTGTTCTCAGTGCACAGAACCTTGCTTGTCCTCAGTGTACAGAGCCCTGCTTGTCCTCACTGCACAGAGCCCCGCTTGCCCTCAGTGTACAGAGCCCTGCTTTTCCTCAGTGTACAGAGCCCTGCTTGTCCTCAGTGTACATGGCCTGCTTGTCCTCAGTGTACAGGGCCCTGCTTGTCTTCAGTGTACAGAGTCCTGCTTGTCCTCACTGCAAAGAGCCCTGCTTGTCCTCAGTGCACAGAGCCCTGCTTGTCCACCCATGTTCCCTGCATTTTGTCTCTGCACAGAGACATACAAGCAATAGCTGCAGAGACACAAGCCAGGATTTTTTAACCAGAAAATGTACACATTTTGAAATCAATGCATATTACAAACATACAGATCATGTTATTATGTACATTATATAAAAAATTTTTTGTAAATGATAGGTACACTTTAAAGCTGATGGGCCCTCACTGGTATCCTCCTATGTGGCAAAGGTACTGTTAAGTTCACTAAGGTAAAAGAGCCCAGCTCTTGACTCCAATTCCACAACCTAAGCACCCATGTTTAACTTTTTTTTACTATACTTATTATGATAACAGGAATGAAACGTATTGCTACAAATTTGCTTTTGTTTGATTGGTCTAATATTAATTAGATATATTGATATGTTCCCATATTTGGAAAATTTAAATTGAGGCTCGTGGCCTAATTCTCACAATACCAAAAGTCTTAAAAATCATTTACATTGTTTATACTGCAAATGATGGTTCTATGGCCATCTACATGAATAAATCAAATTGTGATTACTTTCAATGTGTTAAAAATTCTGTTTGGTTATATCTCATTTACACCTGTTTCTAGAAAAGCGAGATCACTACTAACATGTTTATCATCAACTAAAAACTTGAAATGTACAACCTCCCAATAATGAAGCCATAAAGGTGAAGGAGATACATACTAATAAATACCATTAAAACTGTATCAAAGAAAAATTTGTCAGAGCTGTATAGACAGACATATTGTTATTTCACAGCAGAACAGCACAGCAAATTAAAAAAAAGTAGGTAAATGGTATTTAGACAGACACTACCTTCGAAACTCTACTATACCATAGAGACAGGCCATGCCCCTGGTTGTTCTCATTTTTAGAGGGGGTTGAACACCTGTAAAGGACTCCATTCTCCAGAGAACATACAGTAGTAGCAAACTTGGTGGAATCAAACCAAGGGTCATGGATAGAGACAAATTGAACCAGCAGGAAATGAATTCTGTCTAAATTACAAAAAAAAAGTCAGATTACGGTAGTTAGAATCTAAACTTTTAGTAAGTTGTTTTATCTCTCCTACTATACAGTTAGTGGACCTAAGGTAAACTGTGATACTGTATGCAATGCAGCTTCCACTCTCTATTTTTGCTGGGCCAATGTTCTGTACCAGGCTGAGCAGCTTATTGTGCAGGAGCAGAGTCTCCTTTCTTTGTCAGCAGTCCCTGCTCCTGTAAACAGTTTGCATGGACAAATATAGGACACCTCAGGAAACTTCCAAATTGGGATCAAAAATAAATCTGGCAATCATATTTGCAGAATGGACACAAATAGAATCTCAGAAGATATACTTATTTTATAGTCATGGAAGGGAAAACCCAATCATCATAACATGGAAAACCAATTTTTATCTTTGCTATGGGACCCCTATCTTTGATGTCAGCATGAAGGAGGCCTAATACTTTATTTTTACTTGAAGGTAAAGAGGCTGCTCTCCTGCTCCAGAGCCTAAACAAGCTTAACACACCCGAGGAGAAGCTGGAAGCCTTGACAAAGAAGTATGCAGAACTGGTTGGTATTGCATGGATATGTGATGTGTATTGCAATGCAGCACATAAATGTGTTCTTTAGTTAATGTGGGCAATAAAATAATTAAGACATAATTTATTAAACCATATGTATTAACTGCAAATCAACATTGGGGGGGATTTATCAAAACCCGTGTAAAGGAAAACTTGCCCAGTTGCCCATAGCAACCAATCAGCTCGCTTCTTTCATTTTCAGGAAGGCCTGCGAAAAATGAAAGAAGCAATCTGATTGGTTGCTATGGGCAACTGGGCAAATTTTCCTCTGCACGGGTTTTGATAAATCTCCCCCATTGTGAATAGCAAAGACATTTTCCAGTTGAATTGCATGAGATAAAATAAGCATTGGGCATTATGTACTGTACTTGCTTACTGTCCAGAATTATGCCTTTAATAAAAATTGGTTTTATATGGGATATTGTATCTATTGTATCAAGTTTAAGATTTAAATTCAAAAGGATGGAAAATAGCACCTTCCAAAATGAAGGTTTTGAATTTTATTCACCCATCAAGTGACAGCAATGTTTTAATTTCACCATGGAGTCTTTTATAGCATGGATGCTGGAGTTGATAGGTGAAAAAAATTCACAACCTTTATTTTGGAACTATCGCTGTTTTTCATTCTTGTGATTTGTATTTCTTTAGATTGTTAGTCAAGTATTTTGTGGTGGCGGGGTGTGTGATGCAGGGCAGATGTTGTTACCCTAGGGGCAGATGGCATTAACTCTTTGTATTCGTGATGCCAGGGCGTGGTTTAGCCTATAATCACCTGAAGGTATAACGCTGGATCCTGGGCTAGGCACAGGGGGCAATAAAGACTCCGACGCCAAGTTATGGACAACGGTAGATTTACTGAGGGTAGACAGTTGGTAAAGGCTATGCAGTTCAGCCAGGGCCCAAGGAGGTGACTCAGAGACTTTAAGGACTTGCTGGGACTTGTAGTAGGACTAGACAAGTTGGTGCAGGCCATGTTGCTTCACAATTTAACAGAGACTGACTTGACTTGACTGATGACGGACAATGCTGCAGGTATAGCTTACCTGCTCTTGACTGTGGCTGCAGAACTTGGCATGAGACCTTCAATACACTGGACACACATACACTAGGCACGACTGACCTCAGCAAAGACTTGGTGCAAAAAGAGAGAGGCTAGCTCCTCCCAGGGTTTTTTGGGGGGAGACTAGCAGGGAGCCCATAGGTCACTCTTGGGATCACCTGGTCACTGGTACCTCCTGGGTAACAAGCAGATGTAATATCACTTGGTATAACTCTTAAAGTGACACATGTTATACAATAAAACATATTTACAGTGGATAACTAATGCAGGGGCACTGGGGACAATGAATGATGCTGTCTGACAGGGAAGCAGGAGTACAGGGTAACACCTCCTGTACTGGGCAACCACAAACTCCCCCTCTTAAATATAGTCGTCCTCGATGCCCAGTCCTGAAAGGCGGAGGACTGAAGTGGCCACTGGGGCCTGGTGACAGTTCCTGGGGCATCTTAGCAAAATGTTCTTAACAGGTCTGTTAACTTGATAGCAACAAAGGATGAGTCCATGTAGTATTTGCAAATGTCCATACAGGCTCCGATATGGTAGCAAACATGTGAGGAAAAAGGACCTTGTAACTTCTTTAACAACACGCTCTTAAGACAATATTATATACAAGTTGTGGATTGGTTTGCCTGAGCCTATCTGCCCAATGCTTTGGCTGTTAGGGCCCCTCGGTATTAAAACTCTTCTCCCCAGAATTCTACACATTTTTACACCATACAACAGTGTTACTTTTACTTTTAGCAACCTTTTCATCTCTGCAACGTTCCTGTCACTCTAAGTGCAATATCTAGACTTCAGGTGAACCCTCTGGCCAATAGAGTACCCTGCACACGTGGGCAGGAGAGAAAACATTAGACACATTTCTGTATACATTTAGAACTGGTGAACTGGAACTACAAATAATGTCACAGTTCTGTCTTACATGTGTTAACCACTTTGCTATATCTGAATGGACTATGTGTGGTACATAACTTTTACATGTTTTAGTGTGAATTAATCTTTGTTTCTCGCTGGAAGTTGTCCTTGGGTTGACCGTTGGGACCTACGCAACACCACTTCTGGAGAGTCTGGAACACCAGTGTCTCCTGGAGCTCTTGGTACAGCTGGAACTGTGCCTAGGTCTTTCTCATCGAGTTTGGGAGTTGGTATAGGGTCAGGACTGGCAGGAGTCGCTGACTGTGGTGCTGGGGAGACTGGTGACTGAGTTGGTGCTCTGGAAACGGGTGTATAAACTAGAGCCAACGGTGACAGGACTAGGGCTGGAGTAGAAATTAATGTTGGTGGAACCAACCCTAGGGCTGGTGAGACAGAAGACCGCAGGCTGACTTGGAGAAAACATAGAGAAGTCCATAGATGGATGGATCCCCTCGCCTGGGACATACTCTCTTGCAGGTCTGACTGCTCGAGGGGATGGTGCTGGGAGCATGTATAGGTCTTCTTTCAGACACAGCTTGATTCGGTTGCGGTGAACAACTTGTGGCTCATACCCAGGCTTTTGTACTTCATACACGTCAGAGTCTGGATAGGGTATGGCCGTCACTGTGAACGGTTCCATCTCCCAGATAGAGTCTAATTTATGGGCTCTTGGAAACATCTGCAGGCACACTTTAGCGCTCAGTTGAAGTGGTTTGGCAGAGGCATGACGGTTGTAATCCTGTTGCTGTCTTTGTTGAGCCTCGCCCATATTTTTGCTGACAATTTCTTTTGCTTTGTGGATTCTTCTCTGGGGGTCAGAGACTCACTCCAGGGAGGCATGTGGAGAGTTGTTGAACGGGGCTTGAAGTCCAAATGTTCAGTCTTTAGGCAGCTGTCCATGGCCCCCCATCTTGAAGTAGAAAGGAGTGTACCCTGTAGAACAGTGGACTATGTTATTATAGATCTCCAATAATTCAGGCAGTAGTCTTCATGTCTGGAGACAGAGCCAGCTCACAACATGTGGATAAAGACTTGATTGATGCGTTCAAAGAGCCCATTCCCCTGGGGGTGGTAAGCAGTAGTCCGGAGTTTCTTACAGGCATGGAATTGACACAGCTCTTGGAAGAGTTGGGCCTCGAAGGCCGTTCCATGGTCCGTCAGGACAGGCTACGGACACCCAAGGGTTTGTACCCACCTGGTCCGCTGTCTTGGCTGTGAGGTCTTTAACGGGTACAACGACAACCCACTTAGAGTAGTGATCCACCATGGTGAGAGCACAAGTGTACCCGGACCGGGTAGGAGACACCTTGACATGGTCTAGCGCAACCAACTGGTTAGGCCTTTTACTCTGGATGAAATGGAGGGGTGCTCTTGTGTCCTTGTGCACATTCTTGGTGACATTACAGACAGCACATTCACTGCACCTTTTTTCAATGTCGCTCCGCATTCCGATCCAATAGAATCTTCGCCTGACAGTAGCTTTGGTCTTGTGGACTCCAAAGTGTCCCGATTGATCATGGTATACGTTGAGGACCATCGCTACGTCTCTTCGGGGAACCATAATCTGATGAAGTCAATCACCAGAGACCGCAGATCCAAAGAATTTCGGTACAACAGTTTCTTGTGCACAAACAATCGATTCCTCTGTCGCCACAGACGTTTCAGCTCAGTCACACTGGGCCCGGCATAGACGGGTTGGTACCTTTGTCACCAGCAGGTAGTTCAACAGATCCCCCATGACTCGTCTTTCGTCTTGAAGAGTCTTCCAGGTGTATAGGTCTTCTTGAACCTTTTTGGAGCTGGGTTCCCCGTCCCTGAGGGCGGTCACAACATTTTAGTTCGCGAACCATTGATAAAATCGGGGCACCTCCACGTCTTCCCACATTTCTTCAACAGGGGGTTCTTCGCAGAGAGTCATTAGAGACAGTACATCAGCACTGACATTCGACTTGCCGCTTCTATACTTGATGGTGAAACTCTAATTGGCTAATCTTGAAGCCCAACGTTGTTCGATGGCACTCAACTTGGCGGTATTCAGTGTAGACAGTAAATGGCGTGGCAGCCAAGTAGTCACTGAACTTTTCGGTCATGGCCCATACCAGGGCGAGAAGTTCTAACTTGAATGAGCTGAAGTTTGCATCGTTCTTCTCGTCTCTGCGTAGGTTACGACTGGCATAGGCAACTACTCGTTCCTGTCCTTCCTGGACTTGGGACAGGACAGCTCCTAGGCCTTTGAACCTGGCATCAATATATAATCGGAATGGCTGACTGTAGTCTGGATACGCCAGGATGGGTGGTTCTGTCAGCAGATGTTTAAGAGCTCGGAACGCTGTCTCTTGCTCTTTGGCTCATTCAACGGGTAGTTTCCCATTATAGTTCTCTTTTGCTGTACCCTGTAAGAGAGCTGTGAGGGGTTCTGCAATCTGGGTGAAGTGGGGAATGAAGCAGCGGTAGTAGCCGGCAAATCCCAGGAAAGTCCTGACATCTTTCACTGTGCACGGGGTAGGCCAGTTTTTGACAACTTCCACCTTTTCAGGATTGGGCTGGAATCCCCCAACACTGACAACATGACCCAGGTAGTGTAAATGTAGGTTTGAGCAAGTGACAATTTGATGGCTTGATCTTCAGCCCATGCTTTCTCAGGACTTGGAAGATGTCTGACAGATGAGGTGCTCCTGGTAGGCCTTGGAATACACAATGACTTTGTCCAGGTACAATAGGACACAAATTTAGATGGACCAGGCACCTTTCCATCAAACGCTGAAATGTAGCAGGGGCAGTACATAGTCCAAATGGCATACATTTGAATTCGAACAGTCCCATGGTTGTCACGAAGGTGGTCTTCTCCCGGTCTTCCACGGCCATGGGCACTTGCCAATATCCACTGGTTAAGTCCAGGGTGGAGAAGTAAGCAGTAGACCCAAGGGCTGTGAGTGACTCCTCGATCCTTGGCAGAGGATAAGCATCCTTATGTGTGACCTTGTTCAGTTTCCTGTGGTCCACACAGAAGCTGATGGTTCTGTCTTTTTTCTTGACCAGGACAAGTGGCGCCTCCCAGGGACTCTGACTTTCATGGATGACGTCTGCCTCTTTCATGTCGGCTAGCATCTTCTTGACAGTCTGGTACATGCCTGGCGCGACCGGGCGGTGTCTTTTCTTGAACGATGGGCTTTCGCCTTTGAGGATTGGGTGTTGGATCATGGACGTATGCCCAAATCTGTAGGGTGTTTACTAAAAGCTTCATGGTACCTTTTGGCGACATTGATGACTCCTTTGACTTTGTCTCAGGAGAACTCATACTGGATCCTTCAGCCACTTGGGCTGTATGCTGTCTGCCCCCATTCCTTCTGTTAAGATGTCCTTTGACTCCATAAGATAAAACTATCTTGCTCTTTGGCTCATTCAACAGGTAGTTTCCCATTATAGTTCTCTTTTGCTGTACCCTGTAAGAGAGCTGCGAGGGGTTCTGCAATCTGGGTGAAGTGGGGAATGAAGCGGTGGTAGTAGGTGGCAAATCCCAGGAAAATATATATATACACACATACATACACATACACACACACACACATATATACAAACACACAAATACACTCTTGCTTGCATGCACACATACATAAACAGATAAGACAGCACTAGATAAATCCATTGTCCCCGTAGTCATCCAGATAGCCAATCCGGATACCAAACATGCAAGAAAGTCCAAGACCACAGCACCAAAATTGGAAAAAAAGAGCTATTATTTATTGGTTCCTCAAAAAAAACTTTTGGGGAACCAATAAACTACAACTCTTTTGCACGTATCAGTTTATAATTTTTGCTGCTGTGGTCTTGGACTTTGTTGCAAACCTGTATACCATATAAGTAATTGTATCCAGGATCATATAAAGGTAGATACTGTTCTGTGACTGTCCCTCCACAGACCCCCTCCTTCACAATATTTTGACCCCTGACCCCAACAACCTCCCCCCCCCCCCCCGCCCTTTTTACCTTTCCGGGCTCAGGATGACATCAGGCGGGATGTAGATCACATCGGGCGGCTCCTGGTCACGCCTGGCTGCTGGTCACGCCTGGCTGCTGCCTTCTGCAGTGGTTTAAGCTCCGAGCTTCCGTCCTGCTCGGAGAAGCCGGGGCAGGGGGGGGGGTTGCGTGCCTGCGCACGGAAGTGTGCTACTCCTAAAGTAGCAGTGTCCCTGGCTCGGCCTAATGAACTTGGGACCGGAGGACCTGCCCTGAGCGGGGTTCCCTTCTGCGCGCCCGCCCACTGTTTTATAAATATATTTAAAAAATGGAGGAAGATTTAAAAAAAAGCGGGGGCAGCTGACATCCGGGGCCCATGTGTTAACATCCTAGGCCCAGGCCCTGAATAAAATGACCTAGTGACGCCCCTGAGCCTGGGCTTGATTAGGGTGGGCCCAGGCACACCCGGCACACCCCATGCGCATGCCTATGACCCCTTATCTGTCACATTAGTTACAATCACTCCCTGCCCACTAAGTATATGCTCTCCCAACTGAATGGTTGGCTCCCAGTATCCATGTCTGGGGACTGATTGCCCATTACCCGCAACTACTCTGAAATTAACATAATCAGGCTAACATAATAAACAAGCATCCCAAGATTGATAGAAAATATATTTAGGTATAGTAGACACTTGTGACCCTGTATCTATCAATGCCTCCAACGGTACACTATAATTTTTACATAGGGGCAGGAGGCGACATGAGATGAGAGTCCTTACTTAGGTCGTTCTGGGATTGGACCTGATGACTGTTTTCCTGAGGGCCGGTCCTTGACCTCAGGGAAATCCATTTAAATCCCAACACTGTGTCCTGTCAGACAATTTCAAAGACTTGACTGATGACAGACAATGCTGCAGGTTTAGCTTACTTGCACTTGACTGTGGCTGCAGAACTTGACTCACGGCCATGCCCCCTTAATGCAAGTCTACGGGAGGGGGTGTGACGGCCGTCACACCCACTGCCATAGACTTGCATTGAGAGTGCGTGGCCATGACGTCATGAGTGGGGCATGAGTGTGAGGTCACGAGCCTCCGGCACTGTCCGACGCTCTAAATGAAAGCCGGGTGCAGTAGGGAGATCACAGGGGTCCACAGCGACAGGACCCCCGCAATCAGATATACTTTCTAAATAGGGGATAAGATGTCTAGGGGTGGAGTATGTAGATTTGTTTGCTCACATGACGGATTGATCTCATCTATTTATTCCAACCATAACTTTAAAAGTGATTCTGAATATTCACCTATTACAGTGAAGCCTTTTTAAGAAGGCCACCCAAAATTGTATTAAAAGTAGTCTTCTATAGAGGTGGTCTTCTCAAAGAGGTGGAATTTTGGAGAAGTTTCACTGTATTTATGTAGAAATCCAACGTTGGGACCAAAAAATGAAACCATACCTTTTTCTTTATTTATATTAGCTAACAGCAAACAAGCAACCATCATACTAGGCACCTAAATAACAGCATTAAAATCCTAGTATCTGCAGTAGACTAGTGTAGATGTGTCCTAGATGTAGTACAGCCAGAAATATTGGGGTTTTTTACTATTGTGTTTACAACTATTTTTTTTATTGGGTTTTTAGGGCTTAAATTTTGGCACACGTTCCAGATTTTACTCCCAAAAAATCCAATAAATCCGACTAACTCCTTTTTTTTTGGAAAATCTGAAAAAGGGGCATGTCTGCTGGGGAAAGGGGCGTGATCCCGACAAAAAGGTAGTGATCCCAACAAAAGGGGCGTGTTCCTGACATAAAATGTGAAGGATTTGAGCTCTGGAAAACCCAACAGATCAGAGCAGTTGTGGGGAAAAAAAGCAAAACTTAGGGAAAAAATAGTTAATACCATGGAAAAATACCTGTTGGGAAACAAAAAACCCAAAGAAAACTACACTCCACTAGACATCATCATGCACATGGGGGTCTTTTTCCTTAATTTGCTGTATTTTTCTCTCTTTTGCTATGCTTGCTGAGTGGGTGGGTTCAGTCTGGTGGGATGTTGGTTTCGCTGGAACAATGAGTAAGCTGAAGCTGCATCCCCCTCCTCCCTGTTGTTGTCTTTTTACTGTTTTACACTTGACAGAATTTTTTGTGACTTTCGAGAAGCTTTCTGCTCATTAACAGAGAACCTGCAGTCAGGTTTAACATATTACAACTGAATTACAGAAGGTTATATATTTAAATTTTATCAAACAAAACTGTCATTGTGTTCATATAAAATGTTATTATCTGTGCTTTGTTTTGGAATCTTTGTAGCTGGAAGAGCATCGCATAGAGCAAAAGCAGATGAAGCAGATGCAAAAACGCCAAGTCCAACTTGTTAAAGAAAAAGACCTGCTACAAAGTGAGCATAACAAAGCCATTCTTGCTCGGAGCAAACTTGAGAGCCTGTGCCGGGAACTGCAGAGACACAACAAGACCCTTAAGGTAAACAGTTTTTTTGTTGTTCTGTTATACAAATTCAAAAAAGATGGCGTAAAATGATTGCCTCTGTATTTGTAACACATAGAACATAAGACAAATTAACATGAACCACTAAACTGGTCAATGTAATTTCCAATAATGACATGTCTAGGCGGGGGTCACCACGCCCCCTCATGACGTCATACCCCACCCCCTCAATCTAAGTCTATAGGAGGGGGCGTTACAGCGGAGTTGTGACATCACGATCTTCCGTTCCCATGGGCGGGAGCCAGACCCTCCAGCGCTTCCAGAGCAGTAATAGGTGGGTGCCACATGCTATATTGCGTTGGTCCCCAGCGGTGGGACCCCCACGATCTGACATCTTATCCCCTATCCAAAGGATAGGGGATAAGATGTCTAGGGGTGGAGTACCCCTTTAAGTTTTTCTCCTCGCCTTCCAAAAACCATAAAACTCTTTTATCAAAACAAAAGTAGTTTCAGCACCATCCATTCAATGCATGTGTGAACAGGACACTATCTCGATAGCTAGCACAGACCCTAGAAGCCACACCTGATTCCTCTTCGGTGCTATCCCGCTATAGTACAATGCTTATAACAGCATATTAGCGACCTCTTATTGTGGTACAGGAAAGTCAGGTTCACATGCAGGGGAGCAGGATGATCAGACGCAGGGGTAAGCAAGCTGGCGACAGACCGTTTGTGCGCCGGAGGATCCAACATACCTCCTTTTTTAATACATCAAGAATTATTTTTAAAAAACGAGGCACGTTGGATCCTCCGAACGAATGCCACTGGCCCGCTCGGCTTAAAGGATAAATTTGAACTTAATGCTTTTTTATGAATAACATCCTCTATAATACATTTTTTACAAGTAATATTCTATAGGTAACTCCCTATGTACCCCATCTGTTAATGATTCGCAGGTAGGAGGTTCGTTTTTAACTGTGTTTTATGTAATGATTTTCTGTCTCTATACACTGTTACTCACATCACTAAAGGTGTTAATGGTTTGTTGATAACTGTATCTATGGCAGCCCTTACCTGTTAAACCCCTCCCCCACGTGATCAAGCATCGGCCTGATGAAGCACTTCGGCGTGCAAACGGTCCGTCGCTAGCTTGCTTACCCCAGTGTCTGTTCCTCCTGCTCCCCTGCATGTGAACCCGTCTGACCTGTACCACAATAAGAAGCTCCTGATATGCAAGCCTGGTGAGCGCTCCGCATCTTTCTTGTATACTGTCATAATTCTTTTATATTTTCATCCACAGACTAGTATGAGGGCGTGTTTGTTGCGCGACCAGTTGTCCTTTGTAATGACATCACTCACTTTACCATAAAATGTATGGTGAAATAAAATAAGAAAAACACTTTGTGTGGGGAAATTGAAAAGAAAACCACAAATTTGCTAATTTTGGAAGGTTTCGTTTTCACGCTGTACACTTTACAGTAAAAATGACATGTTTTATTTATTCTGTTGGACAATATGATTAAAATGATACCCATGATTAGATACTTTTCTATTATTGTATCACTTTAAAAAGAAATCTCAAATTAGCGCGTTTAAAATCCCTCTATTTTGATGACCTATAACTTTTCCATTTTTCCGTATAAGTGGCGGTACCAGGGCTAATTTTTTGCTCCATGACCTGTATTTTTCTTTGATACTCTATTTGCATATATGAAACTTTTAATAAATTTTTATGATGTTTTTTGGGAATATTATGTGATTAAAAAGCAGCAATGTTGGATTTTTTTTTTATACGTTTACGCTGTTGACCATAAGGTATCATTCACATTATATTTTGATAGTTTGGGCATTTACGCACACGGCGATTCCAAATATGCTTATTAATTTTTTTTTTTTTTTTACACTTTCTGGGGGGTAAAATGGGAAAAAGTGACGATTTACATTTTTATTGGGGAGGGGATTTTTCTAATTTTTAACTTTTTTTTTTTTTACACTTTAATAGGGAACTACTTATAGCAATCACTTGATTGCTAATACTGTTAAGTGCTATGCATAAGGCATAGCACTGATCAGTGTTATCAGCTATCTTCTGCTCTCGTCTGCTCGATCTCAAACCAGAGCAGAAGACCCCTGGAGACGGCCGAAGGCAGATGAGCGGATGTCCGGCTGCCATGCTGGATGATCGTATCCTGTATTATCTATTTAAGTGACCACACTGCCGCAGATGACTTGATCTGTATTGATCATGGCATCTGACGGGTTAATGGCACACATCAGTGCGATCGCTGATGTGCGCCATTACCAGCGGGTCCCTGGCTGCTGATAGCAGCCGGGACCTGCCGCGTATGACACGAGCACAGGACGGAAATGTACGTCCCAGTTCATTAAGTACCAGGGCACCAGGACGTACATATACATCCTATGTCCTTAAGGGGTTGAGAGACCTGGAGCTGTGATGGAAACCAGTCAGCAACCTGCAGTCACATTGCAGAGGGTCAATGGGAGACTTGACAGGCCCCACTTAAATCCACTCTTATTAAAAAAAAAATTACACCTTTTGGGGTAAAATGGGAAAAACGGACAATTTTAATTTTTATTGGGGAAGGGGATTTTTCACAATTTTTTTTACATTTTTCAACTTTTTTTTACACTTTTTATGTCCCCATAGGGGACTATCTATAGCAATCATTTGATTGCTGATACTGTGCAGTGCTATGCAGCTATGCATAGGACATAGCACCGATCAGTATTATCGGTGATCTTCTGTTCTGGTCAGCTCGATCTCAGACCAGAGCAGAAGTCACCGGGAGACGGCCGGAGCCAGGTGAGGGGATGATCGGATCGCTGCGGCAGCGCTGCGGGCGATCCGATCATCCATTCAAAGTACCGCACTGCCGCAGAAGTCGTGATCTGTATTGATCACGGCATCTGAGGGGTTAATGGTGGACATCCGCGCGATCACGGATGTAGGTCATTACCAGCGGGTCCCCGGCTGCTGCTCGTTCCGATGCTCGCGGTAATACACAGGACATTTGTTATACGTGATTTTCGCCCATATTTTTCATGTAATTTTACAATGTTTAAACCTATCCTAAGATTGTAACGATTGAAAATTATTTTTTTACTTAGACTACAACATTTATAGTTAAAACATTTTAGTTAGCAATAGGCTATAAAGAACATTTTAACATAGAATAAGAGAAAAATGAGAAATACTGTAGAGAAAGCAACATAATAGAGTTTTAGTTTGAACTTAATGGACTCTTGTCTTTTTTTCAACAATATAAACTATGTGCAAGAGAGAAAAGGGAATTACTTGTTCATAAAAGGCAAAAAGTGCTGCTGGAAGCTGGTGAACTACTTTCTGAAGAGAATGGGAACTACTTTAAAACCATGTACAGTATTTACACTGTAATGTAATAAGACAATGGAGCTGCTCTTACAGTACATGTAGCACAAGTCATTTCCAGTGCAATACAGAAAGAGCGCAATATTGTATATATATAGGAATGGTAGAAAGGGGTGTCCCAAAAATGTAGAACAGAGTACTATTTAGGTAGTACAAATAAAGAGCAGTACAGTACCTATTACAGATAGAGAGGAGTAAAGTACACGGAGTACAGGAAAAGAGCAATGCTGGAGAATCTGAATAGATTGCTATATACTGTAGTTTTGAGGAGAAAGGGAAAAACACTTTACTTAGGCTGGGTTCACACTACGTTTTCTCCCATATGGGAGCGCATACGGCAGGGGGGAGCTAAAACCTCGCGCTCCCGTATGCCTTCGTATGCGCTCCCGTATGTCATTCATTTCAATGAGCCGGCCGGAGTGACAGGTTCGGTCCGGTCGGCTCATTTTTGCGCCGTATGCGC
The DNA here is from genome assembly GCF_029499605.1 of Hyla sarda. Lineage (NCBI taxonomy): Eukaryota > Metazoa > Chordata > Amphibia > Anura > Hylidae > Hyla > Hyla sarda. The sequence continues at coordinate 274,485,206 of NC_079191.1, read as the reverse complement.
TTTTACAACCGGACCTCAAACCGTGGTTGACCACAGTTTTAGGTCCGGTTGTAAAAGCGCACACGGCGCAAAAATTAGCCGACCGGACCGAACGTTTCACTCCGGCCGGCTCATTGAAATGAATGACATATGGGAGCGCATACGAAGGCATACGGGAGCGCAAGGTTTTAGCTCCCCCCTGCCGTATGCGCTCCCGTATGGGAGAAAACGTAGTGTGAACCCAGCCTTACCTGTCAATCCACTGTTGCTCCAAGGACCTGTTCCAGGCCTGCTGTGATAACATCACATACAACGTTCATGTGACATCACAGTCAACTACTGGCCATAGTGGTATCTGCTTGCATGTAGGGTATGTGACTACTACTAAGGCCAGTGATTGGCTGCAGCATTGCATACACAATGTACGTGATCTCATTGTAGGAGGCCCAACAGGAGGACACCAGAGCAGAGACAGTGCTGGAACAGTGGAGGCTTTTGGGGTTAAGGAAAACTAAAGTTTTTAGTTTTTTAGGACAGCTCCAGCCTGCAACAAGTGCTTAAGTCACTTGTACTTAAATGGGCACTGTCATCAACTTTTTTTTTATATATGTTGTAGTACATATGTACTACAACATATCTCCAATATATATCTTCTTTTTTTTTATTTTTATTTTTTATTAATATGTTGTAATTTACGTTTGAAAACCGGCCACTAGGGGTCTCCCTCCTAGTGGCCGGCTGCAGGCTGGCATGATGTCACGCCTGAATTCATTCAGCCTGCACTCGCTCCCTGCCTGTCAATAAGACAGGCGGGAGCGAGCGCTGAGAGCGCATTGGCTCCCTGGCCTTACATGCCAGCCCCGCCTCCCGGCATTTACATGCCGCTTCTGCTGCCTCAGGACTCTGCAGGACTCTAGGGTATGTCTTGGGGAGAGGGGTGCTCGAGGTTTTTAACACGGGGGTTGGGGGAGAGCAGGGTTCGGGGTTTTCAACGGGGGGGGGGGGGGAGGGAACGGGGTAGCCCCTAACTTATTGTTTTCAACACAGGGTGCCTCCAGCTGTTTCACAACTACAACTCCCAGCATGCCCTGACAGCAAATAGATGTCAGGGCAAGCTGGGAGATGTAGTGGTGAAACATTTGGAGGTACACTGTTTAGGTGAACTAAGGGCGGAAGTGTCGGCCCCAGCAGGCATCAGTGACATCACGCCTGCTGGAGAAAGGAAGGAAGGCGCCTCATGTGCGGGATCAGTAGATCTTGCAGGTGGGGGTAGGGGAAGGTGATTCCCAAGCCGCTTACCGAAGTTGGTTGTGCGCCCACACACAACAAGGTTAGGAGCAGAAGAGATATGAAGGCAGGTCCACTGCAGCCCTCCTGGGTAAGTGTAGAATCAAAGACGAATGACCAGGGAGTCAGGAGTTAGTCTGGCGCAGAGAGGAACCATCAGACAGCCAAGTAAAATCAATGGATTTATTAGATGCAACGCGTTTCGCTGCGCATGCGCAGCTTCATCAGGCATCACACCTGCTGGGGAAGTCTGCCTGGTAAGTGAGCACACTACCAGGCAGACAAGGCATTTTTTATATAGTAAAAAAAAATTTAAAGGCAGGGAGGGGGTTAGGGGGGCAATAGTCAGGGACAGAAAAAAAAAGGATGGTGGGAGCTACTCTTTAAGTCGCTTTTACTTAAGTCGCTTGCAGTTTATTCTTTCTCACACTTTAGTCATCTCTGTGGTATTCCTTATTTTTGCGATTTTGAAGCACTCTAAGCAATTACAAAACCATTTATTGCATTTATGCATTACTTTCAGATATCTTTTTTTGTCACTATCTAATGGATTTTAACATTTAGGAAAACAGATAATATATGTATCAGCCAGTGAGTAGTACATATTGCAATAGTGACAAATTTTCTAAAATACATGACATTTTTTGTGAATCTAGGTTTTTATTGCAAACTATTACTATTATTGATAACATTTCAAAAGTTTGTATTGGTTGAGGTTTCAGTGCTGAGACTCCCACTGATCAATATTCTTAACATGTCCCTGCCACATGTTAAGTGTTATTAACGCTGTTAACCCTTTTGTTATCAGCAAAGAAAGTGACCAAAATAATTTTAATATTTTACCCAAACAGCGAGCAGTATAAAACATCTTGACATTACAGCCTTGATTCATACAGATAGTCGGTGATGTGTTAGAGAAGTGTGACTGTAGGAGTATACTAACAAGAGAGAGGGGAGAGCAAAGTGTAATGTGAGCAAATTAAAAATGTTCAATAGTTTACAATAGAGCATTAAACAAGCGAGTAGCAAAATGTAGCAAGATGCCATAAGTGTTGCAAGGAGTAATGATGAGTCTAGATATGGTAAAAGACATGTTTTGACAGAGGGAGGTGCTGAGGAGGTGAAAGGGTATAGTGAAGTATGCTGACCTTGAATTGGTTCATAGCCTAAAACCTCTACAGAGCATCTGCCCTGAAAACAATGATCACCATGCAACTATCCCTATATACGGTAAACCCTACTATAGCCCTACATATAAATTGCATTATAAGGCCAAATGTAATATATAATAATTTTCCAAAGGAAAGAAGCATTTCAAGGACTAAAACTATACTTTATTGAAAAAAATTAATTAAAAATAATCTTAAAAATGGAAATATGTTTGCATAATAGTAACAGAAAATGGAGATAAATACATGCATTACAATCGATAACTGCTCACAGCAGAAAGAAACGGTAAGTGCAGGTTTCAGACGCATATTTACAAGCAAGGAAATTAATGTCTAAGGGTAAAAACTACATTCTAATGATCAAATGTAAATATTCAGCCACAAACAATAAGATCCAATTAAATCTAAATACTTTCCTGTGATATTTATCAATGTTAATGTTCCTTTTAGGAGGAGACAATTCAACGAGCTAGAGAAGACGATGAAAAACGCAAAGAAATCACTAACCATTTCCAGATAACGCTGGCAGATATCCAGAGTCAGATAGAGCAGCAGAGTGAGAGGAATACTGCGCTGTGCCAGGAAAATGCCGAGCTGGCAGAGAAACTCAAAAGCATTGTTGGACAATATGAAGTCAGAGAAGAGGTAAGGTGGAACAGCTGCCCTCGCTGTCAATCTTCCTCGAAAACAAGCAAACCAGTAAAGGGAGGCAATAAACCGCTTTAGAGTCCGTATGGAGTAGTATATTGATATTGCTGGATTTATGACCACAACAGGTGCACTATACAATTATGCCAAACACTGTTAGTTTTGTAATAGAAATAAATGACTTTCATATGAAGAATATTAACTGAATGAAACTGACTCGCCTAACACAGTGCTCGACTGAAATATTACAAGATTGTTAAACAATTGTTTATGTATATTACCCCAATGGATGTCATTTTCTTGACATAACTTTTATTTATTGCATTTCAGAAATATGCTTTGCATATGGAAATAATCTAGGATTTAGGAAACCTGTGGTGTTGATAGCATACCAAGAAATTGCTGGCCATAGCTGTAAATCCAAAGAGATTTTGATGGATTACCATCAAAATTACATAGTGATAGATAACATTTTATAGCTGTGTTTCTATTAAGCTGTGCTACAAAACACATTACAGATGTGTCATCATTTCAGTTTTTAGAATTGAGCAAGTAATATCTTAAAGGATCACAGAAATTGATGTGATTTAAGGTTGAAACAAGGTGCTCAACCCCAAGTGCAGTTGTGCACCTACGTTGGAGTGGAGGACCTGTACCTATGGATCACAATATGGTTTCACAGCTGTGGTTAATGTAAAGAATGACATTAGCTATACCTCAAAGCTGATGTAAAATTGAGACATTAGCCAGTATATCCTTATATGAAGGACACACTTGAGCCCGCACACCACGCCAAGGTTTCTCAAAAGATGCGGGTCCTATCAACTAACCTACCTGGCCAGATAAATAAAACCAGGCACCGATATACGGCAGCCATAGGCCGACTGGCAGATTGCTCCACAGTCACCTCTAGTGTGAATCTAAGCACACATACAATGGGAGGGAGTAGACAAACTACAAGCCCCACCCTGGGGAGTACTCCGGTGCTTAGACATCTTATCCCCTATCCAAAGGATAGGGGATAAGATGCCTGATCGCGGGAGTCCCGCCGCTGGGGACCCCCGTGATCTTGCATGCGGCACCCCGTTTGTAATCAGTCCCCGGAGCGTGTTCGCTCCAGGTCTGATTACCGGTGACTACAGGGCAGGCAGCGTGTGATGTCATGCCTCCGCCCCCGTGTGATGTCACGCTCCGCCTCTCAATGCAAGTCTATGGGAGGGGGCGTGACAGCTATCACGCCCCCTCCCGTAGGCATGCATTGAGGGGCGGAGCGTGACGTCACACGGGGCGGAGGCGTGACGTCACTCACCGCCCGCCCTGTAGTCGCCGGTAAGCAGACTGATTATAAACGGGGTGCCGTGTGCAAGATCATGGGGGTCCCCAGCGGCGGGACTCCCGCGATCAGGCATCTTATCCCCTTTCCTTTGGATAGGGGATAAGATGTCTAAGCACCGGAGTACCCCTTTAAAGGGGTTCTCCGCTGCTCAGCATTTGGAAAAAAAACTGTTCTGGAGCCGACACCGGGAGCTCGTGACATCATAGCCCTGCCCCGCATTATGTCACGCCCCCGCCCCCTCAATGCAAGTCTATGGTAGGGGCGTGACAGCCACCAGGATTCTTCCCATAGACTTGCATTGACGTGACATGAGGGGGCGGGGCTATAACATCACAAGCTCCCGGCGCCGGCTCCAGTGTTTGTTCCAAACGCTGAGCAGCAGCAGAGTACCCCTTTAAGACTTCCAGAGTTTACCAGGAATACACAGAGGCCCCTCCTTCAATGGTTGATCAGTGGAAGGGCAGCCCTAAGGAAGGGAAACAAACACAGGCACAACCAAATATTCAGAGGCTTTTTCTATAAATACAGTGATAGGACTCTTCAGAGTCCCTGGGGTGGGATTCTCACTATGGACTCACATAACTGTTTGATAACCGTTTGAATATCATTTAAAATTTTGCAAACATATATCTAAATAATGTGTTTGACATTTAAAGTTATGTTACTATGGGTGAATAGAGAATTAGTCCAAATTTGAATTTCTATCCACTTTCCCAGTCTCTACTTAAAAGGGAACAAATAGATACGGGACAAATCATATACATTGATGAACAAAATGTATTAAAAGATGCAAAAGCACCAATGCTGCTATTGCATCTTTCAATAAATTTTGTTCATCAATGTATCGTATTTGTCCCATATCTATTAGATCATGAGCACTAGTTTCTTTCCTTTTTCTTTACTAAGTAATTTTTCTCACCTTGGTACATGTGTACTGCTAGTTAGCCCGATCTAAGTCATTGTTATCTAGACTGTGAGCCATCCTATCCCTTTTCTACAGTGAAAATGGAACCAGTCACCAGTCATGCTATAGGAACCACACGTCATCAGATTGGTCCCCGGCATCGTATCCCTGCCCCACCAGCCTTGGTTGATAGACCTCTCACGGTTTGGGTTTAGGGACAAATCTAAAGTTGTATGCAAAAGTTTAGGCACCCCTGACAATTTCCATGAATTTTATTTATAAATGAAAGAAGCCTTTTCTGCACACACGCCACAAACAGAGTTGCTTAAGGTATGCAAATACACATTTGGACAAGCCAGCTTCATATTGGAAGAAAGTGCTGTGGAATGATGAAACAAAGTTGGAGTTATTTGGTCATAACCAGGGGCGTTATACATGGCGTCAAAAGAACACAGCATTCCAAGACAAACACTTGCTACTCACAGTAAATTTTGGTGATGTTTCCATCAAGCTGTAGAGCTGTGTGGCCATTGCCGGTACTGGGATTGAGAGTCGCATGGATTTCACTCAATATCAGCAGATACTTCAGAATAATGTAGAAGAATCAGTCACAAAGTTCAAATTACACCAGGGCTGGATATTTTAACCAGAAAAAAAATACTGCTCAAAAATCTACTCTGGCATGATGTGAAGCTGGCTGTCCATGTGCGGCAACCATCAAACCTAACTGAACTAGAGATTCAAAGAGGAATAGTCCAAAATCCCTTGATCTAGAATCCAAACACTTACAACATCCCATAGAAGCTTCCTATAGCCTGTAATTTCTGCTAAAGGAGGAGAAACTGGGATATTTTGCTGGTTGCCAAAATTTATGCACCTGTCTACTTTTGTTTTGATGCAGATTGCAAATGTTCTGTTCCTCCAATAAACCTCATTTCACTACTGAAATATTACTGTGTCCTTCACATATTTGAAAATGTAATTGCTGATCCAAACATATTACATTTCTGATCCAAATGAAAGTCATGGGAAATGTCAGGGGTGCCTTAATTTTGCATACAAGTGTATCAATCATTGCCTTCAGCAAAAGTGAACCACCCTGATGACTCACAATTCCCTTTGTTGTTCCCTTTAAAGAATATCTGTCACTTAACTATGCTACCCCTTATAAGTACAGCCAACTTTAATGCCCACTAATTCCATTACATTCAGTTTCACAACTGTTATTTGCAAGAATTATTAGTTTCCTAAATGCATAAATAGACTGGTCTTCACTCATATACGCTTATAAAGCTTTACTATATGCTCAGGTTTTAATAAGATGGGTTGACATTACAACTTCACTAATGTATATGCTTACTTTGTGGTGCTCAAAAATGTGGTCTGCTATACTTTTGAATACCATTAAGTTCATATTTATTTTCGGTAAAATGCCCAAGCATAGTCAATAGCGGAGTACGTTCAGGCCATAAAAGGGGTTATCCAGGAATAGAAAAACACAGCTAATCTCTTTCAAAAACAGCTCCACATTTGTCTCCAGGTTGGGTGTGGTATTACAACTTGACTCGATTCACTTCAATAGAACTGAGCTGCAAAACCAAACCCAAACTGGAGGCAGACAGGTAGTGGTTTTTGATAGAAAGTAGCTCTGTTTTTCTATTCCTGGATAACCCCTTTAAAGTGAATAGGGTAAAGCCATTGCACATCTGAGGAAGGGGTGTTTTACACCCAGAAATGCCTTATGTATGTGACGATTTATGTCTGAATAAATTGATCGGTGTGAAGATATGGCTGTGTGTGTAAATCCGGGTAATTTGTTTCTATTTTCTCTTCTAGTATACATAGGCATTGCACTCTGACAGGGTGTTGGTGTATAAGTGAGGTAATCGTAATAAAGATAAAGCTAGTTTTAACAGTTTGTTTTAAATGATCACAATGAAGTGTATTCTGGAAATAAAATAACACAACAGCAAAGATCCTTATGTTAAAAGAAGAATTAGGAAGGAAACATAAATAGAATAGAAAAAGAAAAATGCTTAAATATAGATAAACTTGATAATCCTAATCTCATAACTGTCTTGTATTCTTCCAGCACCTGGATCAGATATTTAAACAGAGGGAGCTCCAGCAGAAGTTGGTGGATGCCAGGCTAGAGCAGGCCAAAGAGCTGATGAAAGAAGCCGAGGAAAAACATAAGCGGGAGAAAGATTTTGTAAGTGTTACTGTTTTGCTTAACCTCATTTTAATACAACTCATTAAGGAATTCTGGGGATCTCCTCTCTAGGATTATAACTTGGGCCGAGCAAATGGTAGTAACATTCAGCATATCTCGTACTGCAGTAGACAGACAATTCCTTGATATATATGGTCACTCTTCAGTTCTCCTGTGGGGGTGCTATAGAGAAATTAAACCCTTATTTCTATGTGTCCCCCCCCCCCCCCCCCAGACTAAAGCTGATAACTAATGGGCCTTTTAGGCAGACCTCAATCTTATGCTCCTGTCTATCATTTTGGTGCACTCATAGATGAATATGTATCATTTGCTATTTTTTGCGGGGGAGGGGCTTTATTCATGACTGTTGCACATGCAGTTTTTACGCAATATTTATAAAAATGCAAACGCTTTATTTTTCTTTAAAAAAAAAAAATATTTACCTTTGGATTAAGTGCGTATAAACTGTGCCTAGTCAGAGGTGGGCAACAGATGCAAATAATGTTGCATAATTTTTCAAAATTCGCAAATAATAAATGACTCAAAAACACATGCTAATGAGAAACCATGTGCCTACAAAGAGAACAAAGTACACTGTGGTGCACAGAATCTACAAAATCTACTAGCTACCAGAAATACTGTGCAAACCATTACGACCATAAATTAGCATATTTTTCTACAGAATATTAACAATATTTCCCATGATAGGTCTCCCCCATAGACTTCTTCAGGCTTTACATTCAGTGCAGTTAATAAAGTACTTATCGAAACTGAATAACAAAGAGAGCACCAACCAGGGATGGGATCTTTCTGTTCAGGGGCTCCATAGGAGCTACATGGTTTGCCTCTATAGTACGTGCAGATTGGATCAAGTCTATTACAGATCCTAAGGGAAGGGCATCATAGAAAGTTGACTTGTTTGTAAACCCAGACGGATGATGATCAACAACAAACTGAATGTGTAATATCTATGAGGTCCTGTTCTAACTAAGGGTGCGTTCACATGCTAGTAGCGAGTTTCCCTCTGCGGGAAACCAGCTGCGAGTTACGCTGCCATTGATTTAAATGGGTCCGCGGCCAGTCCGCAAATCTGACAATATTGCGGACTGTCTGTGGACCCATTCAAATCAATGGTAGCCTAACTCGCAGCAGGATTCCCGCAGCATGAAACCCGCTGCTAGTAATAGCGTGTGAACGCACCCTAACTGTCCCGTTACTACGGTTAGCACTATATGATAATCTTACTGATATTATTATTATTGGATAGATGCTAAAACCCTAAACCTTTTATGTTTATGACATTATTATTATAGAATAGTGTGTTATTTCTATTTAATAATTGAAGATAGCAACACTAGCAGCTCAAGATCATCATATTTTTATCCAGCTAGACACATCCCTCAGGCATTGCCATCTGTCTATACCAGCTATCCATATACTCTTCCTAAACAATTTGATTAAGGAGGCAGCTGTTCCATTTTCCTGTCTTTCTCTATTACTTGGCAGCTGCAGCTTCTATTTATTATTGCTTAGTTTTACAATTCATACCCAGATGCTTATTAAAACATAATGTTCTTTTAGCTCAAGAGTTGTATCTATTGACCGCAATAACAATAAATCACAAGAAAACATACTTTCCTAAAAATATCTCTGTATATATTTGCCAACTGAGAAATGTACTAATGCAAATACATATTTTCTGATATACTCATTTCATGATTTTTTTTTCCGTTATACTTTTGAGGCCATAAAATGCAAACAATACAATTCTTATGCCTGCACAGATACATCTTCTTGACTATACTATACATATATGTGTCTGCTGGATACCATATTCAACAAGTCTACTGTACATTTTTGATGATGGAGAGAGAAGGGGCTACAGCATCATGGCCACTTTACCGTGCTCAGTGGCCCTCCAGGCCCCCCAGCTGAAACTGCAACTAGAGCCATTCACTTAAATGGTGCTATGTTCCATATACGGTTGGTTGGCAGCAGTCAGCGCTGCATCCCATTCATTCTCAGGATTTTAACAATATGCCATAACTAATTAGGAAGGGAATACATCTTTACAGATGGGAATACAACTAGACAGACAAAACTGCAGTAATCATAGGTCTTCCCTCATAAAGTCATGTCACCCAATTCTTAGTACTATAGGGGAGTCTAAAATCTCCTTGCACATCAGAGAGGTTTCACCGGCTATCACTCCATAGACCACTTACTAGGAACACCCCACAAAACCTGATGTTTTGGAGATGCCCTGACCCAGTCATCTAACCATCACAATTTCACCTTTTCAAAGTTGTTCAGATCCTTACACTTACACTAACAGATCAGCTTAAAAGGGGTACTCCACCCCTAGACATCTTATTCCCTATCCAAAATATAGGGGATAAGATGTCTGATTGCAGGGGTCACACCACTGGGAACCCCCACAATGTCTCTCCTGCAGCACCCCAGTCATCTTGTGCATGGAGCGAGCTCCGTGCCTGATGACTGGCGATGCAGGGGCCGTAGAATTGTAATGTCATAGCCCTGCCCCCCTCATGATGTCATGCCCCGCCCCCTCCCATAGACTTGCATTGAGTGGGTGGGGTGTTATGTCACGTGAGGGCAGGGCCGTGATGTCACGATCCTACGGCCCCTGCATCGCCAGTCATCAGGTACAGAGCCAAGATCGCTCCTTGCACAAGATGACGGGGGGGGCTGCAGGAGAGATCACAGAGTACCCTTTTAAGAATTGACTGTTCACTTGTTGCCTAAAGCTGGCCACACAAATAAGATAGTTGTCAGCCAAATGCGTATTTGACTAAAAGATATCTCTCCCAGTCTCCCATACACATACAAACTCAGCTTGGCCAAATTTCAATGGGGAGCGGGAGGAAACTTCTGCATAAACTGATGCATACCCACACCCAGTCTATAAAATGTATTATTAAGCGTGCTCTATAGCCATGGCTGACGCCTGACATCCCCGATCAGATCAATATCTGGCATTAACCCTTTCAACACCAATATCAAAGTTGATCATAGTGTCTAAAAGTGTAAAAAAAAATGTTGCCTGTAGCTCAGGAAAGCTGATCGGGACCCCCATGGCTAAAATCACTGGGTCAGCTGAGAGGACAGGGGGGGGGGGGGCTACCTGCCTCAATCCCATTTGATTGGAGGTCTGATAATGGAGGGCCAATAACACTGATCAATGCTGTGCTATAAGACCCTAATAAGACCCTTCCCTAATGAAAGTTAGAATCACCATTTCCCATTTTTTTAATAAATGAAATAATGTAAGCATAAACATATGTGGTATTGATGTGTGCATAAATGTTCAAACTATTGAAATATAATGTTAATGGAACAGCACGGTCAATGGTGTAAATGGAAAAAAAAAAAGTCCCGAATTGCTGATTTTTGGTTACTTCATATACCAGAAAAGAAATATATAAAAAGTGATCAAAAAGTCCCATCAAACAAAAATTAAACTAATTAAAAGTACAGATCATGATGCAGAAAAATAAAAATAAAATAAAAATAAAGTCCTCATACAGCCTTATATATGGAAAACTAAAAGAGTTAGGCCCCCAACGTGCATCAGAGGGATGCCAGACCGCCACCAGCAGGGGAACGCATCTTGCTGCGTCCCCCCATCTAGTATTTAGTAGTAATGGACACTGGATGCTAAACAACTAATGACAACTGATGCATGTTGTAATAAGTTTTAGCATCAGGTGCATTGAGTTTTGGGCTGGGTTCCTGCCTGACATATCTGAACCCACCTTTACAGGTGTCAGAAGAGAACAATTTTAGGCATACTAATTTTGGTACAAAAATTGTAATAAAAAATTAAAAAGGAAACAAAACCTATATACATTTAGTATCTTGGTAATCGTATGGACCTACAGGATAAAGAGAATGTATTATTTTTATTAAAAAGTCTACTACATAGAAACATAAGCCCACAAAATTTGCAAATCATTTTTTTTGTTTCACCATTGATTTTTTTGTAAAATGGGTGATGTTATTACAAAGTACAATTGGTAGCGCAAAAACAAGCCCATATGGGTCTAGAGGTGGAAAGTTAAAAACGTTATAGCTATTAGAAGACAAGGAGGTAAAATGAAAAATCGCTGCGTCTTAATGGGGTTAAGAACAAAAGGACTGGTCGGCCAGTTCTACTACAATATGTTAAATGGCAAGATGGGAATAGTGGTTGGTGGATATATGACTTGGTCGGCTTGCTTGCCTCCAAAGCACAGTTTTCTATAAAACCATCCCTGATTGAATGTTTTTTTTTTAACTGTATTTTATTATTCCTAAATATCTCAATTGCAATAATTATTAATTCAATATCTTCACACATTGTAAAAATAGTATAACCCCCCCCCCCCCCTCGATTACAATTCCCAAATTTGGGTCCAGTGCCCTGTCCAACCCATATCACCCACATTCATACGTACTCTCTGTGTTAGTAAACCCTCTTCTTCCTTCCCCCTCTTCTTTCCCCTAAATTTCTCTAATTTTCCAATAATTTAGGCCCTTCCGTACCCCCATCCTTCCCGACTTTCCTGTGATCTACTGGTGATATGTTTATTACACATCCCTAGGATCAACAAGCTCGAGGGGAAATACTACTTAGAAACTACTACATCTTATTTTGCAAACTGTTATGCAGCTTTCTCCATTTTCTAAAGGAGGCAAGTCTTCATTCATTCATCCCTTCATTAAATGAAGTGGACGACCCACAATCCCACAACATACACTCAAATGAGGGAAAGAAAAGAGAAAGAGAGAAAAAAAAATGAATGAACATTATTCAATTTTTTCCCTCTTTCCCTTTCCTTTTAAAAAGACAACATAGAATAAGTAATTATTTAACATAAAATATCATTTTTCTTTTTTTCTCCTATTCATAATTCCCATCTTGCACTTTCTACATTCCCCTATAATCTATCATTAGGGTCATCTTGGTCAGACACAGCACCTCCCCTTACAAAGCAATGTGGATACATGTGAACTACCAAAACTAACCAAGGACGCTGTAGAGACATTAGAATTCTAGAAAGCGAGGTGTTGAAGGTGGTTAAAGGGATACTCCTGTGAAAACCTTTATTCTTTTAAATCAACTGGTGGCAGAAAGTTAAACATATTTGTAAATTACTTATATTAAAAAAATCTTAATCCTTCCTGTACTCCTGCTGAATACTACAGAGGAAATTCTTTTCTTTTTGGAATGCTCTCTGATGACATCACCAGCACAGTTCTCTCTGCTGACGTTATTATAATAATAATAACAACGTTTTATTTATTGTTGTCCTTAGTGGGATTTGAACCCAAGTCCCCAGCACTGCAAGGCAGCAGTGCTAACCACTGAGCCACCATGCTGCCCTTAGCATACATCTGCTATGCATCTGCTATGCATCTGTGATGCATGGTTGCTAAAATGGACAGAGATGTCAGCAGAGAGCACTGTGCTCGTGATGTCATCAGTGTTCCAAAAAGAAAAGAATTTCCTCTGTAGCATTTAGCAGCTAATAAGTACTGGCAGGATTAAGATTTTTTAATAGAAGTAATTTACAAATCTGTTTAACTTTCTGCCACCAGTTGATGTAAAAGAAAAAAGGTTTTCACCGGAGTACCCCTTTAAATTAGCACCATGATCAAGAGCCCCGGGCCCAGATGGGCTGCCATATGAATTGTATGGGGGCATTCTTGCTCCCATAGTAGTGGAATTATTCAGACATATCTCTGGGAGTGGAACGTTACCCCCCTCAATGAGAGAGGCAGTGATAACCCTAATTTTGAAGCCTGGGAAAGATTAACATGAACCTGATTCTTATAGGCCAAGCTCGCTGCTAAATACAGATATGAAGATATTGGCAAAGATCTTAGCAGCGAGATTGGTGAAGGTAATGCCTTTACTAATATCGAATGATCAATGTGGGTTTATGAGTGATAGAACAACGGCGGATAATGTAAGGAGATTGTTTGGTAATCTGCAGGTGGAAGAGGGGGGGGAGGGGACACCACTCCATCCTGTCACTGGACGCAGTTAAGGCCTTTGACAGGGTGGAGTGCTCCTTCCTTTGGATGGTTATGAGGGGATATGGGTTTGGAGAAGGGTTTATGAAGTGGATGGGAGTTTTATATGGTTCCCCAAGGGCAGCGGTCTTGGTGAATGGGGTTCAGTCAGATGGATTTCAGTTAACAAGGGGAGCTAGACAGGGCTGCACCCTGTCTCCCCACATCTCTGCCCTTTATGTCTAACCACTTGCAATAAGAATAAGAAATATGGAAACAATGGAGGGGTTCGGATGTCGGGGGACAGAATATCACTATTTGTAGATGACCTCTTATTATACATTTGAAATACGCAACAGGTATTAGAGTGTATTATAGAAGAAATAAATAGAGGAATTTGGAGAAAAATCAGGACTAAGCATAAATTGGAATAAAACTGTATTAATGCCTTTGGATAGACACATATCTCATAAAAAATTTATAGTAATAATAGGAGATAATAGGAGAGGCAGAAACATTTAAGTATCTGGGGATGACAGTCGGATGGAATGTTAAGAAATATCCGGAACTAAGTGTCTGGCCTACTTTGAGAAAGTTAAAAACAAAAATCAAAATCTGGCATGGTTTGCCACTTAGTATGGCAGACAGGATCAGTTTATTAACCCCTTAATGACGCAGGACGTAAATGAATGTCCTGGTGAGGTGGTACTTAATGCACCAGGACGTACATTTACGTCCTATACATAACTGCGAGCATCGGAGAGATGCTCGGGTCATGCGCGGCCGGTCTCGGCTGCTGACATCCATGATCGCGCAGATGTCCGCCATTAACCCCTCAGATGCCTTGATCAATACAGATTACGGCATCTGCTGCAGTACGGTCACTAAAATGGATGATCGAATCGCCCTCAGCGTTGCCGCGCTGAGCCGATCATCCAGAAGTGCAGACGGAGGTCCCCTCACCTGCCTCCGCTGCCTTCCACGGGTCTTCTGCTCTGGTCGGAGATCGAGCAAACCAGAGCAGAAGATCCAACACAAAAATTCCTCCAATATAGGCAGAGTTAGAGAGGCGCTTGAAACCAAGGTAAAGGCAAAACTTCTACTTTATTCCCACAATGCAACGCAATTCGCGGAGGTTCCGTTTCATCAGGCATGAGAACTAGAACACGGTGTGCAGTTTATATAGGGAGAATCCTTAACCCTTTCAAAAGGGAGAAGGGTTAACCCTTTACAGGTTAAACTTAGACTGGTATTTGTTGCATATAAATAAATACAAAATAGACTAAAAACACATTAGAATCAATGTATCATTAATTTAAAAAAAAAAAAAAATATATATATATATATATATAATCGATAGCTAACATGCCAATAAAACAATAATACAAAAAGGTCTAAAAAATATATAAAAATATATAATTATACATTATAAAAAACAATAATGATAACAATAAAAAGGGAAAAAATATGTCTCAACGGGCATTCTCCAGTGTTTCATTGAGGCAATCAGGAACTAACGTAGAAAGATTAAAAATCCAAAAAGCCTCCCTATTATTTAATCTTTGGATTCGATTTAGAAACTTATAGGGGATGGTTTAAAGAATGGTTAGTTTTCATTTATTAATGCACCTATCATGTCTAAATAGCAGGTGTCGGAACACACTATGTAATAAAAATCCATTAGTAGACACCTACATAAGAACCTATACCTCATGGAGGTAAGTAATGTGCATGATAGAAAGCACCACCAAAAACAAAGAACAAATTATGCACAAATAGACAGCATATAGAAGAAATATTAACAAAATCTTTATTAGATGTATCATCAATTAAAAACAACAATACATATACATAATAAAAACAAGGCACCGAAAGAAACTACAGATGGGTAGGTAAGGGCTGGAACTCAGCGTGGAACCAACAATAAACATAGGTATGAGGTCAGAGGGCAATAAAGTATCAGGTATCAAATAAGATCACACCAGGATAATACTAAACGCAAGCAAGAAGGCATGGAAAAAATAAATGTGAAAGCCAAACCCAGAGACCAAAAGGAACAAGTATGCCAGACCTTAGCTACCAACCCAAACGATCGTTTCACCACTGAATGGCTTCCTCAGGGGGTGTGGCTATCCTACCTTCTCCCCAGCCTAATATACCACACTCCAGCCACTTACAGCTCGTCACAATTGAACTGACATTGATCACCCCCAATCAGAACGTCCTGAAAAATACTGCCGCCCACAGGACTTAGCTGTACCCAATGGTGTTCCGAGTTTACCTAAAGATGGTGACCACCAGAACTCCTGATGTCTGGGACACCGTCGGCGTACTTCCGGTAAATGAGCGCACTCCTGTCTGAGAGTCCGGTCACATGATTCTTGTAATCACATGACCAGGCTATGAAAACGCGTGCTCACGCGTACTGCGTCTCCCGCGAGTAGCGTACGGTCATGTGGTACATGGATCACATGACCGGACTCTCAGACAGGAGTGCGCAGGCGCCGTGTAAATCGCGAAGCGCTAGCGTTCATGAGAGTGAACGCAAGCGCTCAGAGAAGAGAAGATTGGAACACGTGATGTGTACCCCACGTGATCAAACAAATGCAATAGAGTGACAAAAACCCAGAAGTGAAAAGAGTGTGGGCAAAAGTGAAATAAAAATCCATTCTTGATATTTGATCTATGTTTATTCATACGTGACCGCACAGTTTGAACTGTGCGGCCAACGTATTGCAGTCCACAATTGCAGGTAAGCAGATACACAGCGAACGAACTATCGCAGGTGTAGTGTCTTTTAATGGAGACATTTTTTTGGTAACGTTAGAGGTGAAGGACATTATCGGACCACCGATAAGAGCAACACATGCATCGGGCACGTCCGAAAGGGAAAGTGCCTGGTGCATCTGTCGCTGTCCGCTCGGACAGAACCGCATCAGTTTTCATTTCACTGGGAGCAACTAAATTTCTCAAATTAGAGGATCTACGGAATGTCACTTCTGGTTTAGAAGGTAAAAGATCTTTCATGATCGGATCGTCCCTCAGAATTAACCAATGTTTAGAAATAATTTTTTTAATGTTGTTATAATATATAATTATGCTGCTAACAGATGCACCGGGCACTTTCCCTTGCGGACGTGCCCGATGTATGTGTTGCTCTCTTATCCGTGGTCCGATAATGTCCTTCACCTCTAACGTTACCAAAAAAATGTCTCCATTAAGGGACACTACACCTGCGATAGTTCATTCGCTGTGTATCTGCTTACCTGCGATTGTGGACTTCAATACGTTGGCCGCACAGTTCAAACTGTGCGGTCACGTATGAATAAACATAGATCAAATATCAAGAATGAATTTTTATTACATAGTGTGTTCCGACACCTGCTATTTAAACAGATAAGTGCATTAACAAATTAAAACTAACCATTCTTTTCCAAGTTTCCAAATCGAATCCAAAGATTAAATAATAGGGAGGCTTTTTGGATTTTTATTCTTTCTACGTTAGTTCCTGATGGCCTCAATGAAACACTGGAAAATGCCCGTTGAGACCTATTTGTTTCCCTTTTATTGTTATCATTATTATTATTGTTTTTCATAATGTATAATTATATATTTATATTTTATACCTTTTTATATTACTTATTGTTTTATTGGCATGTTAGCTATCGATTATATATATATATATATTTTTTTTTTCTTTTAATTAATGATACATTGATTCTAATGTGTTTTTAGTGTCTATTTTGTATTTCATTATATGCAACATATACCAGTCTAAGTCTAACCTGTAAAGGGTTAACCTTTCACCCTTTTGAAAGGGTTAAGGATTCTCCCTATATAAACTGCACACCGTGTTCTAGTTCTCATGCCTGATGTTTTTTTATTCAGAGCAGAAGATGACCAATAACACTGACTATACATAGCACTGAACAGTATTAGCAATTGAATGATTGCTATAAATAGTCCCCTATGGGGACTATTAAAGTGTAAAAATTAAAGTAAAAAATAAAAGTAAAACATTTTTTGAAAAATCCCCTCCCCCAATAAAAATGCAAATTGTCAGTTTTCCCCATTTAACCCCCAAAAAAGTGTAAAAAATGATTTTAATAAACATATTTGGTATGGTATCGCCGCGTGCGTAAATATCCAAACTATTAAAATATAATGTTAATTATCCTGTACGTAACGTAAAACTTCCAAAATTGCTGCTTTTCTATTACATTTTATTCCAAATAAAATTGATATAAAATGTATTAAAAGTTTTATATATACAAATGTGGTATCAAAAAAAATTACAGATCATGGCGCAAAAAAATTAGCCCTCATACCGCTGCTTATACGGGAAAATGAAAAAGTTATAGGTCAGCAAAATAGAAGGATTTTAAATGCACTTATTTGGTTTAAAAGTTTGCGATTTTTTTTCAAAGCTGTCTAATAATAGAAATGTAATGATCGGTATTAATTTAATCATATTGACCCACAGAATAAAGAAAACAGGTCTATTTAACCATTAAGTGTACAGCATGAAAACGAAACCTTCCAAAATTAGCAAAATTGCGGATTTCTTTTTAATTTCCCCACACAAATAGTATTTTTTTGGGTTGCGCCATACATTTTATGGTAAAGTGAGTGATGTCATTACAAAGGACAACTGGTCGCACAAAAAAAAAGCTCTCATACTAGTCTGTGGATGAGAATATCAAAAGAGTTATGACTCTGGAAAAAACGTAAAAATTTAAATTGTCTGAGTCCTTAAGGCCCAAATGGGTTAAAGATGATAGTTTTGGCACAGATTTTGTTCGTCTTGTCTAATAGTCCGGTATGGCTGGGAGAACAAATTTCTTGAGAAATTGAAGCCATGGAAAGGCAAAAAAACAAGAATGAAACAAGATTGTTTATGTAAGGAAATGAAGAAAGGGGGACTAGCTATTCCAGATTTTAGATTGTATTACATAGCAGAGCAATTGAAATGCGGAAAAGAAATGGAAGGAAACTGATATCTTTGTGAATGTGGTAAAAGGGGAAAAAGATGAGTGTGAGGATATGGGAGAATTCTTAGAATCAAAGTTGAATGATAAGGAGCCTATAGCAGAGATGATGGGCAGAGTTTGGGCACAAATGAAAAAAGTTATGAAGGTGGAAGTTTCCCTAGAATGCACAAGATTGTTTAACAATATGAAATTTAAAGAATACACAATATAAAATTCCAAATAATACTATGTCGTTATTTAGATATGCATAATTAAGGTAGGCAGCAAAAAAAATAGTTAATAAAGAGGAATTAATAATTCAAGAGTGTTTGATAATGAGGGTTTTAAAGGGGTATTCCAGGAAAAAACTTTTTTTTTATATATCAACTGGCTCCAGAAAGTTAAACAGAATTGTAACTTACTTCTATTAAAAAAGTCTTAATCCTTTCAGTACTTATGAGCTTCTGAAGTTAAGGTTGTTCTTTTCTGTCTAAGTGCTTTCTGATGACTTGTGTCTCTGGAAACGCTCTTTTTAGAAGAGGTTTGCTATGGGGATTTGCTTCTAAACTGGGTGTTTCCCGAGACAGGTGTCATCAGAGAGCACTTAGGCAGAAAAGAACAACCTTAACTTCAGAAGCTCATAAGTACTGAAAGGATAAAGATTTTTCAATAGAAGTAATTTACAAATCTGTTTAACTTTCTGGAGCCAGTTGATATATAAAAAAAAGGTTTTTTTCTGGATAACGCCTTTAACCCCTTAAGGACTCTATTATATTTCCATCCACAGACCTGTATGAGGGCTTTTTTTTTTTGCATCACCAATTGTACTTTGTAATTACATCACTTATTTTACCATAAAATGGACGGCGCAACCAAACAAATATTATTTATGTGGGAAAATTGAAAAGAAAAACGTAATTTAGCAAATTTTGGAAGGTTTTGTTTTCATGCTGTACACTTTCCTGTAAAAATGAGATGTTTTCTTTATTCTGTGGGTCAATACGATTAAAAGGATACCCATGTTTATATACTTTTCTATAATTGTATCGCTTAAAAAAAATCTCAAACCATTTTAACAAAATGTGTATGTTTGAAATTGCCCTATTTTGACCATCTATAACTTTCTAATTTTTCCATATATGGGGCGATATGAGGGCTCATTTTTTGCGCCATGATCTGTAGATTTTATCAATATCACTTTTGCATAGGTTTTACTTTTTATTAAAAAAATTTTTTATAAAATGTGACAAAAAAGCAGCAATTTTGGACTTTTTTTTTTTTTTTTACGTTTACACCGTTCACCGTACGGGATAATCAATATACGCTTTTTGGGGGGTAAAATGGGAAAAAAGGACGTTTTACTTTTTTATTGGGGGAGGGGATTTTTCAAATTTTTTTTACTTTTTTATTTGACATTTTAGTACTTGTTTTTTTTTAATACTTTTTATGTCCCCATAGGGGACTATTCATTGAAATCAGTTGATTGCTAATACTGTGCAGTGCTATATATAGGACAAAGCACTGCTCAGTATTATCGGTGATCTTCTGCTCTGGTCTGCTCGATCTCAGACCAGAGCAGAAGACCCCGGGAGATGTCCGGAGCCAGGTGAGGGGACCTCCGGTCGCCATGCTGGATGATCGGATCCCCGCGGCAGCACTGCAGGCGATCCGATCATCCGTGCAAAGTACCGCACTGCCGCAGATGCCGTGATCTGTATGGATCACGGCAACGGAGGGGTTAATGGCGGACATCTGCGCGATCGCGGATGTCCGCCATTACTGGCTGGTCCTCGGGACCTGCCGGGCATGACACAAGCACCGCTCCGGTGCTCGCGATCATGTCGACGCATAAATATACGTCATGGTGCGCTAAGTACCATGTCACCATGACGTACATTTACGTCCATTGTCGTTAAGGGGTTAAGGGAAGCCACAAATAAAAAAAATAATTTCCAAGATGTATAAAATAATGTTGGAGGTTAAAAACCAAGTGTTGAGGCACTTAAAGGGGTTCTCTGGTGCTTAGACATCTTATCCCCTATCCAAAGGATAGGGGATAAAATGCCTGATCGTGGGAGTCCCACCCCGTTTATAGGCTTGCCTCCTCCCATAGGCTTGCATTGAGGGGCGGAGCGTTACATCACACGGGGGTGGAGGCGTGACGTCACACGCCGTCGGCCCTGTGGTCGCCAGTAATCAGACCCGGAGCAAACACATATATGAATTTCGATTGTCCAATTCTTAAGGAATTCTGGTCAGAATTCTGACTAGAGTTAAAGGGGTACTCCGCTGCCCTGCTTGGGAAGCTCCGCTCCACAGCGTCCGGAAGTTTATTGTTCCGAATGCTGCGTGCGGGCTTCCGTGTTCAGGGCCTACCCTCGTGACGTCACGCCTGCCCCCTCAACAAAAGTCTATGGGAAGGGGGCGTGACATTTTATTTATTAGAACACAAGGGCTACCTGATAACAGCACATTTGATGCATTCAGGTAACATTTACCTGCCGTATGGGTGCAACATTTTAAGCACAACAATATTACTATGAGGTTATTTACAATAAACAGCCACCTAAGGATCAACAGTCCACCTACGTTATGAGTCCTCAATAAAACACAATACAGTTTTCTTCACCTCCCCCCTTACTTTTTCTTGCGCCCCAGCTAAGCACAATTTCAGCATTAAAGCCCAGTACACTTCTGGGCGCTATTTCAGTCGCAACTTGCGATAATCCCGGACAGTTCATAAAACACATTCCTGCATAGGGGGAGGACTATGGATCTTGCAATTACTGTATACACCTGTTTTTCGTTGCGGGCGGTCAGGGTAGCAAAGTTATTAAAGGCACACACCTGTATCCTGTTTGTAAGATGCCAAAAGAGTTGTGGTGACTGGAGTGTTGCAATGTTGAATGAAGGGTCTGGTGGTATTAACCCTTAGTTGATGTGACGCCAGCGTGAGGTTTGCTTAGTATAGGAGGTCCTGCCGCCAACCGGCCCACAAACAGCAGGGATAATAAATGGAATGTCCACAGCAGATTTTATGAAGTAACCAGAAAACTTTACTTTAACTGATACGCAACAGTCTTTACAATTATGCAGTCTTTCGGAGAGAACCGGGATGCAGGTTCCTCACAGGTTTTGCTGGGACTTGAAATAATGAGCAGGCCACTGTGGTACTAATTATAAGATTTTAGCTGGTAGTAGTCACACAGGATTTGATAAGTTGGGCTTGATAACTCACGGTTTTAGTGGCTGCTGGTTCTTTCAGGCTTTGGCCTAGATGAATTGAATGAAGTTATGCTGATTGTGCTTCTTTAGTGTCCAGGTCTCAAGAGAGTATTTAGTGGCTACAGCCAGTTTATATAATAGGTGGCTGGACTAAGCTCATTGGTCAGCAAACCTGTAAGTCCTGAACCCAGTGAACTCTGGGTACATCACATGACCCAGTAAGGTCCTTAAACAATTATACATCACAACTGTACATCACATTACCCGGGAAAGGTCCTATACATTTATATTTCCTATACATTAAACAATATATCAACATAATTTATATGAGGCGACCAGGGGTAAGCCCTGCAGGAGAGCCCTATGGAAAGGGAGGGACTCTGGCTGAGGGGACTTTTGACTGAAACAGGACCAGGTCCTGTACCGGGATACCACAATCATTTTTGTGTGATTTTGTTGTCAGCACATTCATCTATGTAAGGACAATGTAACACCGAGCGCTCCGGGCCCCGCTTCCCCTCCGGAGCGCTCGCGGCGTCACTTCCCTGCATGCAGCGCCCCGGTCAGCGAGTCTGACCGGGAGCGCTGCTCTGTGTCCCTCGGCGGGGATGCGATCCCCTTGGCGGGACGTGCCCGCCCGCGGGTCGCATCCCGTGTCACTCACCGGCCCCGCTCTCTAGGGCGCGTGTGCCGGGTCTCTCAGATTTAAAGGGCCAGTGCACCATTAATTCGTGCCTGGCCCAATTAGTTCCTAACACTCCCTACACTATATAAACCCACTTCCCCTTCCTGTCCCTGCCGGATCTTGTTGCCTTGTGCCCTGAGAAAGCGTTTCTGTGTGTTCCATGGCCTGTGTATCCAGACCCTTGCCATTGCCCCTGACTACGAACCATTGCTGCCTGCCCAGATCTTCTGCTACGTCCGACCTTGCTCTTGCCTTGTCCTTGTGTACCGCGCCTGTCTCAGCTGTCAGTGAGGTTGAGTCGCTATCGGGTGGAACGACCTGGGGGTTACCTGCCGCTGCAAGTCCATCCCGCTTTGCGGCAGGCTCTGGTGAAAACCAGTAACCCCTTAGATTCCGTTTCCCTGGTACGGCCCACGCCATCACCTCACTGACACAGAGGATCCACCACCCGTGTCCTCTTCGCATACCAGTCCGGATCCTGACAGACGAAAGTATCTCATACGATTAGTGCATTCATTCAGATCTAGGCTGTGTTATCTTAGTGTTCCCTTTATTTATTTATTTTTTGGAGCAGTGTACTTTGATTGCATATTGTTTCTAAGGCTACTTTAACACAACTGAAAGTTGGTAATTTATTTTTTTGGGCATCAGAATTTGTATGCTAAAGCCAGGTGTAGGTTCAACACTATAACATAAAAGATGTACAGATCTTTTATTTGTTTTCCCTCAGTAGCTTCCACGTCAGATTTCAATGTATATATATTACAGATACAGAATGAAAATACTGCCATGGGGAACTGCATGCATCCGGCACAGATACATCAGCAAGGTGTAAATGCACATTACACATCTGATAAGGCTCAGGATACATCAAGATGCACAGCTCTATGGAGTTTGCTGCATGTGGCCACTACTGGCCAGGCAAACATGTTACATGAAACCAGTGTCCCGGGCCAGTGCAACATGTTGGTGCTGGTGGCTACATTACAACTGTGGTAGTACCCCCAATCAATACAAATTCCAGTGTCAAAGAAAACAAAATGGCCTCCACAATCTCCATGACACTGTCCTCCACTAGACCTGCAGCCTCTTCCAGGCAAGTGGTGTGTATTGACATCATCCCTGCATTTCTGTTATCCACCACTAGACCTGCAGCCTCTTACTAGCGTGATCTGGTTTTCTGCCTGTGACTGTCCGGACATGATAGAAGTTGTGGTTTTGCGATACCTGGAGGCACCCTGTTTAGGAAACACTGATTTACATACATGTAACTAAATCCAGTCCACTATGATAACTATGTGGCCTAATTAGGCCTGTGAACAGTTGGCGGCTTTAGGCATTCTGGGCATTGAATGGCATGGTGTGTGGGGCACTTATGTTAAAGTGCACTGCACTCCCATGTACAATCAGATAAGATGCCACGGCCCTTTAAAAGTGCAGTTCCTGCATGTTTAGGGACGTACCAGTAAAAAAAAAAAATGACACTAAGCAGGGAAGAGAATTGTTACTGCCACAAACAGCCTGAGACCCATGGAAGTATTAGAAGAGGTATTGGGGGGGGGGGGGGGTAATTGTCAATATTGGTATCAGGGACATCCCTTGTGGCCATACATTTTCAATATCCATCTTCTGGACTTCTGTTTGGCCAACAATTATCTCTCCTGACTTCCCCATACACATGAATGTTTTGAACGGCCAAGCATTCATGTGTTCTCTATGGTGAGGGGAGGGGTAAGCTGCAGCCAGGCTTCTCTGATGCCTGTTTATCCCTCCCAAAACATTAGGGTTTGTGTAGTGAAAATCCAACAAGCCTGACCATTCTCTCCACTGACATCATCTGTTGGTGGCGAGTCAGGAGGTCGCCTTTAGTCTAATGGGTATAGAGGTGTATCCCTTTAGAATGGCCACAGATATGTTGCAACTATTCGTTTTTGATTATTACAAACTAGTCATTGTATAAATGCTATATGAGGATATAAAATACATATATTCCATCATACGATGACCAGTGTTGACGTTATGTGGTTGCAAGCTAATACTGTAGTTAGTACATGTACTTCTGCAACCCAAAAAGTAAATGTCTTTCAGAAGAGCTGTCCTTCTGTTATAGAATTAATTATTAAAAGCATCACTGCCAGTGTCTGGCATGGCACCTTAGGATTTGTAGCCCAACAATACACCATTTAATGGCATTAAGGTGCATTCACATTCTGCACACAATTTTCATTTATTTTGGCATGTTTTTCGATTTGTCTTTCCAAACCTACTCAATATATGAATTGGTAATAAAACTGAAAAACTGTTGAGAAAGTATGCTTTAACTGCATTCAATTAATATTACATTTACATGCTATTCATAACAAAATTACCAATAAAATATTTTTCTCTATTAAAATGAATAATGTCTTTGCCAATGACAATTCAAGTGCTGTTTTATTACTGTGATGCAACCAAGAAAGCACTGCAATAGCAAAACTGTCTTACTACCAAAATTACATTGTCAATTTATTGCTGCCACCTGGTGGTCACAATCAGATATGCAGCACTCCACACGAATTGTAAAACGCTGTTAATTATTGGATATCTGTATGTATTCGTTTAGTGTTCAAGTTATATTTGCCATTTTTTTTTATGTAGCTATCATTAGAAATCAAAATAATAAATGAATACCAGCATGCGAAAGTTTAGAATCAATAAGAAATGTTTTGTTTTATTTATTACTATACTTTTTCCGGAAAAATAACATGCAAGCTCTTAGGGATGGACTAGACCCCAAACTTCAAATCCACAATAATAGGTTCCCATTAGCACAATACATTGGCAATTACATTTATTTCATATATTATATATTGCTTTGTACAGATACTTTTGTTTATACTCCTTTGGCTAAGTTACATTGATTGATACAGGGGTCAATTACAGCCATCTTAGGACAGTACTAATCATACAGTCACTCCTTTGTGCCACATGGGATATATGTAAAAGTGATGCGCCATGGGGAAACATCTCTGTGACTTTCAGCCCAGGCGCAAGTCAATATAAAACACAACAGCTGTTGTGGACATGTGCAGTTACTTTATTGTCACGCCGCCACGCATCATATTTTTTCATTTTTTCGTTTTGTTTTTGAAACTAAGCTGCCATGAACTTTGATTTTATGATCAATGGGTGGTTCTCCTTATCAGTATATAAATGCATGTCTTAGTAATACTACACAGACTAATACACTTTATACACAGTTATTGATGTATATTAATGTTTATCTACTGTTGTGATTGACACATGACTGTGATTGACATGTGATTATGCACTTTAGATGTATGCTATGCATTCAGAAAGTTTATAGACCCTTTCACTTTTTTTTTATATTTTGTTATGTTGAGGCCTTAAAATAAAAATTAAAAACAATGTAAAGTTTTCCCCCATTATGTTGCATTGACCTAAATTTTGAGACAGTCTAAAGTCTTAGGTATAATGCAACAAGGTTTACATGCCTGGATTTGGGGATTTCCTGCCATTCTTCTCTGCAGATCCTCTCAAGCTCAATCAGGTTGGATGGGGACAGTTGTGGACAGCCATTTTCAAGTCTATTGATCTTCGATCACAGACTTGTCCTCAAGCCGCTTCTTAGTGTTTTGACTTCCTACTTATGGTCAGGGAGATTTATCAAAACCGGTGTAGAAGAAGAGCGGTGCAGTTGCCCAAAGCAACCAATCAAATAGCTTCTTTCATTTTTAAAAAGGCCTGAGAAATGAAAGAAGCAATCTGATTGGTTCCTATGTGCAACTTTACCACTCTTCTTCTACGCAGGTTTTGATAAATTCTCCCATTGTCTTGTTGGAAGTTAAACCTTCAGAACAGTGTGAATCAGGTTTCTTTTTTTTATTCTGTTTTTCCTCAACCCTGACCAGTCTTCTGCTCCCAGCATCAGAAAAAGACCCCCACAACATGATTCTGCCAGCACTATGCTTTACTGTAGGGTGGGTATTGGGCAGGTGATGAGCAGTGCCTGGTTCTTCCAGCCATGATGCTTAGAACTGAGGCCAAAACATTCAAACTTGGTTTTATCTGAGCAGAGAATATTATATCTCAGTCCTTGAGTTGCTTTTTATGCAAACTTCAGGCAGCTTTCTTGTGTCTTCAACTGAGGACAGGCAAATTTCTGGCTACTCTGCCATGAAGCCCAGATGGTAGAGTGCTACATTGTTGGTTGATCTTCTGGAAGTTTCTCCCATCTGCAAACCCATCTTTATAGCTCAGACAGAGTGATCATTGAGTTCTTGTCACATCTCTTACTAAGTTCCTTCTTCCCGTTTACTTAGATTGGTGGGGTGGCCATCTCTAGAAAGAGTCTTCGTTGGTACAAAATTCTTTTGTTTTGGAATTATGAAGGCCTCTGTGCTCTTGGGAACTTTCAGTGAAGCAGAAAGCACAAATCTGTCTTTGAGTTCTAAAGACAGTTCTTTTCGCCGCACGTCAGGGGTGTGTCTTTCCAAATCCTGTCCAATCAACTGAGTTTATCACAGGTGACTCCAATCAAGGTGTGGAAACATCTCGGAGATGATCAAGAGAAATGGGAGGAGCCAGAGCTAAATTTCAAGTGTCATAGCAGATTTTCAGCTTTTATTATTTTACATAAATTTGTAAGCATTTCAGAAAAATCGTTTTTTTTTTATTTATTTTTTACTGTAACTTTTATTAAAGAGTTTATCAAAATACAAATCAAAATATAGAAATGCACAAATAACAGCATGGAGGGGTAGACCCAACAGGTAGCACACTGAGACCAGGCTAACAAAAGGCAGCTATGGCGAGGCAGAAAGGTTATATAAACACCAGCAAAAGCTTCCAACACCTCAGCACTAAGACAGTATGATCAGTCCATTAGCCATGGAAGCCCATGACGGCTCATCCCCAAATAATGACATAATTGGTTATAGCGCCCAAGGGGCTGCTAACAAGGGAGAAACAAAAAGGGGGGAGAGAGGGAGAGGAGGGACACAGAAAGGGACCACGAAGACAAACACAGAACAGACCACAAAGTCGAGGGGGAGAGGGAAAGGGAATCAGAAGGAAAATGAAGGAAGAGAGCTAGAGCTAGATAGATCAGGGTGGCCGTCGGTAAGAGAAGCGGTCCCAAGGTTCCCAAACCGCAAGAAAGGAGGGGACAGAATTGTTCAGTGAGGCCGTGAGGGATTCTAAGGAGCGAATCTCACGGATACGGGTCAACAGGTCAGACTCAGAGGGAGGAAGAGTTCTCTTCCAACATTTAGCTATGAGGGTCTTAGCAGCTAAAGCAATTTGCATAAAAAGCTTGAAGAGTTTTTTAGATAAAGCAGGGTGAGAAAGATGAAGAAGGTATGTACATGGCTCTAGAGGGACTGAGACACCCAAAACATCAGAGAGCAATCGCTGTACCATCTTCCAATAATCCCCTATAAGAGGACAGGACCAAAAGATATGGAAAATCGTACCCAAACCCACTCCACAACACCAGCACTGAGGAGGGATGGGTGGGTTCAATTTAAGAGCTCGGGGGTATGATACCAGCCCATAATCATTTTGTACTGGGTTTCTTTATAAGCTGTACAGATAGAAGCCTTTGAAGCCCTCTCCCAAATCACACACCACTGAGGTAAGGTAATGGGGGTATCAAGAGCCACCTCCCAACGGCCCATATACCGGTGAGTCGGGGGTTCCCCGTCCGGGGGATGGAGGAGGCAAGAGTATATGTCTGAGAGAAGACTGAGGTCCACTACGGCACAAGCGCTCAATGGCAGAAAAGTTGATTTTCACATTCTCATTATGGGGTTATGAGTGTAGAGTGATGATTTTTATTTTAGCACAAGTCTGCAACATAACAAAATGTGTAAAACTGAAAGAGCTTAAAAACTTTCTGAATGCACTGTATATAAGAGCACTATGGCAGCATTTAGTTTGCTTAAAAAATACCCTATGGGAGGGTTGAAATGTTGCTGGTGCACATTGGATGCAGAAATTACACTTACTTTAATTTTGGATTCATATTGTCAGAGTTCTGTTTCTTTCTGTTGTGAAAGTTTAGTTCCAGTTGCACTGATAGTTTACAATGAAATTGTTTACCTTCTTCCACATGACGTCATAATCCACAAAGGAACAGTCCGCTTCTCTAGTCTGCCAGCTGCTCACGTGGTGTCGATTGACATCATTAGTCCTAGCTCCCCTAAAATCCTAAGAAGGTTGCACCACTAAGATCTGGGGATATATCCACGCAAGAAGTATCAGATGTGATGCATTTTTGGTCAGGGTACTATTGTTGGTACTGTAGCTGCCACTTTTATTGGGGTAACGTGCTAAGAAGTATGGTTATAAGTACTTTTAAAGGACTACTGAGATGTCTGGCTAGCACATTTATGGGGTGGTATTGTGTATTGAGTGGCTGTCATTTCTACTGAGACATTGTGGCCAGCACTTTGGCATTGTTTTAAGAGTCTTCTTGTTGGTATTGTCATAAAAGACAGTGGCAGGTATTGCGTTGGGTGTTGACATAAAGGCTTATTGATGGACACTGTTATAAATGAATGGTTGCTGAATTTATATTGTGGGTCTAGGGTGGATACTCTAGAAGGCACTTTTATGGTATGGGAACATTGTGGCACTAAGTGTGGCAGCACATTAAAGAAGAATTGATGTAGGTGCTTCAGCTGGCACTCGTATGGGTATATTGTTAGGAATTAAGTTGGTAATGATAAAGACACATGACTAGCGTGAGTAAAATCCTTCCACACAGCATTATACCTGAACCAGCAACTGGATTGGGTCTTGGATAAAACAAAGTCTGAAAAGTTTGGCTAAAATAAGAGAACATTTAAAAGATGTAGAACAAACGAAAGGTTGCTGGATGAATTCCTATTGGCTAAACTGGTGTATATTTCATTCAGCTGCAGGACAATTATTCAAAGAATCCGATTAAGCTATACAAAAACTCTAAAAAGAACAAGAGTTCTGTTTTTGATAGCCAGCTCAATAACTTAATAGCATTGCTAACATCGAACCACTGAGCAAATGCCCCAGGTCTTTAGTTAGAGACCTCTTGTTCTGGATCTACGGACACCATTGATTGTCACATTCAATTGTATTTGCATTCTTCATCTTCACTAGTGCCAGTGGTATGATACACCAGGTATCCTCAGTTTTACAAAAGATGCAGCTTGACATTTTCTCTAAGTATTAAAAAATCCTACAAATAGAATGTAATTTGTCTTCAAACTTGTAACTGGTGGATATGGAGTATTCTCTTATAATTCAAGTTGGGTAAATAGAAAAGTCTTATCAAGGTAAAATCCATGATGACATTTTCAGTGTATTGACTGTAATTTCTGACCAATTTAATAAAACTTTAGGAAATGTAATTCTTTTAAAAACAAAGCCATTATGCATTGATTCCAAATGTGTACTCATATAATAGTCACTTTACCGTGTCTTGTGCACAGATGTAAGCCTAATACATGTTAAGAAATTGCAGGTTTTGAGTATGTTACTTTTCAGATTAGCATTAAAGTGTACCTGTCACCAAATAAAACTTTTAATATAGTGTGCCTTGTGTAATTAGCAGACACTTTCCCATTCACTTGCTTTTAAAATTATCAACATAAATATTTTTAATATGTAAATAGAAAAAAACGTCACTAGGTGGCTCTGCTCTGTTCCCTGCTGCAATTAATACAGTGAGTTTGGTCTCCTCTCGGCCAGGCAGGAGACCACACTCAGGAAGTGTTTCTTGCTGCACTGAGCTTCATTGACAGCTGCACAGAGCCTCACTGAAAGCTGCAAAGAGCTTGAGGTCTTCTATTTATCACAGCACTGCAACCATGTGAAGGCGGAAGTGGTCCCCTAGCCTGCTGGAAAACACTCACTTTCTCCTGCTGGGAGATTGCACTATGTGAGCAAGAAGAAAGGTATGATACACAGCTTTTTAAAGCTCTGAATTATTTTTTTTCGCGGCGAGAGGGGTGTTAGGAGTATTTAGGGATCATAGCCTGAGTTAGTTTGGAAAAGTTTATTTGGTGACAGGTACTTTTTAAGAGTTAAATACCCATCCTCCAGGAATGACCTAGCTTCTTCAAGATTCCAGTGTTTAACCCTTAAGAATCGAGTTACATATTGTGCTATTCTTCTCTTAATATTTGCTAACTTTTTACAAATATAATTGCAATAAAAACAATCACTTTGCTCCCAAACAACCAATGAACACCAATTAATACTATGTTTGTAGAGAACTTACCTGTCCATTTGTCCATGGCATCTGTTTTCTGTCCTGGTGGCAGTCACTTTGATCTCTGCAGCGGTGCCAGGAAAAAATATTACAAACTACTGTAAGCTGGCCTCAGAACACATAAAGAGGTATCAGACCATAACAACAATTTAACCCCACCAGGGTTAACAAGACCTCTATATACTATGTGTCCAAACTAAAATGTATCTTTATTTAAATCAAATAGTATCTAATTTAGTAAACGGTGAGAAACACACATTTAAAAACACAACCTCCTATGTGTCTCTAAGGATTATTGGATTTAGAGTAGCCACTGGTAGCCTCAATGTAGCTTGAGAGCACTTCTTAGGTGTTTATATATATACCATTAGATCAGGTTTTGGAGACATTTCATGCCATCCCTATAGAGTGCTCTCATATGGGCTACAGATTTTATGACATTCGCCTGCTGTGCACCGCAGGTCAAATACCAGTTTACTTTCAGCCTATCATTTGTGCATTATATAGGACACTTAGGGGTTGCACATTAAAATGTGATACTGTCACACCCCGACATGTTTCGCCACTATGTGGCTTTATCAAGGAGGACAACTGACAGCATTGAGTATTAGTCAAAAAATTGTCCCTTTTATATGGTATGCCAATGACATCACTGCCCAACTTCCAATCAGGGATTTCCTCTCTGGCATCCAATAATTGTATTGAACTTGATGTGTCCAGCACCAATCAGAGACTTTAATACATATAATACTGTAATTCTACCTATCACAGTCGGCAACTAGTCCCGACGTCACACGCCAACTGTGCATGTGACTCTGGGGATCGACTGTGATTCGCTCACTATCTGGGCTAGTACAAGTCTGTGCATTGGTGAATGTCAGCGTGTATCACATTGCGCTAGCTCGCTCCGCCTCCTATTACCCGGCCGCGTCATGTGCATGTGATCAAAGCAAATGCACATGGCTAGTATCGGAGCGGGCACATGCGCACACAGATGCCGCTTCCGAACTACAGTAGTAAGTGCTTATACTCATCACGCTATGTATTGCTGTCATTAAACCCTGTTAAACCCTTTTTTAGGGGTAAGGAAGTAGGGATAGACCCGGTACTGAGGGATGGACTTGACTGTCAACAACTGCAAGTAGGGAACCTATCCAGTAAACTTCTATCAGAAAGTCAGGTGCAGCTACTATCCAAAGGCTTGTCCTTCTCCCCTACCCCGAGCTTTGATCTCTTTACATGGGTCAAAGATATTAACTTATTTGGGCGTCAATTGGCCCTACACAAGTATCATGCCATACAAGACAGAACAAATACAATACAGAGAGATGAACGGGTAATGGAGGAATTGATGGCTCTATTGGAGGAGAACATTAGTGGTCCACCTCCACCATCAGCACCCTTCTCTAACCTAAAAACTAAAAGTAAATATACTCCACCCTTGAGCCAGTTTCACAATACCGAAACATTTGTACAACTAGTTACCCAGGATTTATCCCAGATTAAATTAAACAACAAAAAAAGTAGACCAAGGAATCTCGATCCAACCAAGTGGGAAGCCCTACAGTCATTACAAAGTGACAACACAATAGAGATCAAACCTGCAGACAAGGGTGGCAACGTGGTCTTCCTTGATAAGGACGACTACGTTGCCATGGTCATGAGGCTTCTCAGGGACCAGACTACATATGAGGTGTCCTATATAATGCACAAATGATAGACTGAAAGTACACTGGTATTTGACCTGCGATGCACAGCAGGCGAATGGCATAAAATCTATAGCCCATATGAGAGCTCTATATAGGGAAGTCATGAAATGTCTCCAAAACCTGATCTAATGGTATATATATAAACACCTAACAAGTGCTCTCAGACTACATTGAGGCTACCAGTGGCTACTCTAAATCCTATAATCCTTAGAGACAAATAGGGGGTTGTGTTTTTAAATGTGTTTCTCATTGTTTACTAAATTAGATATTATTTGATTTAAATAAAGATATGTTTTAGTTTGGACACATAGTATATAGAGGTCTTGTTAACCCCAGTGGGGTTAAATTGTTGTTAAGGAAAAAATTTTAAGGATTGCCATAGCTACCAACAATCATCAGTCAGGGTCGCCAAATCAATCAAGGCTCAACATCCACTTAAGTACCAGGGAGGTAGATTTAACACTATGTTAGGGCCTGTGATTCTTCTAAGGTGTCTGGCTTTCTGTTACTGCTTCATGTGTGTTGTGAATTAAATCCTAGTAATTTTGATGTAAGAGTGAATAATATTGATTATTTATAAGATGGTTGGGCATTGCGCTGTATACAGGACAGAGGCAGGGAAGCTGGGCAAGCCGACTCCCACCTCCATTGCACACTATTCTAATTAGCATTCTAGTAACTGCGGCCAAATCTTGAAAACACGGGGAACAATATAAGTAAGTAATACATAATTTTACTCCTGTTTACCTGCACTATAACAGTCTGTCAGTTTCCCTTAAAATTTTCCTACAAGAACATTCTTGAACCCAAGGCATATGATTTAGTATAACAGAGTTTTACAGAGAAAGGCATGCAAGGTTATTGGAATCAGAGTTTCCAATGAGTGTCAACTGAACTCCATTATTTTTTTTTTTCCAGTTGCTTACCCAGGCTGCAGAATGGAAGTTACAGACCAACATGCTGAAAGACCAAGAGACAATATTAAAAACACAGGTATACCCGCATACTCAGATATTGAAAAAAAAAAAAGTTATTGGCTCAGCTGTATTTAGCATTAAAGGTCAGCTCCAGCAACCACAAACAGGTCAGATGTTTGGATACGATTGCATGAAAAGGATTATCAACAGGTTTTATTTAAAATAATAATTTTACATAAATGTATTAATATATATAAATCTGCAGCTCGATTAAGTTAAAAAAAAAATATTTTGGTGCTTTCTGCAACTGTAATTTGCACCAAAAAGTAGAGGGTTTGGCTGAAAATCTGTGCTCCAAAATGTGGCAATAGGATACATGCCCCTTCTTTCCACCAACACCATCAGTTGGTGGAGAGCCAGTAGGTCATCATTCACCTAAGGTACTCATCTGAACATGATGAAGGTGGCGGGTTTTGCCAAATTTAGTCTACGGAGTATGGGTGCTATAAGGATTCCTCTATACCAGGGGTACTCAACTATTTTTAGTGAGGGTCCGCTTATCCAGGTCTGCCAATGGTAAAGGTCCGAGCAAAGAGCTGAGGAGTGGTTCACACTTAGTGGCCACAGTGCCATGAAGGAAATAGACAAAACGACTGGAGGATGTAAAACTGCTGTTTCCTGTATTTTCTGAATACTGGCAGAGACTGTACCCCTGAAAATAATACTGCCGCATACTGTTCCCTTGAATAAAATACTGCCGCATACTGTTCCCCTGAATAAAATACTGCTGCATTGTGTATCCCTGAATATCATACTGCCACATGCTGTACCCCTGATTATATCACTACCGCATGCTGTGCCCCTGAATATATTACTGCCACACACTGTGCCCCTGAATATAATACTGCCACATGCTGTACCTCTGAATATACTTCCACATGCTGTACCCCTGAATATCATACTGCCGCATGCTGTGCCCCTGAATATATTACTGCCACACACTGTGCCCCTGAATATAATACTGCTACACACTATACCCCTGAATAAAATACTGCCACATACTATACCTCTGAATATATTACTGCCACACGCTGTGCCCCTGGTATATTACTGCCGTATGCTATGCCCCTGAATATATTACTGCCACACACTGTACTATGGGCACGCTATGCCCTTGGTATATTACTGCTAAATGGTATGCCCCTGGCATTGTACTGACACTTGGTATGCCCCTGGTATATTACTGCCAAATGCTATATTCCTGGTATATTACTGCCACACATTTTGCCCCCACAGTAAATGATGCCACTGTGCCCCCAGAATACATGGTACCACTGTGCCCCCAGAATACATGATGTCACTGTGCCCCCAGAATACATAATGTCACTGTGCTCCCAGAGTACATAATGTCACTGTTCCCCCAGAATACATGATGCCACTGTGCCCCCAGAGTACATAATGCCACTGTGCCCCCAGAATACATGATGCTGACCCCAGAATACAAAATGTCACTGTGCCCCCAGAATACAAAATGTCACTGTGCCCCAAGAATACTTGATGCCACTGTGCCCCAAGAATACATAATGCCATTGTGCCCCTAGAATACATAATGCCATTGTGCCCCCAGAATACATAATGCCACTGTGTCCCAGAATACATAATGTCACTGTGCCCCCAGAATACATAATGCCACTGTGCCCCCAGAATACATAATGCCACTGTGCCCCCAGAATACATGATGCCACTGTGCCCCCAGAATACATAATGCCACTGTGCCCCCAGAATACATGATGCCACTGTGCCCCCAGAATACATGATGCCATTGTGCCCCCAGAATACATGATGCCATTGTGCTCCCAGAATACATGATGCCATTGTGCTCCCAGAATACATGATGCCACTGTGCCCCCAGAATACATAATGCCACTGTGTTTTTTTGGGTGGGGGTCTCAACAGTGGGACCCCTGCCAAAATAAAATGGGCTGTATAGTCTAAAATCCCATTGGTTAAAGTGGCCCTCCAGTTGTTGCAAAGCTACAACTTCCAACATGCCTGGAGAGCCACAGATTGGGGTAAAGTTTTACCCATCAACACTGCAGAACTTATAAGTTACTACAGCTCTGATGGGACAGTCAGGAGAATACACAATGATATCAGTGACCTGAGTGACGTCTTCTGTTCTGTTTTCTTTCCTTTTCTTTTCTTCTTCATTTTGTCCAGACGTTAGGTCTTCTTCCAGCTACATCTTCCCTGCAGAGACTGATGCCCGGACATCACTGGTTCCTCACTTTGTCAGCAGATCTTTGTTCTATGTATAAAGACATTAATCATTGTAATACTGTCAAATACTATACCCCCTGAATATAATACTGCCATACACTGTGCCCCCTGAAAACAACCCTGCCAGACACTGTTTTGTCTGTTTGGCAGAATCCCACCCTTGTTCTGTCCTCCCAAAGACCAGGGCTCGTCCAAACTCCTATGTCATCCTCCACAGTCCTCAGTACACCCCCAATGTCATTCTCTACAGTCCTCAGTACACCCCCCAATGTCATCCTCCACAGTCCTCAGTACACCCCTCAATGTCATTCTCCACAGTCCTCAGTACACCCCCCAATGTCATCCTCCACAGTCCTCAGTACACCCCCCAATGTCATCCTCCACAGTCCTCAGTACACCCCCAATGTCATCCTTCACAGTCCTCAGTACACCCCCCAATGTCATCCTCCACAGTCCTCAGTACACCCCCCCAATGTCATCCTCCACAGTCCTCAGTACACCCCCCAATGTCATCCTCCACAGTCCTCAGTACACCCCCCCAATGTCATCCTCCACAGTCCTCAGTACACCCCCAAATGTCATCCTCCACAGTCCTCAGTACACCCCCAATGTCAACCTCCACACTTCTACAGCCCCCCTTCCTCCCCACTCCCACAACGCGCGCCCTCCCCTTGTCATTCACCACACTCCTACAGTGCCCCCCCTCCCCCTGTCATCCTAAACTAAACATTTCATCCCCAGCCAAAACCAGCCTAGCCCACCCCACCCCTCTGTACCCCTCCGTAGTGTCCGCACCTTGTAGAAGCTGCAGCTCTCAGCAGCGGTGGGATCTCCTTCTGTGGCGTAGCACACGGGGCAGGGACACATCCATGACGTCGGGCGTGCATACGCGCGGACGTCTTAAAGCGGCAGCCCTAGCTTACTTTACTGCCCTAGCTTACTTTACTTGGGGCCTGGGGACCAGCCGAAGAGGGGAGCATTACGCAAAAGGGGGCCCGGCGGAGGGGAGTTGTTGAAAGCGGTCTGAGATGCATTTGTTTTATTGAAAAAAAACGGTATGCCCAGCCCTGCCTATACAAATGAATAAGGGGAAAGTCGGCAGGAGGTCCACATCACTGGCGGCCGCGGTCCAAATCTGGACTGCGGTCTGCCAGTTGAGTACCCCTGCTCTATACTATAGAAGGGCAACTTTGCCACCTACAACAGTCATTTCGAAACTAGCTACAGTACAATATCATGATTATAGCCAGGAGTATAACAAGTAACTATGGATTTCCATAGAAGAACTGGAACCCCACTCCACTATAACCACCAAGATCTTAACATTAAAAGTGATACACTATAGTAATAATGCACACAGTGAGGTCACAGTACAATGGAATAATACACACAGTCAAAGTATAGCATAGGGATAATGTACACAGAGCTGTCACAGTGATTAACAGATTAATCTCACAATAATGGATTTATGCCTACAGTGATATCACTATGCAAATCTAATATTCTGCACCAGGGATACCTTTCCCTTTAAAGGGGAACTGCAGTGAAGAACCATTTATCCCCTATCAGTGTATGATTGTGGGGTGTCCGACTGCTGAGAACCCCACGATCTCCTGCACGGCGCTCTGGCTCTCCTTGAATGGGGGTGGGCACGCGCTCTCCATTCATCTCTTTGGGAGAGCCGGAGCTACACAAGTACAGCGCCTGAATATCTCTGGCTCTCCCATAGAGTTGAATGGAGGGTGCGTGCTTCACTGCAGTACTGCTTTAAGGATTGTGGTTTTAAATGTTCTAAATAATATATCCACAGTGAATAGTAGCTTTGTATAATTACCCGCCAAGTAGAAAAAAAATCTCTTTTCTATCCCTTTCTGGCACAAAAACATGAAGTCTGAATACATTGGAACGTCTAGTGACAATCTTGAAAGCATATGTTCATTATAATTTCCGAACTGCCTATGTGATCATTAAAAAAAATGCTAAACAGGGGAAATTTTACTAGTGTTTGACAAAGGAGTTATGAAAAATGGTACATTCCTCAAGCATTTTCGATTTGCTTGCATTGATTTATCACAATAATATTTCAAGGAGAGTCAGATTAACACAAAGTAAGTGTCATTTGTCAGATCTGCTCATTATTACCATTTTCTCTGCTGGCAGATTACTCTATACTCCGAGAGGTTTGATGAGTTCCAGAGTTCGCTGACGAAAAGCAATGAGGTTTTTACAACTTTCAAAAAGGAAATGGAAAAGGTGAATATTTATCTTTTTAATTTAGATAAATTAAAGCATTATAAAATGGGATCAGTTGGGGTCCAGATTTTGGGCGCCTGATCGTGTGCAGTCACTCACCACTGAAATGAATGGTAGATATAGAACAGCTAGGTAATATAGTACAATAAAGCAAGTGAGCTGCTATAGACCACTGAAGCCTCTAGGGGCAAAACCTTTAATTCAACATTTTTCATAAGACAATTTTTACCTTTATAGATTCATGTGATTGCTGAGCAGTAAAATAGCCATTTCCTCACATCTGATCAATAATCCTAAGGACATTTTAACATTACCATGTAATAAGGGCAAATACAATGGTAAAGTAAGTCACTCCTTATCTCCAGGGAGAACAAAAAGATAAGGCCTTGAAATTCAACATGCCTGATCCTTCTTTTCCCCATGATCTCTTTAAAAAGATTCTGAAGGCTCACATACACGTAAGATAGATGATCTGTCCCTCCAATACTGTAAGGTTGAAACACATATTTGTAATGAGTATAGGGTTGCCTTAAAGGTGACCATAGACATGACCATAATTCTTTACCATAAACAACCTATATTAACCCCTTAAGGACTCAGCCCATTTTACCTTAAGGACCCAAGCATGTTTTGCACATCTGACCACTGTCTCTTTAAGCATTAATAACTCTGGGATGCGATTACTTATACTTTATGTTAGTGGTAAATTTCTGTTAATACTTGCTTCAAATCCACTATTTGAGTAAAAATTTGAAAATTTAGCATTTTTTTTACTTTTAAACTCTCTGCTTATAAAGGAAAATGGACATCCCAAATAAGTTATATATTGATTCACATATGCAATATGTCTACTTTATGTTTCCATCATAAAATTGACATGTTTTTACTTTTGGAAGACATCAGAGGGCTTCAGAGTTCAGCAGCAATTTCCAATTTTTCACAAAATTTTCAAAATCTAATTTTTCAGGGACCAGTTCAGTTATGAACTGGATTTGAGGGGCCTTCATATTAGAAATACCCCATAAATTACCCCATTATAAAAACTGCACCCCTCAAAGTATTAAAAATGACATTCAGTAAGTGTGTTAATCCTTTATGTGTTTCACAGGAATAGCAGCAATGTGAAGGAGAAAACTCAAAATCTTCATTTTTTTACACTTGCATGTTCTTGTAGATCCACTTTTTGAATTTTTACAAGGGGCAAAAGGAGAGAAATCACCCTAAAATTTGTAACCCAATTTCTCTAGAGTAAGGAAATACCTCATATGTGGATGTTAAGTGTTCTGCAGGCTCAGTAGAGGGCTCAGAAATGAAGAAGCAACAATGGGATTTTGAAAAGTGAGTTTTTCTGAAATGGTTTTTGGGGGACATGTCACATTTAGGAAGCCCTTATGGTGCCATACCAGCAAAAAAAATAAAAAAAAAATAACATGTGGCATACTTTTGGAAACTGGTGTAGTAACAAGGGGTACAGTGAGCCTTAACACCCCACAGGTGTTTGATGACTTTTTGTTAAAGTTGGAAGTGTAAATGTAATAGGAGAAAATGCCCCCCCCCCCCCCAAATTTGAAATACCCCATGTGTGGACGTCAATTGCACTGCGGGTGCACTTCAATGCTCAGAAGAGGAGTCACATTTGGCATGTCGCATTTAGGAAGCCCTCTATGGTGCCAGAACAGAAAAAAAAAATAAAACACATGGCATATTATTTTGGAAACTACACCCCTCAAGGAACGTAACAAGGGGTACAGTGAGCCTTAACACCTCACAAATGTTTGACGACTTTTTGTTAAAGTTGAATGTGCACATGATTATTTTTTTTTTCACTAAAATGCATTTTTTCCCCCAAATTTTACATTTTTCCAAAGGGTAATAGGAGAAAATGCCCCCCACACAAATTTCTTCTGAGTATGGAAATACCCCATGTGTGGACGTCAAGTGCATTGCGGGCGCACTACAAT
Source organism: Hyla sarda (assembly GCF_029499605.1). Lineage (NCBI taxonomy): Eukaryota > Metazoa > Chordata > Amphibia > Anura > Hylidae > Hyla > Hyla sarda. Next base: position 274,445,399 of record NC_079191.1, on the reverse strand, counting down.
GCTCAAAAGAGAAGGAGTCACATTTGGCTTTTGGAAAGCAAATTTTGCTGAAATGGTTTTCGGGAGGCATGTCGCCCCCTATGGTGCCAGAACAGCAAAAAAGAGCCCCACATGGCACACTATTTTGGAAACAACAACCCTCAAGGAATGTAACAAGGGGTACAGTGAGCCTTTATTGGAGAATTTGTTTGGAGTGGAAGCCGGGGGCCATGTGCATTTACAAAGCCCCCCCCGTGAAGCCAGAACAGTGGACCCCCCAACATGTGACCCCATTTTGGAAATTATACCCCTCAAAGAATTAAATAAGGGGTGCGGTGAGCATTTACATCCCACTGGCGTTTCACAGATCTTTGGAACAGTGGGCTGTGCAAATGAAAAATACAATTTTTCATTTTCACGGACCACTCCAAACATCTGTCAGACACCTGTGGGGTGTAAATGTTCACTGCACCCCTTATTAAATTCTGTGAGGGGTGTAGTTTCCAAAATGGGGTCAGATGTGGGGGGGTCCACTGTTCTGGCACCATGGGGGCTTTGTAAACACACGTGGCCTTCAATTCCAGACACATTCTCTCTCCAAAAGCCCAATGGCTCTCCTCCTCTTCTGAGCATTGTAGTTCGCCCGAAGAGCACTTTACGTCCACACATGGGGTATTTATATACTCAGAAGAAATGGTGTTACAAATTATGGGGGGCTTTTTTCCTATTACCCCTTGTGAAGATGAAACATTTGGGATAACACCAGCATTTTAGTGAGAAAAAAAAATTTCCCGTCGAATGTTTACAAAAAGTCTTCAAACACCTGTGGCGTGTTAAGGCTCACTATATCCCTTGTTATGTTCCTTGAGGGGTGTAGTTTCCAAATGTACATGGTATTTCCATACTCAGGAGAATTTGCGTTACAAATTTTGGGGTTATTTTTTTTTTCTTTTGAAAAGTATGGGGCAACACCAGCATATTAGTGTAAAAAATGTAATTTTTTTACAATAACATGCTGGTGTAGACCCCAACTTTACCATTTCACAAAGGGGTAAAAGGAGAAAAAGCCCCCCAAATTTGTTAGGCAATTTCTCCCGAGTACGGAAATACCCCATATGTGGCCCTAAACTGTTGCCTTGAAATACGACAGGGCTCTGAAGTGAGAGAGCGCCGTGCGCATTTGATGCCTGAGTTAGGGATTTGCATAGGGATGGACCCGGATGCAAGAATTAGACTTGCCTCCGATACCAAAATTATCCTACGGCAGTGATTCCCAAACAGGGTGCCTCCAGCTGTGGCAAAACTCCCAGCATGCCTGGTTAGTCAATAGTTGTCCGGTAACAATGGGAGTTGTTGGAGCTGGAAGCTCCATTTAAGAAACCGTGCCGTACCCGACGTTTCTCATTTTTATTGGGGGGGTAAATGTGTATATGTAGTGTTTTACTTTTTATTTTGTGTAGTGTTTTTAGGGTACAATCACATGGGTGGGGGTTCACAGTGAGTTTGCTGCTGGGATTTTAAGCTGCAGCGTAAGATTAGCTGCATCTCAAACTTGCAGCGAGAAACTCACTGTAAACCCCACCCGTGTGAATGTACTGTTACAAAACTATAACTCCCAGCATGTATGGACAGCCAAAGGGCATGCTGGGAGTTGTAGTTTGCTACAGCTGGAGGCACACTGGTTGCAAAACACTAAGTTAGGTAATAAACCCTCAGTGTTTCGCAATCAGTGTGCCTTCAGCTGTTGCAAAAACTTCAACCCCCAGCATGCACGGACAGCAGAAGAGCATGCTGGGACTTGTAGTTATGCAACAGCTGGAGGCATACTACTACAACTTCCAGCATGCACTTTTGCTGTCGGTGCATGCTGGGGGTTGTAGTTATGCAACAGCTGGAGGCATACTGGTTGCAAAATACTGAGTTAGGTATCAAACCCTCAGTGTTTCCCAACCTGTGTGTCTTCAGCTGTTGCAAAACTACAACTCCCAGCATATATGGTCTGTCAGTGCATGCTGGGAGTTATAGTTTTGCAACAGCTGGAGGCACACAGGTCGGGAAACACAGAGTTAGGAAACAGACAATGTTTCCCAATCAGTGTGCCTCCAGTTGTTGCAAAACTACAGCTCCCAGCATGCCCAGACCGCCGAAGGGCATGTTCGGAGTTGTAGTTATGCAACAACTGGAGGAGAACAGTTTGGAGACCACTGTGTAGTGGCATCCAAACTGTAGCCCTCAAGATGTTGCAAAACTACAACTCCAAGCATGCTCAGACTGTCATGGCATGCTGGAAGTTGTAGTTTGGCAACATCTGAAGGGCCAGATGTTACAGAACTACAACTCCCAGCATGCCTGGGCAGTCTGGGCATGCTTGGAGTTATAGTTTTGCAACATCTGTAGGGCTACAGCTTGGGAACCACTGTATAGTGGTCTCCAAACTGTGGCCCTCCAGATGTTGCAAAACTACCACTCCCAGCATGCCCAGACTGACTTTGGCTGTCTGGGCATGCTGGGAGTTGTAGTTTAGCAACTCCTAGAAGGCAGCAGTGAGAATCACTTACCACTGATCTTCACTGCTGCCGCCGCTTCCTTCCTCCTTACTGCCGTCGATCCCGCTACTGCCTGCCGCCAAGCCTGCTGTGATCGCTGGTCCATTGGCCTCCACGTGGACTCCGGTACCCGCCACCATCTTCCCCATGCTCTGCCGACATCCAGGGGTGGGCAGAGCGGGGATTTCAACTGTACCCCCGCCCCCAACTGCCATTGGTCGTTTAGTCCTAACCGACCAATGGCAAAGGATAGGAGGAGATGGCACCCCTGCCACCTCACTCCTATTCTTCAGGATGATCGGGGATGTCTCTGACATCTCCGATCATCCCTATTTTCCGGGCTATCAGGTCATCAGAGACCCGATCAGCCCATAATCACCGCATATCGCCTATCTGAATTGATTGGCGATTTGCGGCGATCGCTGCCATGGGGATACGGAATACCTGCTTAATGATTTCAGCAGGTATTCCGGTCCGGTCCCCACCACTCACCGGGTACGCCCAGAGTCCTTAAGGACTTGGGAACTGGGGCGTATCCATACGCCCTACTTCCTTAAAGGGTTAAAGAGTACCTGTCACCAAATAAAACTTTTTATATAGTGTTCCTTGTGTAATTAGCAGACACTTTCCCATTCACTGGCTTTTAAAATTATCAACAGAAATATGTTTAAAATGTAATAGAAAAAACAACCACTAGGAGTCCAATTTAGGAAGTGCTTCTCTGCACTGAGCTTAATTGACAGCTGCACAGAAAGTGAAAGCTACACAGATTCTCACAGAAAGCTGCACAGACTGAAACCTAAGGAGAGCCTCACTAACAGCAACACAGACTGAAACATGCACTAAGGTCTTCTATTCATCACAGCACTACAATGATGTGAGGGTGGAATAGGTCCCCCAGCAGGCTACAGTGATGCCATGCCTGCTGGGAAGCATCCACTTTCACCTGCTGGGAAATTTCTCACATGTGAGCAAGAAGAACGGTAGGATACACAGCTTTTTAAAGCTCCAAAATGTATTCTAAGGGTGGGAGGAGTGTTAGGAGTAGTTAGGTAACCTAGCCGGAGTTAGTTTAGAACAGTTTATTTGGTGACAGGTACATTTTAACAATAATGGTTGCCACCTCTGGCTGACGACCAATGGCAGGAGGGGGCAGGGGGGTTAGAGTTCATTTCCCAGCTCTGCCCACCGATCGAAGTCAGAGCAGAGCGGGGGGGGGGGGGTCACGGGTGGCGGGGGGAGGGAACGTGGCGGAGGCGGCATCCTGGAGCAGCGGCTGCAGCAGGAGGACTGCGGCCGGAAAGTGCGGCATGGAGAAGGCTGCAGTGAAGATCGCAGTAAGTGACCTTCACTGTGGCCTTCTCAAAGCTGCAAAACTACAACTTCCAGCATGCCCACACAGTCAAAGGCTGTCTGGGCATGCTGGGAGTTGTAGTTTTGCAACATCTGGAGGGTCACAGTTTGGAGACCACTGTGTAGTGGTCTCTAAACTGTGGTCCTCCAGAGGTTTCAAAACTACAACTTTCAGCATGCACTGACTGTCTGGGCATGCTGGGAGTTGTAGTTTTGCAACATCTGAAGTGGCACAGTTTGGAGACCACTATACAGTGGTCTCCAAACTGTAGCCCTCCAGATGTTGCAAAAGTACAATGTCCAGCATGGCTAGACAGTCAGGGATGCTGGGCATGTAGTTCTGCAATATCTGGCCCTTCATATGTTGCAGAACTACAACTCCCAGCATACCTGGACAGTCTGGGCATGCTTGGAGTTATAGTTTTGCAACATCTGGAGGGCTGCAGTTTGGAGACCACTACTTACCACTACTGTGCTTCCCCAGTTGTTGCATAACTACAACTCCTAGCATGCCTGGACTTTTCAGGCATGCTGGGAGTTGTAGTTCTGCAACATATGAAGGGCCAGATATTGCAGAACTACATGCCAAGCATGCCTGACTGTCTGGGCATGCTGGGAATTGTACTTTTGCAACAGCTGTAGGCACACTGGTTGGGAAACACTGAGCTAGTGTCTGTTTCCTAACTCAGTGATTCCAACCCGTGTGCCTCCAGCTGTTGCAAAACTACAACTCCCAGAATGCACTGACAGACCGTAAATGCTGGGAGTTGTAGTTTTGCAACAGCTGGAGGCACATGGGTTGGAATCACTGAGATAGAGTCTGTTTTCTAACTCAGTGGTTCCCCACCAGTGTGCATACAGCTGTTGTAAAACTACAACTCCCAGCATGTACGGTCTGTCAGTGCATTCTGGGAGTTGTCATTTTGCCACAGCTGAAGGTTTGGGGTGCCCCCCCCCCCCATGTGAATGTACAGGGTACATTCACACGGGCGGATTTACAGTGGGTTTCCTTGTACAAGTTTGAGCTGCGGCAAATTTTCCAGCACAGCTAAAACTCCCAGCGGAAAACTTACTGTGAACCCCCGCCTGTGTGAATGTACCCTAAAAAACACTATATTACACTACACTAACAAATAATAAAAAGTAAAACACTACATATACACCCCCTTACACGTTCCCCCCCCCCCCCCTCCAATAAAAATGAAAAACGACTCATACGGCAGTGTTTCCTAAACAGAGCCTCCAGCGGTGGCAAAACCACAACTCCCAGTATTGCCGGACAGCCATAGACTGCCCTGGCAGGCTGGGAGTCTTGCTACAGCTGGAGGCAACCTGTTTGGGAAACACTGCTATAGGGTTTTGTTGGAGACAAGCCCAATCCTTGTATTGGCGTCCGCCTCTATTGCAAATTCCTCATTTAGGCCTCAAATGCGCATGGCGCTCTCTCACTTCGGAGCCCTGTCGTATTTCAAGGCAACAGTTTAGGGCCACATATGGGGCATTTCCATACTCAGGAGAAATTGCGTTACAAATTTTGGGGGGATTTTTCTCCTTTTACTCCTTATGAAAAGGTAAAGTTGTGGGCTACACAAGCATGTTAGTGTAAAAAAATTTAAAATTTTACACTAACATGCTGGTGTTGCCCCATGTTCACAAGAGGTAAAAGGAGAAAAAGACCACCAAAATTTCTAACTCAATTTCTTCTGAGTATGGAAATACCCCATATGTGTACGTAAAATGCTCTGCGGATTAACTACATGGCTCAGGAGTGAGAGAGCGCCATGTACATTTGAGGCCTAAATTGGTGACTTGCACAGGGGTGGCTGATCGTTACAGCGGATCTGACATGAACACAAAAAAAAAAAAAAACACCCACATGTGAACCCATTTTGGAAACTACACACCTCAAGGAACGTAACAAAGGGTATCGCGAGCCTTAACCCACAGGTCTTTGACAAATTTTTGTTAAAGTTGGACATGAACATTTTAAATTAGTTTTTTTCTCCCTGAAATGCTGGTGTTACCCCAAATTTGTCATTTTCACAAGGGGTAATAGGAAAAAAAGCCCCCCAAAAGTATATAAATATCCCATATGTGGATGTAAAGTGCTCTGCGGGCAAACTACAATGCTCAGAAGAGAAGGGGTGCCATTGGGCTTTTTGAGAGAGAATTAGGCTGGAATTGAAGGCCATGTGTGTTTACAAAGCCCCCATGGTGCCAGAACAGTGGAACCCTCCACATGTGACCCCATTTTGGAAACTACACCCCTCACGGAATGTAACAAGGGGTGCAGTGAGCATTTATGCCCCACAGGTGTCTGACAGATTTTTTTGAACAGTCGTGCGTAAAAATGAAAAATTTAATTTTTCATTTGCACAGCCCACTGTTCCAAAGATCTGTCAAATGCCAGTGGGGTGTAAATGCTCACTGCACCCCTTATTAAATTCTGTGAGGGGTGTAGTTTCCAAAATGGGGTCACATATGGGGGGGTCCACTGTTCTGGCACCACAGGGGGCTTTGTAAAAGCACAAGGCCCCTGACTTCTATTCCAACCAAATTCTCTCTCCAAAAAATCAATGGCGCTCCTTCCCTTCTGAGCATTGTAGTGCGCCAGCAGAGCACTTGATGTCCACACATGGGGTATATCCATACTCAGAAGGGGTTACAAATTTTAGGGGTCATTTTCTCCTATTACCCCTTGTAAAAATGTTACCTCCTTAAGGACATAAGGCGTACCCTACACCTGGTCCCGGTTTTTAAAGCGGGGTCACACCGTGACCCCGCATCACATCGGGTTGGTCCCAGCAGCTAATGATAGCCGGGACCTTGGGCTAATAGAGTGCGGCACCGATTGTTGTGCCGCAAGATATTAACCCTTTAGACGCGGCAATCAAAGTTGATCGCCACATCTAAAATGAAAGTAAACGCTTTACGGCAGCTCAGTTGGGCTGATCGGGACTATCGCGATAAAATCGCGATTTCCCGATCAGCTTGGACATGAGCGGAGGCCCCTTTACCTTGCTCCGTTGCATCCGATCGGCGTTTGATTGTTCCAAGCCTGAGCTACAGGCTTGAGCAATCGAGCCCCTAGAACACTGATCCATGCAAAGCTATGGCTTTGCAGGGATCAGGGTAAAAGATCAGTGTGTGCAGTGTTATAGCCCCCTATGGGAGCTATAACACTGCAAAAAAAAAGTGAAAAAAAAAAAGTTAATAAAGGTCATTTAACCCCTTCCCTAAAAAAACCCCCCTTTTCCCATAAAAAAAAAACTGTGTAAATAAAAATAAACATATGTGGTATCGCCGCGTGTGGAAATGTCCGAACTATAAAAATATATCATTAATTAAACCGCACGGTCAATGGCTTATGTGCAAGAAAATTCCAAAGTCCAACATAGCGTATTTTTGGTCACTTTTTATATCATGAAAAAATTAATAAAAAGCGATTAAAAGTCTGATCAATACAAACATGATACCGATAAAACTTCAGAACACGGCGCAAAAATACCGGTCCGTACGTGGAAAAAAAAAAAAAGTTATAGGGGAATTTTTAACGTATAAATTTTCCTGCATGTAGTTATGATTTTTTTCAGAAGTACGACTAAATTAAACCTATATAAGTAGGATATCATTTTAACCCCTTAACCCCTTAAGGACCGGGGGTTTTTCCGTTTTTGCATTTTTGTTTTTTGCTCCTTGCCTTTAAAAAATCATAACTCTTTAAATTTTGCACCTAAAAATCCATATGATGGCTTATTTTTTGCGCCACCAATTCTACTTTGTAATGACATCAGTCATTTTGCCCATAAATCTATGGTGAAACGGAAAAAAAAAATCATAGTGTGACAAAATTGAAAAAAAAAACGCAGTTTTGTAACTTTTGTGGGCTTTCGTTTCTACGTAGTAAATTTTTCGGTAAAAATGACACCTTATCTTTATTCTGTAGGTCCATACGATTAAAATGATACCCTACTTATATAGGTTTGATTTTGTCGGACTTCTGGAAAAAATCATAACTACATGCAGGAAAATTAATACGTTTAAAATTGTCATCTTCTGACCCCTATAACTTTTTTATTTTTATGTGTATGGGACGGTATGAGGGCTCATTTTTTGCGCCGTGATCTGAAGTTTTTAACGGTACCATTTTTGCATTGATAGGCCTTGGAATTTTCTTGCGCGCACGCCATTTTTTTGCGCGCACGTCATTGAACGAGCGGCACCGCGCAGCTAAAGGGTTAATAGCGCGCGGTGCCGCGCGCTATTAGAGGCAGGTCCCGGCTTCACTATGACGCCGGGCCCGCCGTGATATGACCTGTGTAACCCCGCGTTATATCAGGAGAGCAGGACCAAACATGTACCGGTACGTCCTTGGTCTTTAAGGGGTTAAAGGACGCAGGGTTTTTCCGTTTTTGCATTTTGATTTTTTCCTCATCACCTTCTAAAAATCATAACGCTTTAAATTTTGCACATAAAATCCCATATTATGGCTTATTTTTTGCACCACCGATTCTACTTTGCAGTGACATTAGTCATTTTACCCAGAAATCCACGAAAAAATGGAAAAAAAAATTCATTGTGCAACAAAATTGAAGAAAAAATTTCATTTTGTAACTTTTGGGGGGCTTCCGTTTCTACACAGTAAATTTTTCGGTAAAAATAATACCTTATCTTTATTCTGTAGGTCTATACGGTTAAAATGATATTCTACTTATATAGGTTGGATATTGTTGTACTTCGGAAAAAAAATCATAACTACATGCAGGAAAATTTATATGTTGAAAATTCTCATCTTCTAACCCCTATAACTTTTTTAGTTACATAGTTACATAGTTAGTACGGTCGAAAAAAGACATATGTCCATCAAGTTCAACCAGGGAATTAAGGGGTAGGGGTGTGGCGCGATATTGGGGAAGGGATGAGATTTTATATTTCTTCATAAGTATTAATCTTATTTTGTTCCAGGAATGTATCTAATCCTGTTTTAAAGCTGTTAATTGTTCCTGCTGTGACCAGTTCCTGAGGTAGACTGTTCCATAAGTTCACAGTTCTCATGGTAAAGAAGGCGTGTCGCCCCTTGAGACTAAACTTTTTCTTCTCCAGACGGAGGGAGTGCCCCCTCGTCCTTTGGGGGGGTTTAACCTGGAACAGTTTTTCTCCATATTTTTTGTATGGGCCATTAATATACTTATATACGTTTATCATATCCCCCCTTAAACGTCTCTTCTCAAGACTAAACAATTGTAACTCCTTTAATCGCTCCTCATAGCTAAGATGTTCCATTCCCCATATTAGTTTAGTCGCGCGTCTCTGCACCCTTTCCAACTCTGCAGTGTCCCTTTTATGGACAGGTGCCCAAAACTGAACAGCATATTCCAGGTAAGGCCGTACCAATGATTTATAAAGGGGGAGTATTATGTCCCTGTCCCTTGAGTCCATGCCTCTTTTGATACATGACAATATCCTGCCGGCTTTGGAAGCAGCAGCCTGACATTGCATGCTATTCTGTAGTCTGTGATCTACAAGTACACCCAGATCCTTCTCTACCAGTGACTCTGCCAGTTTAATCCCCCCTAAGACATACGACGCATGCAGGTTATTAGTACCCAGATGCATAATTTTACATTTATCCACATTGAACCTCATTTGCCAAGTGGATGCCCAGACACTTAGTCTATCCAAGTCATCTTGTAACTTATGCACATCCTCTATAGACTGTACTGTGCTACAAAGCTTGGTGTCATCTGCAAAGATAGAAACAGAGCTGTTAATACCATCCTCTATATCATTAATAAATAAATTAAACAACAGCGGTCCCAGTACTGAACCTTGGGGTACACCACTAATAACCGGGGACCAATCAGAGTACGAATCATTGACCACCACTCTCTGGGTACGATTCAAGAGCCAGTGTTCAATCCAGTTACAAACTAAAATTTCCAAACCCAAAGACCTTAACTTACCTGTCAGACGTCTATGAGGGACAGTATCAAATAGTTTTATGTGTACGGACCAGTATGAGGGCTCATTTTTTGCGCTGTGTTCTGAAGTTTTTATTGGTACCATTTTTGTATTGATCGGACTTTTTGATCGCTTTTTATTAATTTTTTCATGATATAAAGTGACCAAAAATACACTATTTTGGACTGTGGAATTTTTTTGCGCGTACGCCATTGACCGTGCAATTTAATTAACAATATATTTTTATAGTTCGGACATTTTCACACGCGGCGATACCACATATGTTTATTTTTATTTTCACAGTTTTTTTTTATGGGAAAAGGGGGGTGATTCAAACTCTTATTAGGGAAGGGGTTAAATGATCTTTGTTCACTTTTTTTTTTTCACTTTTTTTTTTGCACACACTGATCTCCTATGCTGATCCCTGCAAAGCCATAGCTTTGCACGGATCAGTCAGATAGGGGCTTGATTGCTCAAGCCTGTAGCTCAGGCTTGGAGCAATCAATCGACGATCGGACGCCGCGGAGACAGGTAAGGAGACCTCCGCCTGCATCCCAGCTGATCGTAAGATCGCGATTTTATCGAGATGTCCCGATCAGGTTGACTGAGCTGCCGGAAAGCGTTTACTTTTGTTTTCAGACGCGGCGGTCAACTTTGATCGGCGGTTCTGAAGGGTTAACAGCGCGCGGCACAATGATCGATCGGTCACGGCGTGACGCCGTTTTAAACACCGGGACCGGGCGAAGGGCGTACAGGTACGCCCTACGTCCTTAAGGAGTTAACCAAAAGGACCTTCAGAATAAAAATAAGGTGCCATTTTTACCGAAAAATGCACTGCGTAAAAACGGAAGGCCCCAAAAGTTACAAAATGAAATTTTTTCTTCAATTTTGTCGCAAAATGAATCTTTTTTCCATTTTGCCGTGGATTTTTTGGTAAAATGACTAAAGTCACTGCAAAGTAGAATTGGTGGTGCAAAAAGCCATCATGCGTCCTTAAGGGGTTAAATTTGGGGAAAACCCAGCATTTTAGAGAATTTTTTTTTTATTTACACATCCAACTTTAACGAAAAGTCGTCAAACACCTGTGGGGTGTTAAGGCTCACTGTACCCCCCTTGTTACGTTCCTTGAGGGGTGTAGTTTCCAAAATAGTATGCCATGTGGTTGTTTTTTTTTTGCTGTTCTGGCACCATAGAGGTTTCCTAAATGTGACATGCCCCCCAAAAACCATTTCAGTAAAATTTGCTTTCCAAAAGCCCAATGGCACTTCTCTTCTGAGCATTGTAGTGCGCCCGCAGAGCACTTGATGTCCACACATGGGGTATTTCCATACTCAGAAGAGATGGGGTTACAGATTTTGGGGGACATTTTTTCCTATTAACCCTTGTAAATGTAAAATTTGGGTAAAAATCAGCATTTTAGTGAAAAAATTTTTATTTTCACATCCAACTTTAACAAAAAGTCATCAAACATCTGTGGGATGTTAAGGCTCACGGGACCCCTTGTTAAGTTCCCTGAGAGGTGTAGTTTACAAAATAATATGCCATGTGGTTTTATTTTATCTGCTGCTCTGGCACCATAGGGGCTTCCTAAATGTTACATGCCCCCCCCCCCCCCCCCCAAAAAAAAAAAACATTTCAGAAAAACTCACTTATCAAAATCCCATTGTCGCTCCTTCTCTTCTGAGCCCTCTAGTGCACCCACAGAGCCCTTGACATACAAATAAGATATTGCCTAACTCGATAGAAATTGGGTTACAAATTTTACAGTGATTTTTCTCCTTTTACCCCTTGTAAAAATTCAAAAACTGGGTCTACAAGAACATGCGAGTGTCAAAAATGAAGATTTTGAATTTTCACCTTCACTTTGCTGCTATTCCTGTGAAACACCCAAAGGGTTAACACACTTACTGAATGTCATTTTGAATACTTTGAGGGGTGCAGTTTTTATAATGGGATCATTTATGGGGTATTTCTAATATGAAGGCCCCTCAAATCCACTTCAAAACTGAACTGGTCCTAGAAAAATTCTGATTTTGAAAATGTGAAAAATTGGAAAATTGCTGCTGAACTTTGAAGCCCTCTGATGTCTTCCAAAAGTAAAAACATGTCAGCTTTATGATGAAAATATAAAGTAGACATATTGTATTTGTGAATCAATATATCATTTATTTGGGATGTCCATTTTCCTTATAAGCAGAGAGTTTCAAAGTTGAAAAAATGCTAAATTTTAAAATTTTTCATCAAATTTTGGAATTTTTCACCAAGAAATGATGCAAGTATCGACAAAATTTTACCATCAACATAAAGTAGAATATGTCACAAAAAAACTATCTCGGAATCAGAATGAAAAGAAAAAGCATCCCAGAGTTATTAATGCTTAAAGGGACAGTGGTCAGATGTGCAAAAAATGGCCGGGTCTTTAAAGGAGATGTCCGGTGCTCACTTTTCTTATTTTATCCGTTTCGGGCTTAAAAATAAAAGAAAACAAATTTTCTCTTACCGGCCTAGGCTTCCCCGGTGCTTTAGTACAGGTGTTCGGTCCCCGGGCTGTATTCTTCTTACTTCCTGTTAGCCCAGCATGTCACACGGAGCCGCAGCGATGTCCCGCCTCGGCCAGTGATAGGCTGAAGCTCCGTGTGATGTGCCGGGCTAACAGGAAGTAAGAAGAATGCAGCCCCGGGACCGATCGCCTGTACCGGAGCACTGGGGGAGCCTAGGCAGGCAAGAGAAAGCTTATTTTCTTTTTTTCTGCAGCCCGGAACGGATACAATAAGAAGAGTGAGCACCTGACTACTCCTTTAAAGGGGTAGTCCAGTGGTGAAAAACTTGAGATCGCGGAGGGTCCGACCGCTGGGGCCCCCTGCGATCTCTCTGTACGGGGCCCCGGCTCTCCAGCAAGATAGCGGGTGTCGATCCCCACACGAAGCGGCGGCCGACACGCCCCCTCAATACATCTCTATGGCAGAGCCGGAGATTGCCGAAGGCAGCGCTTTGGCTCTGCCAAAGAGTTGTATTGAGGGGGCGTGTCGGCCGCCGCTTCGTGCAGAGGTCGACACGCCCCCTTCCCGCGGGCTGTCGGGGCTCCGTACAGGAGATCGCAGGGGGCCCCAGCGGTCGGACCCCCCGCGATCTCAAACTAAGGATAGGAGATAAGTTGTTCACCACTGGGTCACCACTGGACTACTCCTTTAAGGTGAAAATTGGCTGGGTCCTTAAGGGGTTAAGACTGTCTGATTCATCACTCTACTGACATCTTCTCTCATGGGAGAATTGGAAGGCCACTATACACATTAGATTAGACTGTCGAATGGTTTAGCCAAAATTGGAAGGTTTGGCTAACAATTATCCAATTTGTATGGCTTATTTTAAATGTTACATATGATCAAAGTAACTTGCTACATTGTTCTTAAAGCAATACTTACTAGATGATAGAGAGAAAATAGCACCATTCCATATATAAGCACACAAATAAATTGGGACATGTTGTATGCTGGAGAATTCTTTTGGAATTTATACGTTACCAAACAAAAGTATTGTTCCTAATGCAAGATAAATAATCTCTGCTCTCAAAGAGCAGACAGCCTTGTAAAATATTAATGTCATGATAAATTCTCTCTTTGAACAGCAGACATAAAATGTAATTACCTTTGTCAAAATACAGTGATCACTTCAGAGCGGTGACATTTTCTTTTCCAACACCTTGTTCATTTTATTCCTGCAGCATCCAGTCATTTGTTTTTATGAATCTGTGCTAACTGGAATTTGTGTAATAAATTTCTAGATGACAAAGAAGATCAAGAAACTAGAAAAAGACACAAACACCTGGAAAACCAGATTTGAAAATTGTAATAAAGCTCTGCTGGACATGATTGAAGAGGTGAGGATCCTCATAGCCAGCAGTGCAGGATTGCTAGCTTTTTCTTTATATCCTGACAGTTTCATTGAATTTAGCTACTTATAGAGCAAACTTTATTTGACTCTGACATGTGCCGTACATTTCATAATGATTATTGATCTAAAAAAATAAAGTAAACCAGAAGATAATTGATTATTGAAATATACTTGTCAAATTCTGAATGATGAACATTAAGGAGCTAATATATTAATCATGTTCTAGAATGAGTATGTAAGGTGTCCTTCATTGAGATGTCTTTAACATGATGGTGATAATAAATAATATATCTATATACTGTTAAGCAGGCATCAGCTTTATGCCAGTTCTGACCTGTTGTATATGTGTTCAACCTTATAAAACCAAATTCTGACTTCATATAGAAATACATTAAAACCTCTTTGAGAACACTACCCATTATTGCATTTAAAAGTGATCTTGTATGAGGGTAAGCTATGCAGAATATGTCTTCTCCAAGAGGTGGTCCTATGGAGACGTTTCACTGTATGTGACCCTTACGTACTCATATGTGGGTCAATATAGTCCAAGATTTTAAAAAGAGTATTACTGCTTCTGCACTTAACATGTGTGAATGTATCTGCAATTGAAAAAGCCTACCGTATATACTCGAGTATAAGCCAACCCAAATATAAAGTCGCGGCCCCTAATTTCACCCCAAAAAAACAGGAAAAGTTATTGACTCGACTATAAGCCTAGGGTGGGAAATACATCATCCCCCCCCCCCTGTCATCATCCAGACCCCCGTCATTAACACCCCCGTCATCATCACCCTGTCATCATCCAGACCACCGTCATCATCACCCCGTCATCATCCCCCCCTTCATCATCACCGCCTGTCAATCCCTTCAATTAGTGGTCTTCAACCTGCAGACCTCCAGATGTTGCAAAACTACAACTCCCAGCATGCCCAGACAGCCATCGGCTGTCTGGAGGTCCACAGGTCCACAGGTTAAAGACCACTGCCGGGCCTTCGTCATCATCCAGACCCCCCTTTAGTTTTCTACTCACCTACCCTCGGTGGGAAGGAAGGGTGAGCTGGCCATGGACAGCCCGGAACGACTAACCCTCCCCACCAGACGGTCCCTGCAGCAAAGATGGCCCGGACCAGCTCACCCTTCCTTCCCACCGAGGGGAAGGGAGTAGAAAACTAAAGGGGGGGTCTGGATGATGACGAAGGTCCGGCAGTGGTCTTCAACCTGCGGACCTCCAGATGTTTCAAAACTACAACTCCCAGCATGCCCGGAGAACCATCATCTGGGAGTTGTAGTTTTGCAACATCTGGAGGTCCGCAGGTGGAAGACCACTGAGAAGGGATTGACAGGCGGATAGTTCACTTGAGTATAAGCCGAGGGGGGGCATTTTCAGCACGAAAAATCGTGCTGAAAAACTCGGCTTATACTCGAGTATATACGGTAAGTATGGAAACCTCACCCACCTCTTCAAAGATGGATTCACACGTGGCATCATTTTACATTTTCTAAAACATGTGTGTTGAATTTGTTTGTGGCATTAAATTTGAAAACCTCACCCACTGTTCCATATCACTTTCTAAATAGGGCGAATGATAGGTAAACCTGAAAATACAACATTTACTTCCTTTTCTTAAACACTAAAGGGCTAAATTTTCTCCTAGAGGAGAGTTCCAAAAGGCAAATGGAGTAGACAATGCAAGCACCACTTGGAAATATTTCACAAAATAGCCCTCCTCTGGAAGGAAGGGAGCCTACTCTTTGATGCCATCCCTACAAGTCCACAAATGACCCTTTAAAGCTGCCGCGGCGATCCGATCATCTGTTATGGCGGCCGGAGGTCCTCTCACCTGGCTCCGGCCATCTCCTGGGGTCTTCTGCTCTGGTCTGAGATCGAGCAGACCAGAGCAGAAGATCACTGATAATACCAAGCAGTGCTGTGTCCTATGCATAGCACTTCACAGTATTAGCAATCAAAGGATTGCTATAGGTAGTCCCCTATGGGGACATAAAAAGTGTAAAAAAAAAATTGAAAATTTAAAAAATAAAAAGTAAAAAAAAGTGAAAAATCCCCTCCCCCAATAAAAATGGAAATTGTCAATTTTTCCCATTTTATCCCCAAAAAGCGTAAACATTTTTTTTTTTGTGTCGCCACGTGCGTAAATGTTCAAACTATCAAAATATAATGTTAATGATCCCGTATGGTGAATGGCGTAAACGTAAAAAATGTCCAAAAATTCAGCTTTTTTGTCACATTTTATTCAAAAAAATTTATAAAAAATTATCTAAAAGTTTTATATCTGCAAATGTGGTATCTAAAAGAAAGTACAGATGACGGCGCAAAAAATTAGCCCTCATACCGCCCAATATACGGAAAAATGAAAAAGTTATAGGTGGTCAAAATAGAGCGAATTTAGATTTACTGATTTACTGATTTTGTACAAAAAGTTTTAGATTTTTTTTTAAGCGGTACAAAAATATAAAAGTATCTAGCCATGGGTATCATTTTAATTGTATTGACCCACAGAATAAAGAACACCTATCATTTTTACCATAAATTGTACAGTGGTAAAACGAACCCCTCCAAAAGGTGAAAAATTTTGGTTTTCATTTAAATTTCCTCCCTAAAAATGTTTGCTGTACATTTTATGGTAAAATGAGAGGTTTCATTACAAAGTATAATTGGTCACGCAAAAAACAAGCCCTTATATGGGTCTGTACATGGAAATATAAAAGAGTTATGGATTTTAGAAGGCGAGGAGGAAAAAACGAAAATGCAAAATAAAATTGGCCTGGTCCTTAAGCTGAAAATAGGCTTGGTCATTAAGGGGTTAAACAATATGTAATTTTCTCATGACACATTCCCTTTAAAGAGCCTTCAAACCTGATCGGGTAATATTAGCAAAGCCAGACTCTCTCCCAGAATGAATCTCTTGTGCTCCAGTATGCTGAGATGTTGAGCAAAACTGGGTTAAAAGTTTATTAAACATTACAGTTTGAAAACTGAAAATTTGGATGAGAGGTTATCGGCTTCTAATTCAATAAATAGTTCACAACTATAAAGGGAGCAGAGCTTCTAGTAGCACTAATATGTTAAATGTTGGTTCTCCATTTTAAAATTATGTTGAATGCCTACATGGATGCTCTATAATTATGGAGCTCTTTGTAAAAAAAAAAAAAAAAAAAAAAAGGTTGCGGTAACCTCTTAAGCTCTCCCTAATGTTGGCTGCAAGAAGCCAGAAATCTATTATTTGAATCCATATCTACGATGGGGATTTGTAGCTCTGTATCATAACAATGGCAATCTGACTGCTACAAATATACATTAAGAATTTGATTAGAACAGAATTTGGACCTATTTGCATATGCTCTGTTCCTATGAGCATTTTTAGGATCCATCAGGGACTTGAGTACTTTTGAAACCTAGCGTAGAACGGTCCACAATATTATTCCTGGAATCAAAGCTATAAGTCAGTAGGATCTATAAGGATTCAGGATCCATTTATAAATGTATCTGGCAATGGGGTGGCTGTGATCCAGATTTTAAATTAGGGCGAGGGGGATTCAAGTTATGCCTCTTTCTAATATACAGAGTAGAGCCAGAAATAGTAAAGTGAACTGGTGATTTTAAAAACCATGGTGGAGCTGCTGTTAAACATCTAAAGCTTTTAAAAAATGTCTATAGATAACAGACTTCCACAACATGATACATAATAAAAAAATGTATTATAAAGTTTTATTATATTCATATTTCCAATTTTCCTTAAATATAAGCATCACTATCATGACAATATCCATGTCCATTTAGTTTGTATATGAAACACACTAGTTTTCTTAACCACCGGATGTGTTATTTTATAATATATAACTATATCTCTTTGTTGTCCTATTTTTTCTGCAGAAAACCATGAGAGCGAAAGAATATGAGTGCTTTGTTGCAAAAATTGAGAGGTTGGAGAAGCTTTGCAGAGCATTGCAGGAGGAAAGAATTGAACTATACAAAAGAATTAAAGATGCTCAGACACGAGATGTGGAGGAGCAGGAGGAGGAAGAAATGGAACCTGAGGTCCTGGATTCTGCTACAGCTGCCACAGATGAAAAGTCTGTCACAGAGTCTTCTGTAATAGATGAAAAAATCATCAGAGATCTGGAAACAGCTTTTATGGTGACCCATACTCTCGTGCAGACAGCAGAAGAAAGCAGGCAACAATGTCTACAATTAGAAGCCAGCAAATCAGCCACTACAGGGGAAATTCCTGCACAGTCACTACAAGACGCAGCCTGCTCAGATTCTACAGAGCAAACCCCTTCGAAAACAAAAATACAGCATGTGTCCGGCAATAATGATATGGAGGATGTAGACTAAACTCAACTGTAAATGCTACGCAGAGATTGTCAATGATTTGTGTTAGATAATTTACATTTTACGTGGATGACACTTTCATTAATACATCTAATATATGGCATATTTCGTGAGGATTAATAACTTTAAAGGTATTTTCTGAGATTATAGAAAGGTACATTTTTCAGAACATGGGCTGTGTCTGGTATTGCACCTTTTTTGCATTTACTTTTATTAGGCTGAGCTACAATACCAGACACAGCCAACAAATAAGAGTGGCAAATATAAATTTTTATCTCTATTATAAATAGAAGGCATAGGCAAAGAACAACCAATCTCAATATATAAAGTGTAAATTTGCCTTTAACACAACATAATATTGTCATGACCGACTGGGGGGGGGGGGGGGACAGTGAGCCCTAAACTGACCTTAAAACATCTCTCCCTGCCTACTTGCCCATCCATCCTAATGGATGGATCGACAACTGGGCGCCAGTCCCTTCCTGCGCTAAAGTGCAGTGGCGTAAAAACACATAATATACATAGTCGGTCACAGACCAGAACAGAAACAGAAAACTACTAAACAACCAGATATACCAGACAGAATACAAATACTAACAGGACAGAATATAGTGAACTAACAAACAGTTCAAAAACTGGATATCAGATAAATGGCAGACATGATAAAATGAACAAGACTAGGCATGATATGAGTATACAGCTGAATCCAGGAAATGAAGGGGATAAACAGAAGAACTGAGAGCCAAAACACTAAACTGAACAGGTAACATAGGACACTGTTCACAAACAGGTACAAGTACAAAGGACAAAGATCAGATCAACCAAACAGGATATAAATATAGGACACTGTTCACACTGGGGCACAGAAAATACAAACTGGACTCCCCACTCCACTATAGGATTAGCAAATAGTAAAGCCAAATAGGCTACTGGCCAATGGACACACTCCACCATGTGGACAAAATGTTGACCCGGTAGGAAACGGAAATATAATACATGAAACACTAGACTAGAACCGGATGAGTCTTAACAGACTACAAAATACCGAACAAGAATATAACATACAGACTAGAACCAGATGAGTCTGAATAGACTCCAGAATACCGAACAAGAATATAACATACAGAGCAAAGGGTACAAGCTAGACTCTGACATAGTGTGAACACAGACAGAGCAGAACAAAAAAACATAATCCTAAAACTGACTAATGTAACACAGACTAAAATACAAGGAGCATGCTATATAACCATGGCTAAAAACCCAGACAAAATTACAAGATAAATACAAGGTAAATCATAAGCAGACATAGCCAGAATGTCAGAATGTAGCACAAACAGACATAGTTTAGTAGTATTGAACTCAATAACCAGCACCAGAATGCAGGAGAACTCTGGCTTAAATAGACAATAGAGTTTTCATTCGTTCAGAGCATTAACTATCTCCTATCCAGGTAAAATAGCAAACTGATCTGAAAACAAGTTTGTGAATACACACCTAAACAGAAAATTACAAAAACAAATAAACGGACATTACAAATATTTACACAAAGAAGTTGAGAAGTAAATGTGTAAACTTGATTTACCTATGTATTTGGGAGTCTTACTACACTTAAGAGCCACAGAATAATACACTGATACAATGTATAAGTAAGCAAGCCATAACAGGTTAAGGTTACCTGAATGCATATACACTGTTTAAAGGGAATCTGTCATTTGCACAGACAATGTTGGATGGCTGCTAGGGTATACAGTGACTCCCTGACCTACGATGGCCCCGACATTCAATAATTTCAACATGCGATGGCCTCTCAGAGGCCATCGCATGTTGAAGGCAGCATCAACATACGATGCTTTTGTATGTCGGGGCCATCGCATAAACGGCTATCCAGCAGCGCAGACTGCTTGAGCTGCCGCCAGATAGCCGTTTACGGTGCCCCGTGTGCTTCGGTGATGGTCTTTTACCTGTCCTCAGGGCTCCAGAGCGTCCTCTTCAGGATCCCCTGCATTGCCGATGCTCTCCTTCCTCGTCATCACGTGGCCGCGCATGCCATCCCGTCATCCAATAGGAGCGACGTGTGTAGTGACGTGATGGCGGCGACGTAGAACGAGGAACCCGGGGAAGCAGAGACGTCTGGAGCGTCGGGGACATCCCGGGGTGCATCGACAGTGATGCAGGGTGACATCCAGGGCAGCGGTGACGAGTGGTGAGCGGCGGGGTCCGGAGCGGCGGGGACAGGTGAGTATAGCTTCCTATTCTTTTCATTGCACGGTTTCAACAAACGATGGTTCATTTGGAACGGATTCCATGTGTCTGTGGCTCTGGCCATTATATAACTTGTATATGATATTTTTTCAGATTTCTGCTCTGTAGGCTTCATCTATAATCTGCAATTCTACCAGAGCTGGTGGGCGGTGCTCCCTCTTCCCCCCTCCATAGAATTGTATTGGTTTGTCTTGCATACACAGGACAAGTCTGACAAACTGAGATGATTTTCAGAGAAGATTTGAGCAGCAGGAGGGGGGGGGGTTAGTGAAGTTTAAAACAGGAGAAAGAAGCATTTTTGTCTTATAAGATGTATTTAAAGTTTCTTATATTTGCTTGCGCTACTGATCTATGCAATATTTGTTAAAATGACAGTGCTTGTTTAAGGCTGAATGTACACGTTGCATATGCTCCATGCTTACTGACCCTCAGCCCTGTACTGATTGGCCTAAAGTACTGAACACTAATTGCATAATTTAATGACAAGAACAGGTTAACCATAGTTTTTTTTTCTTTTTTTTACAATAACACCTGTAAAATTCATAAAAAATAGGAAGCTTTTCTTTTAATAATCGGTTCCATTGTTATCACTGGAAAAAATCTGCCATCAGTACACAAATTAGGTAAAATAACATCTGCAATTGCTACAGCCAATAAATTAAATAGCATGTTCTTTATTTTCTGCCTTTTTTGGTTCAATAAAAACTGGCCATAAATTGTCTCCAGATTTTTCTATCAATTTGAATAAAATAGCTTTGCACAAAAAATGAAGAAGAAAAAAAAGGCAAAAAAAAGCCTTCTACTTCAAGGTCCTGAAAGTGGTGCTGCGGGTTGTTCAGAATTTTAAAAAAAAAACAGCACCACTCTTGCCAACAGGTCGTATGTAGTTTTGCAGCTCAGTCTTATTTACTTTGATGAAGCTGAGCTGAAATTCCAGGCACAACCTGTGGACAGTAGTGGTGCTGTTTTTTGCAAGAAAGAAGTTTTTCTAATAGTGGACAACTTCTTTAACCCCTTAACGACGCAGGACGCATTTTTAATGTGATCTGTGTAAAAGATCAGTGTGTGCAGTGTTATAGGTCCCTATGGGACCTATAACACTGCAAAAAAAAGTTTTAAAAAAAAGTGTTAATAAAGGTAATTTAACCCCTTCCCTAACAAAAGTTTGAATCACCCCCCCCTTTTCTCATAAAAAAATCAAACAGTGTAAAAAAAAAAAATAAATAAACATATGCGGTATAGCCGCGTGCGTAAATGTCCGAACTATAAAAATATATAATTAATTAAACCGCACGGCGTACGCGCAAAAAAATTCCAAAGTCCAAAAAAGCGCATTTTTGGTCACTTTTTAAACCATTAAAAAATGAATAAAAAGTGATCAAAAAGTCCGATCAAAACAAAAATCATACCGATAAAAACTTCAGATCACGGCGCAAAAAAATTAGTCCTCACACCGCCCTGTACATGGGAAAATAAAAAAGTTATAGGGGTCAGAAGATGACATTTTTAAACGTATAAATTTTCCTGCATGTAGTTATGATTTTTTCCAGAAGTACGACAAAATCAAACCTATATAAATAGGGTATCATTTTTACCGAAATATGCACTGCGTAGAAACGGAAGCCCTCAAAAGTTAAAAAATGGCGTTCTTTCTTCAATTTTGTCAGAACAATTATTTTTTTTTCCGTTTCGCTGTGCATTTTTGGGTAAAATGACTAATGTCACTGCAAAGTAGAATTGGCAATGCAAAAAATAAGCCATAATATGGATTTGTAGGTGGAAAATTGAAAGGGTTATGATTTTTAAAAGGTAAGGAGGAAAAAACGAAAGTGCAAAAACTGAAAAACCCTGAGTCCTTAAGGGGTTAAAAAGGTATAACTTAAAGCATACCCGTCAGATCCAACAAATTTTTTTTTATAAATATATCACTCAGTACCTAATTCTGACCATATGCATCTAATTTTTATGTGTCTAGCACCTTCAATTATTTTTTTTATTACACTTTTAATTTAGCTCACTAGTCTGAATTCCTCTTAAAGGGAGGGGGCGTGGCCTCACTGAGAAGGT
This sequence comes from Hyla sarda, assembly GCF_029499605.1. Lineage (NCBI taxonomy): Eukaryota > Metazoa > Chordata > Amphibia > Anura > Hylidae > Hyla > Hyla sarda. The sequence goes on along the minus strand of NC_079191.1, from coordinate 274,422,986 downwards.
CTCTGCCCCCTCCCTCAGTATGCTGTCTGCTCACATCTCCCCTAGCATTAGCAAAACTACAACTCCCAGCTTGTCCTCACTGACAGTAGCGGGACACAAGCTGACAGTGGGAGGATTTTTCCTCCAGGTGTGAGCCCTGCACTCACAGCTGTCAATCAAGGAAGTGTGTCCATGATGCATGGACATAGCATGACTGGTATGTGTCCAAGCAGGCAGGGGGCAGTTGTTTGACTGGCTTTTTCAGTATGAAATACTGCAAAATTTCTAATGAAAGCAATTCCCAAACCTATTGGTTTTGCATGCTTTACAACATATCAGAAGTTTTTGTATCTGACAGTGCCCATTTAAAAGCTCAACAATGCTCCCTGGCAGTGAGCAATGGGGCGTTTGTCTGTGTTCCGGCTGCAGTCTGAGATTTAGGACTCCTGCATGAGTCCGAAATCTATAAAAAAAAAAAAAAGGACTGGTAGGGAGACCCCTAGTGGTCATTTTTTCAAAGTGGAAAATTTAATTGAAAGAAGCATATTTTTTAATAACATGCTATTGGAAAGTTATTCTGCATACATTCATCTATAATATTTTAAAAGTTTTTTTGATGAAAGGTACCCTTTAAACAAAGATTAGTAAAAATTGTATTATGTCTGTTTAATGTGTAGTTTTGAATAAACTGCATTAACTGTATCTCAAATAATCTAGTTTTTATAGTGAAGCCATCTTTCTAGGCTTTAATGCATCTTTTCCATCATACTTTCTGTAATCTAATAAGAGTAAATACCTACATGCTCCTGTGTATTTTACACTTCTATCCAACCCCCCCCCCCCCCCCCCTATCCTACACACTTCTTCCTAGCTCTCAGTACAATACCTGTGGTCATGATGCACACTCATGAAACACTCATGATGCAGGAAAACCCAACATATCACCATACCATGCATTTGCTTGTAGTGTCAGGTTATAAAATATGGAGCAATGTGGCAAAGGGTTAGGGACTCATTGGATAAGGGAAGTTAAGCTTACCATACACATACACAGCTTGTTTGGATAAGGGTGCATGTTTACTTCAGTGACATGAGAACCTTCTCAAAGCAGTTTATCTCCCTGTAATATATTGAAATTCAAGTATCTAAGAAGGGGTTTATTTATATGGCAAAAATCTTTATGACTTAAAGAAGTACTTCAGTAATAAGCAATTTTCTGCATATATAGGGAAGCATCTGCTATTATTAGAGATCATGCTGCAGAGTTTCAGTGTACTCATATCAGATGCAGCTTCTGCTTGTCTCCTGCTGCATCTCATAGTGTATACTAGAAAATCTGCACACAGCAGATTGCAGTAAAAAACTGTGAAACAGGAGTTTTATAACTCTGCAGATAATCATTGTAGGAATTTCTTTATTATAGCATTACTCTCTTGGGGGGGGGGGGGGGCCTGTGTAGAGGAAGAAAGGTGCAGTTGCCCATAGCAACCAATCAGATTGCTTCTTTCATTTTTAAAGTCTTCTGAAAAATAAAATAAGCAATCTGCTTGGTCGCTATAGGCAACTACACCACTCTTCCCCTACATAGGTCAAGATAAATTTCCCATTGGCGTTTTAAATATGACAGAAAATATATATTTTAGCAGCATTCTATAGATGAAGGAATCTGGGAACCGCCAAGAGGGATTGTAGTTCTGTCTGTAGGAAGTCCTACACACAGAAAAGACTTACATCCTGTCTATACAGGAAATCATGCACTGGATTGCGGGTCTAAGTTGAATTACATGACCCAGATGCAATTTTGAAAGGGGTCCCTATGTATGGTTGCAGCTGAGCTGGGATAAAACCAATTGCACTGCTGGAATATTGATGGGGAGTTAGCATTATATGTCCATAAAGTTATTGCAAGAGTACTTCTTTACCTTATGGTTATACTTAGATATGATGGCCACACATCTATAAGCTCGCCCAACAGCATAGAAAATACTTATGTATTCTTTGGTAATTCATTACAACTACTACTAATAACTGATTTTTGACAAGTTCTGTTAAATAGTGTTTGTTTTTGACTTTTACACTGCTGTGACTGCAAGCTGAAAGTGTTTTGATAACTGCATTGGAGAACAAATAAAAAATGTTTGTGAATCTATGATTATACTAAACAGAGTTTTTTTTTTTATATTGTGTCGTACATAAACATTTGTAATAATATGCCATTAACGCCTTTTTTTTATTATTCTTTTATTTAGCAAAGCCACATTTATCACAGTGGTGCGAGATAAGTGTCACACTCCTCACACTTACCCTACCTCTTGGATGGCTTGCCTTACATCAATACTTTGCGCCAGTTAATATATCCTGTGCATTGTTCACCTCCTCTAAGCCACACACTCTTTTCTAGACACGAGTGAGGCGTAAAAAGTGTCTAAAACACAGTTAATCTACGTGCTACTCTATTTTTGTCAATTGTCAATATTTAGCACATCTTCCACGTTGCTTTGGAATTTGCTGGACTAATAATAGCCCAGCAATATATAGGATGCAGAAATTTAGCAAGAAAGGGGCGAGGCTGTTACAGCCCTTTTAATGCAATTTGAAAAACAGCAATTTAGCAGTTTTACTAAAAAGGATCTTTCCCAAATTGCTTAGTTTAGAGAGAGCAATGTATCCAATATATACAACATGACAAGTCTAATAATGTACAGTTGACCTTCTCTTCTAAACAGGATAAAGATTCATGGCACAATGGACAAAGGACCAAAATAGACCATAATCTCCCTATGCTCACAACAACTGAAAGACCAAAGACTTATTGTAATCTTGTTTAAAATCCAGATGAAAACAGCTTTGACTTCAGAGGGCAAATTATTCTATTAAAAGTAGCCCAAGCCTTATTCGAAAATAACATTTCCATAATGGTGTATTTAGGCGCACACACACATTATGTATTAATTTTTTCGCACTACTTGACAAATATGAATTAATAGGTTAAAAGGGGTACTCCAGAGGGGGGGGGAAACATTGAAGGTTTTACATATTTTTAAATTACATCTATTTAAAAAACCTCAAGCCTTCCTGTGCGTATCAGCTGTTGGACACCCTTGTGGTTGTTATGTAGTCAGACACAGTGCTCTCTGCTGCCACTTCTGTCTGTGTTAAGAACTGTCCAGGTTTGTTATGAGATTTTGCTGATGCTATTGAAAGTTCTTGACACAGTCAGAGATGACAGCTAGGAGTGCAGTGTCTAACTGGTAAGGCTACATGACTATCTCCAGAGTTTATAAGTACTGCAAGACTTAAAGGGTTACTCCAACCCTAGACACCTTATCCCCTATCCAAGAGGATAGGGGATAAGATGTCTGATCACAGAGGTCCCGCCGCTGGGACCCCCTGCAGCAGGCTGCGTCACCGGAGGCTTGTGACAGTTCTATAGAACTCCACTGATCTGTATGAGGAATCTAATGATTCCTCCTAAAAGTCCCCTAAGGGGAATAATAATGTGTAAAAATAAAGTTTAATAAAAGTAAAAAAAAAAAAAAACACACACGCATTAACTCCTTCCATATTAATAGTTTAAATCCCTCTTCTTTTCCCAAATTCCATATGAAAAATATGTAAACATAAAAAAAAACATATGTGGTAATGCCGCATGTGTAAATGTCCAAACTATGAAAATATAACATTAACCCCTTAACAACGCAGAGTTTTTCCGATTTTGCATTTTCATTTTTTCCTCATCACATTCTAAAAATCATACCGCTTTCAATTTTGCACCTAAAATTCCATATTATGGCTTATTTTTTGCGCCAGCAATTCTACTTGGCAGTGACATTAGTTATTTTACCAAAATATCCACGGTAAAACATAAACAGAATTAATTGTGCAACAAAATTGAAGAAAAAATTCCATTTTGTAACTTTTGGGGGCTTCTGTTTCTACCGTTTCTGACACCTTATCTTTATTCTGTAGGTCCATACGATTAAAATGTTACCCTACTTTTATAGGTTTGATTTTGTCGTACTTCTGAAAGAAATCATAACTACATGCAGGAAAATGTATACGTTTAAAATTGTCATTCTGACCCCTATAACTTTTTTTATTTTTCCACGTATGGGCTGGTTTGAGGGCTCATTTTTTGCACCGTGATCTGAAGTTTTTATCGGTACCCTTTTTTTGTATTGATCGGACTTCTTGATCTCTTTTTATTAACTTTTTTCATTATATAAAAAGTGACCAAAAAAACACTATTTTGGAATTTGTAATTTTTTTGCGCAAACAATATTTAACAATATATTTTAATAGTTTGGACATTTCTGCACGCGGCGATACCACGTTTATTTTTATTTTCACAGTTTTGGTTTTTTTTTATTAGGGAAGGGGTTAAATCATCTTTATTAACTTTTTTTCCCACTTTTATTTTGCAGTGTTATAGCCCCCCTCCCCACCCCCAGTGGCTATAGCACTGCACATACTGATCTTATACACAGATCACCCCCATGCATTAACATGGAGATGATCAGTGTTATCGGCAGTCGATTGCTCAGGCTTGGATTTCAGGCTTGGCGCTATCAATCGCCGATCGGATGTGAAGGAGGCAGGTAAGGCACCCTCCACTCGTGTTCCTGCTGATCGGGACATCGCAATTTCACTGCGATTGTTCAGATCAGCCCGACTGAGCTGCTGGGAGTGTATTTTTGTGTGTGTTACTTTAGACGCGGCGATCAACTTTGAATGCCGCGTCTAAAGGGTTAATAGTGCACGGCACAACGATTGGTGCCGCTTGCTATTAGCCCAGGGTCCCGGCTTTCATTAGCCGCCGTGTGACCCTGCGTTATATACCGGGACCAGGCGCAGGGCGTACAGGTATGCCCTGCATCCTTAAGAGGTTAATTAAACCACACGGTCAATGGCGTATACATAAAAAAATACCAAAGTCCAAAATTGCTTATTATTGGTCATTTTGTATCCCCTAAAAAAATTATTAAAAAGTAGGGCTGCACGATATGGGAAAAATGTGCAATTGCGATTATGGAGGTAAATATTGCGATTTCAATATAATAAACAAATGGTGAAATCCCCGCTATTTAATGCCCAATCCTTCTATTTCATAAAGCCAACTCCCCCAATTTCATGTTCATTGACTGGACTGGATTGGATATGAAATGGGGAGAAATTAGCTTAGTTCCTTCTGACCCCTATATCTCCTATTTTCCATATACGGGGCTGTATGAGGCTAATTTTTTCCACCGTGATCTGTAGTTTTTAATCGGTATTTTTTATTTTTGTATTGATGGGACTTTTTTGGTTATTTTTTGATAATTTTTTTCTGGTATATGAAGTGACCAAAAATTTGCAATCCTGTTATTTGTTTTTGTTTTGTTTTTGTTTTGTACATTTATAGGGGTACTCCGGCAGTATATTTGTAATTTTCACTGTTCCACATGTCACAGAGCAGTCTGCTTACCTGTAATATTTGCTATGGTCTCTGCTGTCCTTGCTGGTGCAGTTTTTTTGTTTTTCTATAGTTAGCCTTTTGTTTACCTCTCTGTCTTCCTGTCTTTTGGTGTGTGGGAACTACAGTTCCCATGAGATCTTGCGTCGGCTTTTTATTTTTTATTTTATTATTATTTTTTTTTTAAGGGCTGATGCTTCTCCCGTCCCTGCACATCCCTCGGCCGCGTCAGGGGGTGGGGGTAGGGGCTAACTGTGCCAAGTCACACTGATTGGCTGCCGGCCAACCAAACATTACACTGTGAAAACAGCGATCACGTGAACAACAGGGTTCACATGACCACACTCTCTAAACAAGGATTGGACAAAGTACATCCAATCAACCAAGAAACTGCAGCAAGGGCGTTCCTGGGCAGGAGCCACCGAACAGAGCCATGAATATTCATGAGCGGGGTTCGGCCAGGCAAAAAAATAGAGGAAGGAGACCCTTACGTCACGAACGCAACATGGCCGCCGACAGGGGAAAAAAAAGTGGTCGCCAGCACATGGAAAAGGCAATGAACTACAAGACTTCCTGCATAAACAAAAGGTAAATTTTCAATAAATGCAAAGTAGCTAGAAAAACGCAGCCAGAGGCATAGGAATGACCCTAAAGAAACTAAACTATGCCAAAAAAAAAAAAAAACACCATCGCCGGAGTACCCCTTTAAGCCATTGACCATGCGGTTTCGTTAATGTTATATTTTAATAGCTCTGACATATACACACACAGCAATACCATGTATGTTTATGTTTATATTGGTTTACATTATTTTATTTTAAAAGGAGGAAAAAGGGGGGCAATTCAAACTTATTTTATTTTGTATTATTTTACAATTTTTTCTCAAAATGTTATTAGCCCCCATAGGCCAGTGTTTTCCAAACAGCATGTCTCAAGTTGTCGCATAACTACAATTACCAGCATGCCCGGACAGCCAAAGGCTGTCCAGGAATGCTGGGAGTTGTAGTTTTGCAACAGCTGGAGGCAAACTGTTTGGAAAACACTGATCTGGGGAGTCGGACTATTAGATGCAATATTGTGATTGCAGACACTGAACAATGTTGTGCCATAGGGGCCTATAGCACAACATTGATCAGTGTTATCGGCGCTCCATTACTACTGGCTGCTGAGGCTGCCAGCATTATTGGAGCACTGATCGGACAAGCCGGAGGCAGGTAGGGAACCTCTGCCCGTCCTCTCAGCTGATTGAAACCCCACAGGTTTTACTGCGGATGTCCCGATCAGCTCAACTGAGCTATCAGCACTTGATTTCAGCATTTTAGACGAAGCGTCCTCTCAGCTGATTGAAACCCCATGGGTTTTAGCGCATCAGCTCAGCTCTTGAGCTCGCTTCATACACCTGCGCCGTTTATTTACAGGAGGGAGCGCAGTCACGTGGACTTTTTAAGCAACGGCCAAATCAACATAATCGTGCAGGCCTAAAAAGCGATCAAAAAGTCCCATGAAAACTAAAATTGTACCAATAAAAATTTAAGACCATGGCGCAAAAAAGGAGCCCTCATACATCCCCGAATACAAAAAAATTAAAAAGTTATAGGGGTCAAAAGAGGACAGTAATTAAAAAGCAATTCAGCCTCTTTTCAGTACAAATTAATAACCAGCAGGTTCAGTCCCAACTGATGGCCTACAAAAAGTCTCATGGTCAGGGTGTCACACAAGAAACATCTCATAATGGGTAAAAGCAAAGAGCTGTCTCAAGACCTTTTGCATCCTAATTGTTGCAAAACATAACAAAAGCATTGATTACAGGCACATTTCTAAGCTTTTGAATGTTCCAGTGAACAATGTTGGGGGCATAATACAGAAGTGAAAAGACAATCATTTCACCATAAATTTGCCTTGACTTCCTTTTTGCAAGATTTTGGACAGAGTAGTGAAAAGTATAATCAAAAGAGTTGTCCAAGAGCAAATTATCACTTTTGGAGAGTTCCAAAAAGACCTAAAATTAGAAGGTACTGTTGTCTCAAAAAAAAAAGACTCCATAGCTGAACAAAAATCATGTTTAAGCTTGTCTACAGTTTGCTGCACAACATTTGGAAAAGCCAGTGAAATACTGGAAGAATATATTGTGATCACATATGGGCAAAATGAAACTGGATGCCCATAATACAGACCATGTTTGGAGGAGAAATGATACTGCATATCACCATAAAAACATAGTTAGTATGGTTGAAAAAGACATACGTTCATCAAGTTCAACCAAGTAATTGAAGGGAAGGGGTATAGTGGGATGAAGGGGAATGGATGTGATTTTATAAATAGTATTTGTTCTAGGAATGTATCTAACCCTGTTTTGAAGCTTTCAACTGTTCTTGCTGTGACCATTTCCTAAGGTAGACTGTTCCATAAATTCACAGTTCTTATGGTAAAGAAGTCGTGTCATCCCTTGTCCTTTTGGGGGGTTTAACCTGGAACAGTTTTTCCCCATATTTTTTGTATGAGCCATTTATCTATGTTGATTATATCCCCCCCGTAAGCGTCTTTTCTCAAGACTAAACAAATGTAACTCTTTTAATCTTTCCTCAGATGATCCATGCCCCATATTAGTTTAGTAGCACATCTCTGCACCCTTTCCAGCTCCACAACATCTCTTTTATAAACTGGTGCCCAAAACTGAACAGCATATTCCTGATGAGGCAGTACCAATGTTTTACAAAGAGGTAGTAATATGTCACTGTCCCTCAAGTCCATGCCTCATTTGATACATCACGATATCCTGCTGGCCTTAGAAGCGGCTGCCTGACACCGCATGCTAATCTGTAGTCTATTGCAGATTATGTGAAGAGAAAAAACAGACAGCGGTGGTGCTGCCTTGTGCCTTGTGTAGTTTTCACACCCAAATGCCCACGTACCTGGTTGTATTGGGCTTAGAGCTCAACACCTGTATGCATATGTATTAAAGATGAACGTGGCAGCCTGGACCCGAATCAGTCTTGATCATAGAGTTGGCAAAGAAGAGCTTCGTAGGGGGAGAAAAATCTGGTTTGCTGAGGACCGCACCACTATGGTATATGTTACAACAGCAGGCACCGTGGTAAAATAATGAAGGTTAGGTTTATTGTTACACAGACGACATGTTTCGAGAGCCACCGTAGCAGGTGGCTCTCAAAACGTGTAATTTGCATAACAATAAACCTAACCTTTATTATTTTACCACGGTGTGCGCAGTTGTAACATATACCATAGTGGTGCGCGCCTCAACAAACCCAGATGCATAACTTGACATTTATCCACATTGAACCTCATTTGCCAAGTGGAGGCCCAGACACTTAGTCATTGGCCAGTATTTGTCAGCGCAGAGCGGGGAAGGGTCGGGGCAGCTCTCTGTGAAGTACCGTGGCCGGAGCTCCGGCCGCGGCTACTTTATGGGAGCTACATGGTTGTGACGCCCCCTGACGTTGTGCGGAGGTGCCACACAGCACGGGACGACATCATCCTTCCGTGCAGCCCCTCCAAACAGGCCAGGTAACGTTAAAAAAAGTAAAAGCTAAGTGTATGGGAGGGAGGTAGGGATGTTATTGTACGTGTATGTATATATATATATATAGACAAAGGATAAGTTAGCCAGCACTATTGATTCCAAACTATTATATAGACCTGGCTTACAGGCGAAGGCTGCTGGGCTAAATATACAGCAACAGAAGAATACAGCAGCACACTGCTAGCACAAAGATATAGATAAAACATGAGTATATAGATAAAACATGAAAAGCTATACAGCTATGGTGCAATAAATGGAAATATAAAATTATGAAGTTATGAAATAGTGAGGTACTTAGCTTGCAATTTTGCGGCCATATATATATATATATATATATATATATATATATATATATACACACACACATATATACATACACAGTCATGGCCATAAATGTATGCACCACTGAAATTTTTCAAGAAAGATGAAGTATTTCTCACAGAAAAGGATTGCAGTAACACATGTTTTGCTATACAGTTTATTCACTTTGTGTGTATTGGAACTAAAGCAAAAAAGGCAGGAAAAATCGAAAATTGGACACCAAACTCCAAAAATGGGCTGGACAAAATTATTGGCACCCTTAACATAATATTTGGTTGCACACCCTCTGGAAAAAATAACTGAAATCAGTCGCTTTCTATAGCCCTCAATAAGCTTCTTGCACCTCTCAGCCGGAATGTTGGACTACTCTTCCTTTGTAAACTGCTCCAGGTGTCTCTTATTGGAAAGCGCCTTTTCCCAACAGCAATTTTAAGATCTCTCCACAGGTGTGGAGATCTGGACTAATTGCTGGCCACTTTAGAACTCTCCAGCGCTTTGTTGCCATCCATTTCTGGGTGCTTTTTGACGTATGTTTGGGGTCATTGTCCTGCTGGAAGACCCAAGATCTCGGATGCAAACCCAGCTTTCTGACACTGGTCTGTAATCCTCAGATTTAATGATGCCTTGCACACATTCAAGGCACCCAATGCAAGAGGTAGCACAACAACCCCAAAACATCATTGCACCTCCCCAGTGGCATACTAAGGGGGGGGGGCGTTCCGCCCCGGGTGCCGCTCACAAGGGGGGTGCCAGGTGGCGGACTGACCCGCCGCCACCACTTCTGAGGATCGGGGACACTCGTCCCAGATCCCCAGCAGACAGCGGTGCCTTCTCCTGTATGCGGGATACACGCACATACAGGAGAAGGCATCCCCTCTGTGTGAGCCGCATCTGCAGCTACACAGAGGCGACGTGACCTCCGCCCCCACGCAGCACGCAGTACAGGCGCTGGTGACGTCACTCATCGGCGCCTGTACTGTGAAGGGGAGAAGACGCGGGCCCTGCAGCTGAGGAGATCGCTGCGTGGGATATCAGGTGAGCATCATTTTTTTTTATCTCAACTCTTCCTATACCTATGGGGAAGGGGAGGGGATACTCTACATATACCTATGGGGAAGAGGGGGGTTACTCTACATATACCTATGGGGGAGGGGAGGTTACTCTACATCTACCTATCGGGGAGGGGGGGGTTACTCTTCATATACCTATAGGGGAGGGGGGGGGTTACTCTCTACAGATACCTATGGGGTAGGGGAGGGGGTTACTCTACATATACCTATGGGGAAGGGGAGGGGGGTTACTCTACATATACCTATGGGGAAGGGGAGGGGTGGTTACTCTACATATACCTATGGGGAAGGGGAGGGGGGGTTACACTACATATACCTATGGGGAAGGGGAGGGGGGGTTACTCTACATATACCTATGGGGAAGGGGAGGGGGGGGTTACTCTACATATACCTATGGGGAAGGGGAGGTTACTCTACATATACCTATGGGGAAGGGGAGGGGGGGGGTTACTCTACATATACCTATGGGGAAGGGGAGGGGGGGGTTACTCTACATATACCTATGGGGAAGGGGAGGGGGGGGGTTACTCTACATATACCTATGGGGAAGGGGAGGGGGGGGTTACTCTACATATACCTATGGAGAAGGGGAGGGGGGGTTACTCTACATATACCTATGGGGAAGGGGAGGGGGGGTTTACTCTACATATACCTATAGGGGAGGGGGAGTTAATCTACATATACCTATGGGGAAGGGGAGGGGGGGTTACTCTACATATACCTATAGGGGAGAGGGGTTAATCTACATATACCTATGGGGAAGGGGAGGGGGTGTTACTCTACATATACCTATGGGGAAGGGGAGGGGGGGTTACTCTACATATACCTATGGGGAAGGGGAGGGGGGGGGGTTACTCTACATATACCTATGGGGAAGGGGAGGGGGGTTACTCTACATATACCTATAGGGGAGGGGGGGTTACTCTACATATACCTATGGGGAAGGGGAGGGGGTGTTACTCTACATATACCTATGGGGAAGGGGAGGGGGGGGTTACTCTACATATACCTATAGGGGAGGGGGGTTTCTCTACATATACCTATGGGGAAGAGGGGGGTGTAGCTGCATATACATATGGGAAAGAGGGGGGTGTAACTGCATATACCTATGGGAAAGGGGGGGGGTTACTCTACATATACCTATGGGGAAGGGAAGGTGGGGTTACTCTACATATACCTATGGGGAAGAGGGGGGTGTAGCTGCATATACATATGGGAAAGAGGGGGGTGTAGCTGCATATACCTATGGGAAAGGGGGGGGTTACTCTACATATACCTATGGGGAAGAGGGGGGGGTGTAGCTGCATATACATATGGGAAAGAGGGGGGGTGTAACTGCATATACCTATGGGAAAGAGGGGGGTGTAACTGCATATACCTATGGGAAAGAGGGGGGGGTGTACCTGCTTATACCTATGGGAAAGAGGGGGGGGAGGAGGTAACTCTGCCTATACCTATGGGGAAAGGGGACGAAAGGGGAGGAGGTAACTGCCTATACCAATGGGGAAGAGGGGGGTAACTGCTATACCAATGGGGAAGAGGGGGGTAACCCTGCCTATACCAATTGGGAAGGGGGGGGGGAATCTGCCTATACTTATGGGAAAAAAGGGGTGTAACTCTGCGTATACCTATGGGAAACGGGGGGAGGTTTTTTTTTTTTTTTTTAACTCTGCCTATACCTATGGGGAAAGGGAGGGGGGTACTCTGCTGCCTATACCTAAGGAGAAAGGGGGGTTAACTCTGTTCCTATACCTATTGGGAAGGGGGTTTAACTATGCTGCCTATACCTACAGGGAAGGGGGGCTACCTAACTTTATACCTGGATGCCTAACTACTTACCTACATACCCAGCCACCTAACTATGTACATACCTGGCCTTCATACATGGCTGCCTAACTACCTAGCTAGCCCTCTACCTACCTAACATGTCACCTACCTACATATCTGGCTTCCTGATCTACCTACCTAGTTACCTATTTACCTGGCTACCTACCTACCTGCACTTTTACTGTGCAGGACACCAAGGAGGGCATTATTACAGTTTGTGGGTCTATAGATGGAAAGATTGTAGAGGAGGGGAGAGCACTGGAAAAATGCAGAGTCTGACATGTTTTTCCTGCAGATGTTAAGAGATTCACATGGCGGTCTTATCCGGACAGAGAAGAAAAGGAAAGAGGACGCCGCTGATCAGAAAATACGTCATTGTGAGTCCCAAAATGTAACTGTAATCACTTATATGGTATACAGATCCTGTGTACAGCTGATATCTACCGCCATATGGTACTGTATATAATCACTTATACAGATCCTTTATAGTATACTGGTCTGTGTATTGTGGTTTTATTCAGTACAGTATGGCGGTATTATCCAGTTATTGTGTGGTGGTATATATTTACTCCTTGTATACCAGTATTATTGGTCATGGAAATTTACCTATGTTAAAGTGTTTCTTATATATATAAATTTTAGTTTATTGTGTGTGGGATTTAGGTGGAATAGGGGCGTGGCAGAAGATTGACGAGCTGCAGAGCCTAATTAAGGGGGTGCTGCGGGTGGGGGGGTGCCAAACAAAGGGTCCGCCCTGGGTGCCAAATGCTCTAGGTACGCCTCTGCACCTCCCCCATATTTCGCTGTAGGTACTGTGTTCTTTTCTTTGTAGGCCTCATTCCGTTTTCCGTAAACAGTAGAATGATGTGCTTTAGCAAAAAGCTCTATCTTTGGCTCATCTGTCCACAAGACGTTTTTCCAGAAGGATTTTGGCTTACTCAAGCTTATTTTGGCAAAATGTAGTCTTGCTTTTTTATATCTCTGTGTCAGCAGTGGGGTCCTCCTGGGTCTCCTGCCATAGCGTTTCATTTCATTAAAATATCGACGGATAGTTCACGCTGACACTAGTTCAGCCTGCAGGACAGCTTGAATATCTTTAAAACTTGTTCGGGGCTGCTTATCCAACATCCGGACAATCCTGCGTTGACACCTTTCATCAATTTTTCTCTTCCGTCCACGCCCAGGGAGATTAGCTACAGTGCCATGGGTTGCAAACTTCTTGATAATGTTGCGCACTGTGGACAAAGGCAAATCTAGATCTCTGGAGTTGTACTTGTAACCTTGAGATTGTCGATATTTTCCACAATTTTGGTTCTCAAGTCCTCAGACAGTTCTCTTCTCCACTTTCTGTTGTCCATGCTTAGTGTGGCACACACACAGACACACAATGCAAAAACCAAGTGATCTTCTCTCCTTTTTACCTGCTTTCAGGTGATTTTTCTATTGCCCACACCTGTTACATGCCCCAGGTGAGTTTAAAGGAGCATCACATGCTTGAAACAATCTTATTTCTCCACAATTTTGAAAGGGTGCCAATAACTTTGTCGAGAACATTTTTGGAGTTTGGTGTGACATTATGTCCAATTTGCATTTTTTTCCTCCTTATTTTGGTTATACCCGTGGGGTACCCGTGGACATAATAAATCATAAAATTACTTATTTTCATAATGGCTTGTGCTTACCTTTATACTAATGCGATACTTAATCCCCTTGTGCCATTATTCCCCCCTCCATCATAATCCATTTGTGCAATTATTACCCCTCCATTTTAGTGCCATTATTCCCCCCACACTCTGATCCCCTCTTGCCATTTCAGATTATAATGGCACAAGGGGATTAATATGTAGGGGGAATAATGGCAAAAGGGGATCAGAGGGAGGGGGGAATAATGGCACAAGGGGATTAAGTATCGCATTAGTATAAAGGTAAGCACACGCCATCATGAAAATAAGTAATTTTATGATTTATTTTGGCCACGGGTACCCCTGCGCGGGTGGTACTTTCACCCTTTGGGGGTACAGTCACGAAAAAGGTTAAGAACCACTGACTTGGTCCATCCATATCATCTTATAACTTATGCACATCCTCTATAAACTGTACCATGCTACAAAGCTTGGTGTCATCTGCAAAGTAGGAAACAGAGCTGTTAATCCCATCCTTTATATCATTAATAAATAAATTAAACAAGAGTGGGCCCAGTACTGAACCCTTGGGGTACACCACTAATAACCGAGGAACAATCAGAGTACGAATAATTGACCACCACTCTCTGGGTACAGTCTTTAAGCCAGTTTTCAATCCAGTTACAAAGTAAAATTTCCAAACCCAAAGACCTTAACTTACCTGTCAGACATCTATGAGGGACAGTATCATCGCTTTTGCATTTTCTTTGTATGTGTGGATTACTTGGGTTTGGTTTACATTTTTACCAACATCTGGAAAAAATGTCACGTCAATGGCACCTTTCTAATAGATCTAGACAAGTGACGTGTTTAATACTTATTTCACCCGCTGTATATGGAGCCAATTACTCCAACGTTGTTAAAACTCACCTACAAGAATTGATGAGAATTCAGCAATAATTATTCATTAATAATATTTCATTTATTTGGAAGATTAAAGTTTATTCAATATGTAGATCTTCTTTGTTCAAACTTGTTGTGGTTCGTGGCTTTGGGTTTGGGGTTGAATACGATTTGGCTCCAAAGGTTATATGACCAGTTAAAATCTGCAGACCATGCATCTAAGAAACAAAGGGGGAGATTTATCAAAACCTGTGCAGAGGAAAAGTTGCCCAGTTGTCCATAGCAACCAATCAGATCGCTTCTTTCAGTTTTAACAAGGCCTCTGCAAAATGAAAGAAGAAGCAATCTGATTGGTTGCTATGGGCAACTGGGCATTTTTTCCCCCCTCTGAACAGGTTTTGATAAATTTCCCCCAAAATGTCCAACCAAAATGGCTGCCACCGTGCGGTGTAGTGAATACAATATATTCACAGACCAGGTGCATAAACTTAACTTAGCAGTATTACTGGAGACCAAATGCAATCATAAACACCCCACAGACCAACCTATTTTAGGAATTTGGAAGAGTTATATCCTTTTATCCAATGCACAAATCAACACTACACATCCAAACACTGGAAGAAATAAAGATGTTTAACCTGTTAAGGACCAAGGGCATACAGGTACCCCTTTGCTCCCTGGTACTTAACCCTTTAAGGACTTAGCCCTTTTTCACCTTAAGGACTTGGCCGTTTTTTGCAATTCTGACCACTGTCACTTTAAACATTAATAACTCTGGGATGCTTTTACTTATTCTGATTCCCAGATTGTTTTTTCGTGACATATTCTACTTTAACATAGTGGTAAAATTTTGTGGGAAATTGCATCCTTTCTTGGCGAAAAATCCCTGAATTTGATGAAAAAAAATGAAAATTTTGCATTTTTCTAACTTTGAAGCTTTCTGCTTGTAAGGAAAATGGATAGTCAAAATATTTTTTTTTGGGTTCACATATACAATATGTCTACTTTATGTTTGCATCATAAAATTTATGAGTTTTTACTTTTGGAAGACATCAGAGGGCTTCAAAGTTCAGCAGCAATTTTCAAATTTTTCACAAAATTTTCAAACTCCCTATTTTTCAGGGACCAGTTCAGTTTTGAAGTGGATTTGAAGGGTCTTCATATTAGAAATGCCCCATAAATGACCCCATTATAAAAACTGCATCCCCGAAAGTATTCAAAATGACATTCAGTAAGTGTTTTAACCCTTTAGGTGTTTCACAGGAATAGCAGCAAAGTGAAGGAGAAAATTCAAAAATTTTTTACACTCGCATGTTCTTGTAGACCCAATTTTTGCATTTTTGCAATGGGTAAAAAGGAGAAAATTTTTACTTGTATTTGAAACCCAATTTCCCTCGAGTAAGGACATACCTCATATGTCTATGTTAATTGTTTGGCGGGCGCAGTAGATGGCTCAGAAGGAAAGGAGCGACAAATGGTTTTTGGGGGGCATGTCCCCTTTAGGAAGCCCCTATGGAGCCAGAACAGCAAAAAAAAAAAAAAAAACACATGGCATACAATTTTGGAAACTAGACCCCTCGGGGAACATAACAAGGGGTAAAGTGAACCTTAATACCCCACAGGTGATTCACGACTTTTGCATATGTAAAAAAAAAAAATGCTTGGTTTCCCAAAAATTTTACATTTTTAAAAAGGGTAATAGCAGAAAATACCCCCCAAAATTTGAAGCCCATTTTCTCCCGATTCAGAAAACACCCCATATGGGGGTGAAAAGTGCTCTGCTGGCGCACTATAGGTCTCAGAAGAGAAGGAGTCACATTTGGCGTTTTGGAAGCAAATTTTGGTCTGGGGCATGCTGCATTTAGGAAGCCCCTATGGTGCCAGGACAGCAAAAGAAAACCCACATGGCATACCATTTTAGAAACTAGACCCCTCGAGGAACGTAACAAGGGGTAATGTGAACCTTAATACCCCACAGGTGTTTCACAACTTTTGCATATGTAAAAAAAAAAAAAAAAATTACCTAAAATGCTTGGTTTCCCAAAAATTTTACATTTTTAAAAAGGGTAATAGCAGAAAATACCCTGCAAAATTCGTAACACAATTTCTCCCGAGTACGGCGATACCCCATATGTGACCCTAAACTGTTGCCTTGTAAGACGACAGGACTCCAAAGTGAGAGCGCCATGCGCATTTGAGGCCTAAATTAGGGACTTGCATAGGGGTGGACATAGGGGTATTCTACATCAGTGATTCCCAAACAGGGTGTCTCCAGCTGTTGTAAAACTCCCAGCATGCCTGGACAGTCAGTGGCCTGCCAATACTGGGAGTAGTTGTTTTTGGAAACAGTGGCGTACCAGATGTTTTTCATTTTTATTGGGGAGGGGGGCTGTGTAGGGGTATGTGTATATGTAGTGTTTTTTACTTTTTATTTTATTGTGTTAGTGTAGTGTTTTTAGGGTCCAGTCGCACGGGCGGGGGTTCACAGTAGTTTCTCGCTGGCAGTTTGAGCTGCGGCAAAAAATTTGCCACAGCTCAAACTTGCAGCCGGATACTTACTGTAAACCTCCGCCCATGTGAGTGTACCCTGTACGTTCACATTGGGGGGGGGGGGAACATCCAGCTGTTGCAAAACTACAACTCCCAGCATGTACGGTCTATCAGTACATGCTGGGAGTTGTAGTTTTGCAACAGCTGGAGGCACACTGGTTGTGAAACACCGAGTTTGGTAACAAACAGTGTTTTGCAACCAGTGTGCCTTCAGCTGTTGCAAAACTACAACTCCCAGCATGCACTGATAGACCGTACATGCTGGGAGTTGTAGTTATGCAACAGCTGGAGGCATACTACTTTGACTGGGGATGCAGGGGATTGTAGTTTTGCAACAGCTGGAGACACACTGGTTTGCTACTTAACTCAGTGTTTCAAGACAAGTGTGCCTTCAGCTGTTGCAAAACTACAACTCTCAGCAGTCACCGATAGCCAGGCATGCTGGGAGTTGTAGTTATGCAACCAGCAGATGCACCACTACAACTCCCAGCATGCATTTTAGCTGATTGTGCAAGCTGGGAGTTGTAGTTATACAACAGCTGAAGGTACACTTTTCCATAGAAAAAATGTGCCTCCTGCTGTTGCATAACTATAGCTCCCAGCATGCCCTTTTTGCAACAGCAGGAGGCTGTCAATCACCTCCAACTGCTGCTCCACGCTGCCGCACACAGGTCAGTCCCTCGTCGTCGCCGCCGCTCCTGGGGCCCCAATCCCAACATTGACGCCGGGGATCGGGGTCCCCAGCTGCCGGGGTCAACTTCCTGCACCCGCTCACGTCTTCCGGAAGAGGGGCAGAGCGGGTTGCGGGAGTGACACCCGCAGCAGGTGCCCTGATTGGTCGTCCGGTAAATTCGCCGACGAATCAGGGCGATCATGAGGTGGCACCAGTGCTATCTCACCCCTGCTGGCTATGGCTGTTCGGGGCCGTCAGAGACGGCCCCGATCAGCCAGTAATTCCGGGTCACTGGAGACCCGATTGACCCGGAATCCACCACAGAACGCTGGGCTGAATTGTACAGCGATCTGCACCCATCGCCGACATGGGGGGTCATCATTTCCTGCATAACTACATGCAGGAAAATTAATATGTTTAAAATTGTCATCTTCTGACCCCTATAAAACTTTTTTATTTTTCTGCGTAAGGGGCGGTATGAGGAATCATTTTTTGCGCCGTGATCTGAAGTTTTCAACGGTACCATTTTTGCATTGATAGGACTTATTGATCTAAAAAGTGACCAAAAATGCACTATTTTGGACTTTTTTTTTTTGCACTATTTTTTTGCGCGTACGCCATTGACCGTGCGGTTTAATTAACGCTATATTTTTATAATTCGGACATTTCCGCATGCGGTGATACCATATATGTTTATTTTTATTTACACTGTGTTTTTTTTTTATGGGAAAAGGGGGGTGATTCAAACTTGTAATATGGGAGGGGTTAAATGATCTTTATTCACTTTTTTTTCCCCTTTTTTTTTGCAGTGTTATAGCTCCCATAGGGACCTATAACAATGCACACACTGATCTTTATCATTGATCACTGGTTTCTCATAGGAAACCAGTGATCGATGATTCTGCCGCTTGACTGCTCATGCCTGGATCTCAGGCACTGAGCAGTCATTCGGCGATCGGACAGTGAGGAGGCAGGTAGGGACCCTCCGGCTGTCCTGTAAGCTGTTTGGGATGCCGCCATTTCACTGCGGCTATCCCGAACAGCCCACTGAGCTAACCGGCAGTTTTTACTTTCACTTTTAGCCGCGTGGCTCAGCTTTGAGCGCGCAGCTAAAGGGTTAATAGCGCGCGGCACCGCGATCAGTGCCGCATGCTATTAGTGACCGGGTCCCAGCTTCACTGTGACGCCGGGCCTGCCATGATATGATGCTGGGTCACCGTGGGACCCATGTTATATCACGGGAGCGGGACCAAGGACATACTCATACGTCCTTGGTCCTCAAGGGGTTAAAGGGTTTAGGGGTTAGTACACAATTAGAAACTAAACACTCTAACTAAGAGAGAGAGAGAAAAGAAAAAATATTACTAATAGCTAGAAGTTTAAATCTGCAGTGTAAGGAAACACATATACAATAATTATAGTAGAAACCCTATAATTGGCTATATGGGTGGATTTTCCTTAAAAGATACAACTATACTAAAAGAAACACATAAAGAATATAATACTGGAAATACTTAGCTTCGGGACACCCTTACGGCAAGTATGAAAAACAAAGCTAGGCATGGGGCAAGGCTGCAGTTTTTCATGATTCAGGCCCAACAGGAAGTTGAATGGAAAGGTGTCACACCAGGAAGTTGAATGCAAAGGTGTCACACCAGGAAGTTGAATGGAAAGGTGTCACACCAGGAAGTTGAATGGAAAGGTGTCACACCAGGAAGTTGAATGCAAAGGTGTCACACCAGGAAGTTGAATGGAAAGGTGTCACACCAGGAAGTTGAATGGAAAGGTGTCACACCAGGAAGTTGAATGGAAAGGTGTGTTGGTATGCAGCCCCGAAAGAGAAAAGAGAGCTTGGCCCCTTTCAATGGGCTTTAATTATGTTTTCTCCGCCCCTTAGCCCACCCACAGGTGGTCTTTGTCTAATATTACAAAAGGCCCCTGTAAGCATGCCTTGGAGACCCCTCTATAAAGATGATCCTCCATCTTTTCTTTTGTCTAAACTCCATGCGGTTTTTCTGGTCTAGGATCACAAATATAGCAAATAAAATGTATGTCATTTTCATGTCCATAACAACACTCAAAACAAATTTGTTCGGAAGACACTGAGACTCTTTTGTAGTTCTTGGAAGGGAATTGTCCCAACTACGCTACAGCAGAGTAGCTGCTATGTACAACAAGACAAGGATATTTAACCAACTTTAGCAGCTGTTTTATTTTATGTCCCTTAACTTGCACTTAATTAGGTGTCAGCAGAGAGCACTATGCTCAGACTGGAAAGAACTGAATAATTTTCTCTGTAGTATACAGCAGCTGATAAGTACTGGAAGGATTCAGATTTTGCAATAGAAGAAATTTACAAATCTGTTTAACTTTCTGGCACCAGTTGATTTAAAAACATTTGTTTTCCACTTGTTTTTAGTGCTTCCGTTTCTATGCAATGCACTTTCCAGTAAAAATGACACCTTATCTTTATTCTGTAGGTCCATAGTTACAAGGTTACCCAATTTATGTAGGTTTTATTTTATTCTACTAAAAAAAATTAGAACTGCATGCACCAAAATTAGTATGTTTAAAATGGTCTTCTGACCCCTATAACTTTTTTTTCCTTCCACATACGAGACTATATGAGGGCTAATTTTTTGCACCGTGGTCTATAGTTTTATTGGTACCACTTATGTTTTGATGGGAATTTTTGATCGCTTTTTATGATATTTTTATGGTATATGACGTAACCAAAAATGCACAATTTTGGACTTGGGTATTTTTTACACTTACAACATCGACCATGCGGTTTAGCTATGCCTGCCTGCTATGGAAGCCTGTGAGATCCAGCCACAGGCTGGATCACACAGGCTGTGCTGTGTGCAGCTGATCGGGTCATACTGTGCTGCAGTACAAATGTATTGCATCATAGTATAACCTGTAAAAAGTGTAAAAAATGTAATTAAAAAAGTATGAAGAGTAAAAAAAATAAAATAAAATAAATACCCCTTTCCCAATAAAAGCCCTGTATTATCACCAAAAAAGATCAAAACACAAATCATATACATAATATGTATTGCCACGTCCGTATTGATATGTGCTATAAAACTATAATGTAAATCATCCTTTATTGGTACAAATAGTGGAATAAAAAATGATCAAAAGATCATAATTTTTTATTATTTTTTTTATATATAAAATGTGACAAAAAAGCAGCATTTTGGGACTTTATTTTTTATGTTTATGCCGTACGGGATCATTAACATTATATTTTGATAGTTCGGACATTTACGCACGTGGCAATACCAAATAGGTTTATAAAAAAGATGTATTGGATCTCGAGCTGCAGCCTGCAAATTGTAGGACCGATCACCTTCCAAGGGGGGGGGGGGGGGGGGGGGGGTCGGTAAATGTAGACAACTGGATATGGCAGAAAAAACTTTTTGCACTGGCGCTACTTTCATGCGATCCGCTTCAAACTCCGTATCACAGGATATAGTATCTAAAATAGGTTTTATTGGTACATTAAAACAAATAAAACATATGACAGTGTGCAAAACACGTTTCGGGAATATATTTTCCCTTTTTCAATTGCTTAAAAATTAGCTGTCTACTGACCGCTCATTTTTAAGCAATCGCATGAAAACAGTGCCAGTGCAAAAAGTTTTTTCTGCCATATCCAGTTGTTCCATAGTTCATGGGGGATTCTAGCAAGTATACTTCTGTAATCATACACTCAACCCCATCCTGTGGAAAAAAGTGTTATTGGCTGGAATACCCCTTTAAATGTGTGATCATTGTATTGCTTACAAATACACTGTACTATGTATGTAATTCAGTGTAGTATTCTACTGCCAGGCTGCCTATTAGGCTTCTCGCATGGCCTAATAGGCTTACGTACATGGTAGATGGGGGCCTTAGTTAGGACCTTCTCTGTCAAACTTCTTAGATGCCACAGTCAAATTATGGTGACTAAGAATACCTCTTTGATCGCTATTGACTGTGGCATTGAAGATAGGACAAATGGACTCACAATTTTTGGCACCTGTCATCCATTGTACATGCATGCTGCTGCTCCACTGAACTATATAGGCCTGATAAAGATAGTTAAAGCGTACCCATTAGATCCAACAAAATTTTTTTTTATTTTTAATATATCACTCAGTACCTAATCCTGACCATGTACATCTAATTGTCTAGCACCTTTATTTATTTTTTTATTACACTTTTAGTTTAGCTCACTAGTCTGAATTCCTCTCAAAGGGAGGGGGTGTGGCCTCACTGTGCATATCTCCGCCCCCGCCCTGTGCATGTCTCCGCAAAACTGCTCACATCTCCCCTATCATTAGCAAAACTACGACTCCCAGCTTGTCCTCACTGACAGTAGCTGGACACAAGCTGACAGTGGGAGGATTTTTCCTCCAGCTGTGAGCCCTGCGCTCACAGCTGTCAATCAAGGAAGTGTGTCCATGACATAGGTGATGATGCATGGACACAGCAGGACAAGTATGTGTCCAAGCAGGCAGGGGGCAGTTGTTTGACTGTCTTTTTCAGTATGAAATACTGAACATTTTCTATCGGTTTTGCTTGCTTTACAACATATCAATATTTTTTGTATCTGACAGTGCCCATTTAAGTGCTGTACCCTGCCATCTTCAATAGGCCCATAAAGTTTAAGTGGAAGAGTGCATGTCCAACAACCATTCCATTAAGGGTAAGTTCCCACACGGCGTATTTTGCTGCGTATTTGGTGCTGCGTATTTTCCTACCCATTGACTTCAACTGAGAAAATAAAATACGCAGCAGCAAATACGCAGCAAATACGCCGTGTGGGAATGTACCCTAAAGCAGGAAACATGGGATATCCGTTCTTGTGATTGACAGGGGTCTCAGCAGTCATTCGGGGAAAAATCCCTTTAAAGTGTACCTGTTGTCACCAAAAACTTTTTATATAATGTAGATAATACCATTATATGTATATTTGTAATATACATTGGTTAAAAATTGTGTATATTTTTGGGTGAAAAAGTGCCATCCCTGCAGCTATTGTCTGTGTGTCTCTATGAGGAGTCCAAATACGTGAAGTGAGGTCAGGACAAGCAGCGTTCTGTGCAGGCTCCTGGCTTGTCATCATCCTAATGTGTGAGCCAGGAGTGTGTCATAGAGCCTCAGTGCACACTGTCCTGTTTTTTCTTAGTGCACAGAGCCCTGCTTGTCCACCCACATTTACTGTATTTGGACTCCTCATAGAGAGACACAAACAATAGCTGTAGGGATAAACATATACACATTTTTTAACTAATGTATATTACAAATATACATATAATGGTATTATCTACATTATATAAAAAGTTTTTGTTGACGACAGGTATACTTTAAGCTGTGTCATGTATCAAACGTGTTATATGTTGGTCTCCTATCATTTTTGGTTTATGTCCATCTCAGTAAAATTTCATTTTCTTTAGCAATAATAGCACTGTGTACACACTACTTTCAGAACATTTTGTCTTTGACCTTTTCTGAAGGAATATATTTTCTGTAAAAGAGATATAGTACATTGTGCCCACTTTGAACATGAATATAAAGAATGACAGCTTTTCAGCTTTTGCCTTGGGAAAATCAATAATTCAATAGGTAAAAATAATGGGTTTATTTCACTGACACATTTGTACTTGACATTTTAGAAAAATGAATGTGCTTATCTTTGTCACTTTATTAAAGTAAAAGTAAAAAAGTATGGATGCAGAAAATAAGCCCTGCTTTTACATCTACAAAAGAAAAAAAAATGAATTGTATAATCCGTTTGTTAAGAGCAACGTCTCACTATCTGTCTATACTAATAGATGATGCCCATTGAATATAAATGAATTTTGTACAAAAGCACTATAATTTCCAGTAAGTCACTATGCTCTGATAGAAGCTGGTTGACAAGTAATAACCCATTCACACCTTGTTTTGGGGCTTAGTCACCAATGTCAGGATACCATAAAAGGTATTAGAATGAATGTTGTGGTGTATCCTTGGCGTGGCTATAGACCTTAACAGGCCAAATATAGTCTAGTGACATACTAGTGACTACCTTTGCATAATCTACCATGCACAACATTATATGGATTTGCTGATTTACCTGTAAAAAATGCTGCTTTATTTCTGCACTTGTGTGTGACAGCTCTAGTTCTTTTTTTTTGTCAGAAAAGGTTATTTTGCATATTGTAGAACACTGCACTTTGTAAACTATACATAGCAAAACTAAATTCACGTAGAACTAATATGACAAGCCATATGAAGTTCAATTTGTCCCTTTTGCACATCTATAAAGAACCCTGTATTAGGTCTTTACTTCCATGGTTGCGTTCATGAAGCCTAGCTTGGATGTTGCTGTACACAGTAAAGACTATTTAATCAGAAGTTTAGCTCCACTACATATGTAAAGTGTTCCGATAAATAGGTGATGGAACCATAACAAAGTATTTAATCATTTTCCTGGCTTCCAACTAAATTCCTTCCGAGGTACTGCAGTCATCTGGTACATGGAGCGAACTCCCCTCCATGCCGGATGACGGGTGACCACATTCATGTCTATGGGAGGAGGCGTGACGGCTAGTACAAAGCTGTCACGCTCCCTCCCATAGACGTGAATGGATAGGGCGTGGCATGTCATCACAAACACGGAAGCCCAAGGCTGTGGTGCCTGCCCAGAGTACGCCCGCTGGGACCCCCATGATCAGACATGTTATCGCCTCCTTTGGATAGGGAATAACATGTCTAGGGGTGGAGTACCCTTTTAAGATAGTTGATATTTGTGTAAAGACTACTGGGGCCTATTTATATTTGCCCACACAGATGCACAGTTGTACACAAAAGTATGCATCTAAATGGGAATAATTGTAAAACTTTGGCATTGTTTTAGACAATTAGACTATGATCATGCCAACTTGTCTTTTATTTAAGGATGGTAATCATATGAAGCCAGGTCAGGTAGATTTCAGCCACAACTGCTAGAAGAATTGTTCAGGATGCAAAGAAAAAAACCCAGGTAACCACATGAGAAATACAAGCTGCTTTGGAAAAGGTGGTATGGTTGTTTCAAGGAGCACAATACAACAATACTTGAACACAAATGAGCTGCATGGTTTGAGTTGCCAGAAAGAAGCCTTTCAGGGGTGTGGAAATTTTTATAAAAAACTACTTGTCCACGGGACTTAAACAGAGTAAAATCTACTTGTCCCTCATGACGATCCTCTTGTCCAGGCCAATTTTCGCTTTTACACAAATTTTTTTCTCCTCGCCCTATAATAGCCATAACTAACTACTATAATAATACCTTTAAATTTTTCCATAACATATGCTCTAAAACAAAAAAAATTTATTGGTGAATTAAAAAGTAAAAAACATAGTTTAGCAAATTTGGTGGTTTTATTTTCTACACCATTTACCTTGTGGTTAAACTAAAATGTTATTTTGATACTTGAGGCTGGCCTGATTACAGCAATACCAGATCTGTATAGTTTCCGTCATGTTTTACAAATAAATAAAAAATTCTGAACTTTTTCGCTTTTTTTTCCCCCGCATACGAGGGTGTATGAGGGCTAATTTTTTGCACCATAATCTATTTTTTGCATTGGTACCTTTTTGGTATTGATCTGACCTTTTTTCTGGGATAGTATAAAAATTGCAACTCTGTGGTTTGGTATGTTTATTTTTTTTTACATTTATGTAATTTACCGCACGGGTTACATAATTTTAATAGTTTGTACAATTACAAACCCAGCGATAACTAATATGTTTATTTTTATTATGTTCTATCAATGACAGAGCCACAGACACCAGGGAAGCAGATGTAATCCCTCGGGCTACCTCTGCAGTAGATCGCTCCCCCACCGCGATCGCGCTTCGGGAGGGGGCGGTCCACCACACTAGCCCATCAGGGAGCGTTCACATGTCCCTTTAGATGCCGCTGTCAGCTTTGACAGCAGCGATCTAAAGGGTTAATAGCCAGCTGGCTATTAACTGGGGGCTGCATAGTATGGAGCAGGCTCGAGTCCGGAGCCCGCTCCATACACCCCTCTGAGCGCCACCATGCTTGTTGGGGTTTTTTAGGTACAGCCCTGCTTGCCCGAAGCAGGGCTAAGGGCCTGAAAAATAAACCTGCCCGGTGCCTGGAACTGCATGTCCCGGGCATCGGGCGATAGGAATTCCACATCCCTGAATTTACTGCGACAATGCCATAAAAAAGCCCTGCTACAATATGCCTGACATCACCTTGACATACCTTACAGCTTCTGGTATGCTGTCATTTGGAGTGACGGGGCCAAAATAGAGCTGGTAAACAAGGCCTAAAGCGAAAAGAATATTCTTCCCATTGTGAAGCATGGTGGTGGCTCACTGATTGGGCATGTATAAGTTCTAAATGCAGCTTATTATCAGAAAATACCAGCAGACAATTTGCCTTCTTCTGAACAAAAAGGTACACTCCTGGACTTTGCAGCATGACAATGACTAAGCACAAAGCAAAAAAAAAAAAAAAAAAAAAAAGTTAAGGTTCTAGAGTTGCCATCACAGTCCCCTGACTTTAATATCATTGAGCCACTCTGGGGAGATTTACATCATGAAGTTTATACAAGATAACCAGAGACTTTGCATTACCTGGAAACATTTTTTTATTTGTTGCCACGTTTTGTTTAAGATTGTGCCTTTTTGTTATAACCTACAGCTGAATATAAATCCCATAAGAAAACAAAAATGTGTTTTGCCTGCTCATTCATGTTTTCTGTAAAAATGGTACATATAATACCAATTCCCCAAGGGCATGCAACCTTAAGCACAACTGTATAGGAAAGAGTTACTATTTACACAATCTAAACATTTAAGTGTTACTCCATGGAGGGATGAATTATTTTTGCTGGAGTTAAGAAATAATCCAGTGCACATAAGAGGGTTGCTCTAAAAGAGCAGCCAGGAGAAACATAGTGAATGCCCAATCCTGCTCTAAAGATCGTTCAACATAAAGCTAGAAGCAAGCTAAATTCTCCACCATAGGTTTCCTTTTTTGAATGGCTAAATACTGTGTCCTAGCACTTCCACAAAGAACTTATAGTACATTCTAATAAAACCCTCAGTTATCAACAATGTCTGAGAGAAAACCAAGATGGAAAATAATGCCACTTTCTCAGAATAATGCCCATTGTTCCTTGCCAAACACAAAATTCACAAGTTTAATATGGTTGTATATAAAATAAAAAAAAAAGGGGGCAGATTATAAAATAGCAGTACTTGCTACCTAAACACTCAGCGCATCTGTTCCAACAAGTCCCAGTCCAAGTTTAACCCCTTAAGGACCAGGCCATTTTATACCTTAAGGACCGGAGCGTTTTTTGCAATTCTGACCACTGTCACTTTAAACATTAATAACTCTGGAATTCTTTTAGTTATCATTCTGATTCCGAGATAGTTTTTTCGTGACATATTCTACTTTAACTTAGTGGTAAAATTGTATGGTAACTTGCATCCTTTCTTGGTGAAAAATCCCAAAATTTGATGAAAAAAATGAAAATTTTGCATTTTTCTAACTTTGAAGCCTTCTGCTTGTAAGGAAAATGGATATTCAAAATACATTTTTTTTGGGTTCACATATACAATATGTCTACTTTATGTTTGCATCATAAAATTTATGAGTTTTTACTTTTGGAAGACACCAGAGGGCTTCAAAGTTCAGCAGCAATTTTGAAATTTTTCACAAAATTTTCAAACTCACTATTTTTCAGGGACCAGTTCAGTTTTGAAGTGGATTTGAAGGGTCTTCATATTAGAAATACCCCATAAAAGACCCCATTATAAAAACTACACCCCCCAAAGTATTCAAAATGACATTCAGTAAGTGTATTAACCCTTTAGGTGTTTCACAGGAATAGCAGCAAAGTGAAGGAGAAAATTCAAAATCTTAATTTTTTTACACTCGCATGTTCTTGTAGACCCAATTTTTGAATTTTTGCAAGGGGTAAAAAGGAGAAAATGTATACTTATATTTGTAACCCAATTTCTCTTGAGTAAGCCCATACCTCATATGTCTATGTTAATTGTTCAGCGGGCGCAGTAGAGGGCTCAGAAGGGAAGGAGCGACAAATGGTTTTTGGGGGGCATGCCGCATTTAGGAAGCCCCTATGGTGCCAGGACAGCAAAAAAAAAAAACACATGGCATACCATTTTGGAAACTAGACCCCTCAGAGAACGTAACAAGGGGTAAAGTGAACCTTAATACCCTACAGGTGATTCACGACTTTTGCATATGTAAAAAAAATATATATTTTTTTTACCTAAAATGCTTGGTTTCCCAAAAATTTAACATTTTTAAAAAGGGTAATAGCAGAAAATACCCCCCAAAATTTGAAGCCCAATTTCTCCCGATACAGAAAACACCTCGCATGGGGGTGAAAAGTGCTCTGCTGGCGCACTACAGGTCTCGGAAGAGAAGGAGTCACACTTGGCTTTTTTAAAGCAAATTTTGCTCTGGGGGCATGCCGCATTTAGGAAGCCCCTATGGTGCCAGAACAGCAAAAAAAAAAAACACATGGCATACCATTTTGGAAACTAGACCCCTCGGGGAACGTAACAAGGGGTAACGTGAACCTTAATGCCCTACAGGTGTTTCACGACTTTTGCATATGTAAAAAAAAAAATTTTTTTTTACCTAAAATGCTTGTTTTCCCAAAATGTTTACAATTTTAAAAAGGGTAATAGCGGAAAATACCCCCCAAAATTTGAAGCCCAATTTCTCCCGATTCAGAAAACACCCCATATGGGGGTGAGAAGTGCTCTGCTGGCACACTACAGGTCTCAGAAGAGAAGGAGTAACATTTGGCTTTTTGAAAGCGAATTTTGCTCTGGGGGCATGCCGCATTTAGGAAGCCCCTATGGTGCCAGGACCGCAAAAAAAAAACACATGGCATACCATTTTGGAAACTAGACCCCTCGGGGAACGTAACAAGGGGTAATTTGAACCTTAAAACCCTACAGGTGTTTCACGCCTTTTGCATATGTAAAAAAATATATATTTTTTTTACCTAAAATGCTTGTTTTCCCAAAAATTTTACATTTTTTAAAAGGGTAATAGCAGAAAATACCCCCCAAAATTTGTTAGGCAATTTCTCCCGAGTACGGCGATACCCCATATGTGACCCTAAACTGTTGCCTTGAAATACGACAGGGCTCCAAAGTGAGAGCGCCATGCGCATTTGAGGCCTAAATTAGGGACTTGCATAGGGGTGGACATAGGGGTATTCTACGCCAGTGATTCCCAAACAGGGTGCCTCCAGCTGTTGTAAAACTCCCAGCATGCCTAGACAGTCAACGGCTATCTGGCAATACTGGGAGTAGTTGTTTTGCAACAGCTGGAGGCTCCGTTTTGGAAACAGTGGCGTACCAGACGTTTTTCATTTTTATTGGGGAGGGGGGCTGTGTAGGGGTATGTGTATATGTAGTGTTTTTTACTTTTTATTTTATTGTGTGTTAGTGTAGTGTTTTTAGGGTACAGTCGCACGGGCGGGGGGTTCACAGTAGTTTCTCGCTGGCAGTTTGAGCTGCGGCAGAAATTTTGCCGCACCTCAAACTTGCAGCTGGATACTTACTTTAATCCTCCGCCCATGTGAGTGTACCCTGTACATTCACATTGGGGGGGGGGAACATCCAGCTGTTGCAAAACTACAACTCCCAGCATGTACGGTCTATCAGTGCATGCTGGGAGTTGTAGTTTTGCAACAGCTGGAGGCACACTGGTTGTGAAACACCGAGTTTGGTAACAAACTCAGTGTTTTGCAACCAGTGTGCCTTCAGCTGTTGCAAAAGCTACAACCCCCAGCATGTACGGACAGCGGAAGGGCATGCTGGGTGTTGTAGTTATGCAACAGCTGGAGGCATACTACTTTGGCTGGGGATGCTGGGGATTGTAGTTATGCAACAGCTGGAGACACACTGGTTTGCTACTTAACTCAGTGTGCCTTCAGCTGTTGCAAAACTACAACTCTCAGCAGTCACCGACAGCCAACGGGCATGCTGGGAGTGGTAGTTATGCAACCACCAGATGCACCACTACAACTCCCAGCATGCACTTTAGCTGATTGTGCAAGCTGGGAGTTGTAGTTACACAACAGCTGAAGGTACACTTTTCCATAGAAAGAATGTGCCTCCAGCTGTTGCAAAACTACAAGTCCCAGCATGCCCATAAGGGAATGCTGGGAGTTGTGGTAGTCTGCCTCCTGCTGTTGCATAACTACAGCTCCCAGCATGCCCTTTTTGCATGCTGGGAGCTGTTGCTAAGCAACAGCAGGAGGCTGTCACTCACCTCCAACGATCCTCGCCGCACAGGTCAGTCCCTCGTCGTCGCCGCCGCCGCTGTTTCTGGGGCCCCGATCCCAACATTAACGCCGGGGATCGGGGTCCCCAGCAGCCGGGGTGCACGTCCCGCACCCGCTCACGCCCTCCGGAAGAGGGGCGGAGCGGGTTGCAGGAGTGACACCCGCAGCAGGCGCCCTGATTGGTCGGCCGGTAATCCGGCCGACGAATCAGGGCGATCGTGAGGTGGCACCAGTGCCACCTCACCCCTGCTGGCTCTAGCTGTTCGGGGCCGTCTCTGACGGCCCCGATCAGCCAATAATTCCGGGTCACCGGGTCACTGGAGACCCGATTGACCCGGAATCCGCCGCAGATCGCTGGACTGAATTGTCCAGCGATCTGCGGCCATCGCCGACATGGGGGGTCATAATGACCCCCCTGGGCGATATGCCCTGATGCCTGCTGAACGATTTCAGCAGGCATCGGGCACCGGCTCCGCTCCAGATGGTTGCGGGGGGCCGGTAAAACACATGACGTCCTCATACGTCATGTGTCCTTAAGGACTCGGAAATGGAGACGTATGAGAACGTCATGTGTCCTTAAGGGGTTAAAGGGGTATTCCAGGCAAAAACTTTATATATATATATATATCTCAACTAGCTCCAGAAAGTTAAACAGATTTGTAAATTACTTCTATTAAAAAATCTTAATCCTTTCAGTACTTATGAGCTTCTGAAGTTAAGGTTGTTCTTTTCTGTCTAAGTCCTCTCTGATGACTTGTGTCTCGGGAAACGCCCAGTTTAGAAGCAAATCCCCATAGTAAACCTCTTCTAAACTGGGCGTTTCCCGAGACAGGTGTCATCAGAGAGGACTTAGACAGAAAAGAACAACATTAACTTCAGAAGCTCATAAGTACTGAAAGGATTAAGATTTTTTAATAGAAGTAATTTACAAATCTGTTTAACTTTCTGGAGCCAGTTGATATATATATATATATATATATATATATATATATATATATATAAAAACGTTTTTGCCTGGCATATCCCTTTAAATATAACAAATACCCAATAACTGGCTGGAAGGGTATTTCCTGTGTGTTAATAAGGGAAACAAAAGTGTTCAGCTGGACAGCCTCCTGTAAATGGCAATTTTACATATAATGGAATTTCAACATCTCTAATACATGTTTTTAGATTTTTTTTGCAATGATTTCTAAGGATTCATAAAGTTATAGAGGTTTTCTAAAATCAAAGTTTATCTAGTAATAGCTCATAGAAATCTTTTAGATATATTTAGGGCACAACTGACTTCATAAGTTTACATTTACTTAGGCTAAAAGGTTGTATGTATCCCAACCTAGTAAACTTTAATTTTGTTTCCTTCCTCATGAAGCCATCTATATTGTGGAGATAATGAATCAACATCTCAAGATATCAGTCAGGTAGTTATAGTTGGGAAGAAAATGTGCCTCCTAAATGGACAATGACAATAATTCTTGCCATGGAGTGGCCATGACAAAGTCCTGACCAAAGTCACATAAAATATTTATGGGCAGAACTGCTAAAAGCGTACGTGAAAAGACACCTACAATCCTAATGGAGGTATACCAATTCTATCAGGAGAAACAGGTTAAAATCCCATCAACTTGTTATGAGAATTTGTTCAAAGTTAAAAGGCAATGCTTTCAAATACTAGCCACATAAATGTGCCACTGGAACTGTGAGAAAAGGCATAAGAATAGAAAAAAATTATTAGGAGAAAATATACTACATCAGTCTTAAACTTGAACAGAGCAAACTCTATCCTATGGGATAACAATGCTCAATGTAAAAGATCAGTGTGTGCAGTGTTATAGTCCCCTATGGGGGCTATAACATTGCAAAAAAAATGTGGAAAAAAAAAAGTTAATAATGATCATTTAACCCCTTCCATTATAAAAGTAAGAATACCCCCTTTTCCAATAAAAACAAAACAAAAAACAGTGTAAATGAAAATAAACATATGTGGTATTTCCACATGCGGAAATGTCCAATTTATAAAGATATATCATTAATTACACTGCACGGTTAATGGCGCAAAAATATTCCAAAGTCCAAAATAACGTATTTTTGGTCACTGTTTATATCATGAAAAAAATTCATAAAAAACAATCAAAAAGTCTGATCAATACAAAAATGGTACCACTAAAAACTTCAGATCCTGGCGCAAAAAATGAGCCCTCATTCCACCCTGTACGTGGAAAAATTTAAAAGTAAAAGTTATAGGGGTCAGAATATGACAATTTTAAACGTATACATTTTCCTGCATGTAGTTATAATTTTTTCCAGAAGTACGACAAAATCCAACCTATATAAGTAGGGTATCATTTTAATAGTATGGACCTACAGAATTTTTACCGAAAATTTTTTAGAAATGGAAGCCCCACAAAAATTACAAAATGGTGTTTTTTCTTCAATTTTGTGATTTTGTGACAATGATTTCTTTTTCCGTTTCGCCGTAGATTTTTGGGTAAAATGACTGATGTCATTACAAAGTAGAATTGGTGGCGCAAAAAATAAGCCATCATATGGATTTTTAGGTGCAAAATTGAAAGCGTTATGAAAGGTAAGGAGGAGAAAAAGAAAGTGCAGAAACGGAAAAACCTTGTGTCATGAAGGGGTTAAGCCCGAGCTCAGTGCTGAGAACATAATTTGAACGAGGCCCTATAATGAGAAATCTGTCATTTTTTACTTTTTTGTCATTCAGCTTGTTTCTTTCATACTGCTAAGCAATACAGTCAAAAGCATGAAACCTTTTTTGCTAACTAGAGTCAATTGATAAGCTGCTTGGCTATTGCTCCTAAAGGGAGGGACTTATGGGCCTGTTTGGTTATAAAGTACAGATATTGAGCCAACACAGAACCAATAATGATGCAAATGCTTTCAAGAATACAAGACTGCACTTGAGACAAAAAAGAGTTAATACGCTTTGGACATGCCATTATTGTAAAGGATAGGAATACCACTTTAAAGACAATGGTCATAGATATATGTGAGCAGGTCATGTCAGTGAATGAAAGCACTCTAAAATATTCAGACACCTTTAGCATTGCTCAGTAACTTTATCTGCTGAAAAACAGACTTCGGGCAGGTTTACACTGGCGGATTACATGCGGAATTACTGCAGCGTATTTGCTGTAGGAAATCCGCAACCGATTATCTACCATTGGCTTTAATGGGTCAGCAGAAAATCCACAATAGAGGCAGATTTTCAGATTTTCCTTCGGACCCATTGAAGTAAATGGTAGCAAGATCCACCATGGATTTTTCGCAGTAAAAAAGGTAAAATTTTCCTCTGCACAGGTGTTAATAAATCTCCCCCCTTGTTCTTACTCTCATGCTATAGCATGCTATGTTTGCTTTACAAATCTGTAAGCAACGACAAGGGGTCCGAGTGATCAGAAGTCTTTCATTGGTACCCAAATATCAGACTTCACCACATGTGATCTTCTTACATGTATCTGTGACATTTCGAAAGATCAATCTGACTGGTGCAATTTTTGGAGCATTTTTTTCTAGTCAAAATCAGGATTGAAGCAAATAAAGGCTAGAGGTAAAACAGAAAAGTATTCATTTTCCTAATAGTATGCCTCCTTTAGGTTCCAGTGCTGGTTTGGCTGAAAAAATATAAAAATTGTATGACATTAAACCGAACCGGACGGGGAGAAAAGGTTTATAAATCTTGTGCACTGTATGTAAATCAGGAGCAAGTAGTTCCCAGGGTGATGCGGAGTCCAGTACTAGTTACCGCTCCCCAAGCTGTAATCACGCCTACTTCTGGGCAAGAATTTAAGAACATCATCTTTGGGTGTAAAACACATGGGTGGTGGTTGCAGGGGGTAAAAACTGTCAGGTTCCCTTTTAAAAACTGCATTCAAATTGAACCATATGAGCAAAGTATTATGACCCCTCCGTAAAGCCTAAGTAGGAGGTAGCAACACAGATGAGAAATATCTGTTTTTTCATTGTGTGCACACAATACTCTGTAAGACCATTAACTTTAAAGTCATATAAGCCATCACATATACAAAATGTAGTTTAAAGGGGTACTCCACTGCCCCGGCATTCCACACATTTTGTTCCAAACGCTGGGTGTGGGCAGAGAGTATTGTAACGTCACAGCCACGACCCTTAGTAAGTCACACCACGCCTCCTCAATGCAAGTTTATGGGCAGCTGCCACGTCCATAAAGAGAGGGCATGGCGTCTCGAGGGGAGTGGCCGTGACATCACAACCCCCACCACCCGCACCCAATGTTCTAAACGAATGCCGGCTGCTGCACAGAGATCGTGGGGATCCCTTTGGATAAGATGTCTAGGGGAGGAGTACCCCATTAAGGACCTATACTATGTGTATGTGCTTGCCTTTTCATTCTTAAAGACAGAAGCAATAAACTACAAAAAAAAAAAAAAATTACGACTTCAAATCAAAGTTTTATAATGTCAAAGTTATTTTATAACCCAAGTTCTATCCAAGGATCCCAAGCCTACTATATATATCAGCCCAATTATTTAGGCATGCCACTTTTAGGGCCCATGCACACTAAAGGAAATTCCACTTGGAATTAATTCAGTGCAGATTTTGCTTGCAGCAGCCTCCCATTCATCTCAATAGGAGGCTGCTGCTCAGTTTAGGCATCAGAATTTCATTAGCAGAACTTCTGATGATGTACTTTCTAACAGAATTTCCTTAGTGTGCATAGGCTCTAAGGGTCATTTTGTTCTTTTCAAAGCTTTATAAAGTATACAATATATCATGTTTTACAGTCATTTTTAAAAATGCCTTAAGTGAAGCAATCAATACATTTCTATAAAGGTAAAAAAACATTATTACATTTTCAACCACCTTATTGTTCTACCCAAAGAAAAGGTTATAGACTGTTTTTTTATTTAAACACTTGATTTATTATTTGCCAAATCCTGCATTGGAAAGAAAGTATACTTTATGCATCACAGCTGAACACCATTTTACAGGTAACAAACAATCTACATAGAACGATGAGTAAAATACATGGTTACCTATTGATTTCAAGCCACAGCCAGTACATGTATGCCCAGGCGTACAAGTATGACCTGGAGTGTTTAGTCATAGAACATGAGTGACGGCTGCAGCTTGGACATTGGCCATTCACCCCTTAGATGCAGTGATCAATGCCGATCCCAGCATCTAAAGGAGTAAAATAAATAAAGGTGTCGGTGGGTTTGGGTGCTCATTGGACCCTACCTCAGCATGATCGCAGGGTATGATAAGCTTAAACAGCATCTGGAGGTCTGCTACTCACCTCTGTGCCGCAGGATCGTCACTCCTGTAATACATTCGGCAGACTATCAGAGTGCTGATTACCCTATGGCATGGCACTAAACAGTGAATGCAATCTAACGATTGGTCATAATAGTTAATAAAAAAAAAAAGTTTTAAAATGACTGTATATCAAAATCTTAATTAAACCCCTTTCCCATTTAACAAATAAAAAAAAGGGTTATAAATAAATAAATAAAAATTTAGTTTCATCCAATGTGGAATCAATGTTCATGATCCTGTATGGTGACCGGCATAAACGTAAAAAAAATAAATAAAATAAATAAACACCAATAACAGCTATTTATTGGTCACACCATATTTTAGGGGGGGGGGAATTTTTCTAAAAAAGGATCAAAAAGTCCCATCAAAACATGAAATGGCACTGATAAAAACAAAATATCATGGGGAACTTTTAATAATCCTTATTAATTATACTTATTTTGTTAAAAAATAAAAATAAAAGTCAATGTGGATATCCTTTTAATCACATTGAAATCCAACAAAAAGGTCCCACTGGGTTATGGGCTCTGCTAAATAAATCTCCAATCCCCTTCAGGAGGGGAACCCCTCTTTTCCGGGGAACAATGCCCTAACTTATAACCCAATTAAAATGTAACTTTTATTGTTATTTATTAAAATATCAATGGAAAACGTGAAAATTAAATGTAGTGATTTTAAAACTTTCAGGAGATACAGGGTGTCTTCTAGTAATTGCCCACTAGGTGGTGCTACAACATAAGTTGTGGAGTTATCCTATTTCCACTATGCCGGTTCTCTACCGTTACATAGTCACTCCACACTTGGACACAACCTGTATTCCTGTCTAAAAAGTGTATAGATGCTCTAACGTTTCGTTTGTAACCAAACTTCTTCAGAGAGCTGCCTAATCCTTTTAATCACATTGAACACAAAATAAAGAAACTGTGTCAGATTTACTGCGTAAAAACAAAACCCCCCAGAATTTGCAAAAATTTTTGATTGCGCCGTACATTTTATGGTAAACTGAAAAGTGACATTGTAAAGTACAATTGGTCACGAAAACAAAAAGCCCTCATATGGGTCAAACCCTGCTTAAAGGAGTTCCCTAAGCTAAAACTTTTAACCCCCGCTGTGCCCGAGCTGTAAAACTATACATAATAAACTTTCACTTACCTGCCTACGATCCCCCGTTGTTCCGATATCGCCGTCCCGTTCTCCGGTCCCGGTCTCTTCCACTTCCTGCAGGTCAGTGACTTAACTCTGCGCTCAGCCTATCAGCGGCCACAGCATGTCCCGTCGCGGCCGCTGATAGGCTGAGCGCAGAGTGAAGTCACCGACCCGCAGGAAGAGGAAGCTGACAGGGACCGGAGCACGGGCGGCGATATCGGAATAACGGGGGATCGTAGGCAGGTAAGTGAAAGTTTATTATGTATAGTTTTACAGCCCGGGCACAGCGGGGGATAAAAGATTTCAGTTGGAGAACTCCTTCAAGGGCTTAAAAAAGCACCTAGCATTTTTTGCCTATATAGTACAGGCTCCTGTAAATACCGTATTTATCGGCGTATAACACGCACTTTTTAGGCTAAAATTTTTAGCCTAAAGTCTGTGTGCGTGTTATACGCCGATACACCCCCAGGAAAGGCAGGGGGAGAGAGGCCGTCTCTGCCCGCTTCTCTCCCCCTGCCTTTCCTGGGGTCTAGAGCGCTGCTGTCGGCCCTTCTCACCCCCTGGTTATCGGCGCCGCTGCCCGTTCTGTCCCCCTGACTATCGGTGCCGGCGCCGATAGCCAGGGGGACAGAACGGGCAGCGGCGCCGATAACCAGGGGGTGAAAAGGGCCGACAGCAGCGCTCTAGACCCCAGGAAAGGCAGGGGGAGAGAAGCGGGCAGCGACGGCCTCTCTCCCCCTGCCTTTCCTGGGGGTATATCGGGGTATACACGCGCACACACGCACCCTCATTTTACCATGGATATTTGGGTAAAAAACTTTTTTTACCCAAATATCCTTGGTAAAATGAGGGTGCGTGTTATAGGCCGGTGCGTGGTATACCCCGATAAATACAGTATCTATTTTAGTTGATGCTTTGCAAAGACAGAGTGGGGTGCAGATTCCGCAGAAAGAATTAACATGTCAATTCGACATTCGGAGGCTGGAATCAGAATTCCATGGCAGTGGTTTTTGTTGTGTGTATGTGCAGCAGAATCCTATTGAAAATCATGAGACTCGGCAACATTTCAGAGCCAAATTTTTCTGCTGGATTCTGCTCAGAAATTCCGCTATGTGAAGGAAGCCTTTGGCCGGCATTTATCATTGTAGGTGTAAGTGAAGCATTTTTCTCCACTTTTTTTGTGTGTGCTGGTAAGGTGTATGAGCACCAAATTTATTAAATGTTCACAGAGCATTTGATAAATTTTGTGCAGGTCACATTTTCTAAAATTTCCCTCTTCACATACAGTACACCAGAATGCTAAGCTAAGTCTGGGCTGGTTTAGTTTTAGAGACTTTTCAGTGGCTTTGCGCCTTTTCACAAAAAAAGGTGCAGTTAATAAAACCCTTCCATATCATGTGTATTGCCAAAATCAGTGGATTGCAACTCAAAATCAGCAGAAATGTGTAAACCAAAAGGCGCAAATAAGCCCTGCTTGCACCTTTTTTGTACCTTTTTCTAGACACACAAAACAGTCTAAAGACAATGATAAATGTTGGCCTTTTTGTTTTAAGTATAAAAGAAATCACTGCTTCTTTAAAAATGTTTCTGACTAATATTGTGCAGTTCTATGGCTCAGAATCAGCACAAGATGGCTAACACAATGTATTTACCCAACATTTTATGTGGAACAGGTTTTAATAAACTGTAATATGGTACTCAGGTGGACATACCTTTGAAATATTCCATAAAACTTGATTGGTATATAAAACGGGTCTAATTTTGATTATGGCTAACCATCCAGAATTTTGTACAAATGATCACAGTTTTCTAGAAGTGTCTACAGCATACAGGTATTCGATAAGAGAGCTTTTATTATAATAATGCGATTGTCATGGCTTTGTCTATGCAGTCTATTCAATCAGCCTGCTTTTTCTTTTACACAAGAGAATTGTAAAGAGATACTATTTCATTAAACACTTTAGATTCTTGTGGCACTAAATTCTGTTAAAAAAAAAAAACAATAAAAAAATAAAAAGTAGAGCACCTGAAAAAAAAACAAAAAAAAAAAAACAGTGCTTTCCAGAATTAGACTGCTCAAAAAATAAAGGGAACACTAAGATAACACATCCTAGATCTGAATGAACTAATCGTATGAAATACTTTCATCTTTACATAGTTGAATGTGCTGACAATAAAATCACAAAAATTATCAATGGAAACCAGATTTATCAACCCATGGAGGTCTGGATATGGAGTCACCCTCAAAATCAAAGTGGAAACCCACACTACAGGATGATCCAACTTTGATGTAATGTCCTTAAAACAAGTCAAAATGAGGCTCAGTAGTGTGTGTGGCCTTCATGAGCCCATATGACCTCCCTACAATGCCTGGGCATGCTCCTGATGAGGTGGGGGATGGTCTCCTGAGGGATGTCCTCCCAGACCTGGACTAAAGCATCTGCCAACTCCTGGACAGTCGCTGGTACAACATGGTGGATGGAGCCAGACATGATGTCCCAGGTGTGCTCAATCGGATTCAGGTCTGGTGAACGGGCGGGCAAGTCCATAGCATCAATGCCTTCCTCTTGCAGGAACTGCTGACACACTCCAGCCACATGACGTCTAGCATTGTCTTGCATAAGGAGGAACCCAGGGCCAACCGCACCAGCATATGGTCTAACAAGGGGTCTGGGGATCTCATCTCGGTACCTAATGGCAGTCAGGCTACCTCTGGCAAGAAATGCCACCCCACACCATTACTGACCCAACACCAAACCGGTCATGCTGGAGGATGTTGCAGGCAGCAGAACATTCTCCACTGTGTCTCCAGTCTCTGTCACATGTGATCAATGTGAACCTGCTTTCATCTGTGAAGAGCACAGGGCGCCAGTGGCAAATTTGCCAATCTTTGTGTTCTCCGGCAAATGACAAACGTCCTGCACAGTGTTGGGATGTCAGCACAACCACCACCTGTGGACGCCGGGCCCTAATACCATCCTCATGGAGTCTGTTTCTGACCATTTGAGTGGACACATGCACATCTGTGGCCTGCTGGAGGTCATTTTGCAGGGCTCTGGCAGTGCTCCTCCTTGCAAAAGGCCGAGGTAGCAGTCCTGCTGCTGGGTTGTTGCCCTCCTACGGCCTCATGCAAGTCTCCTGATGTACTGGCCTGTCTCCTGGTAGCGCCTCCATGCTCTGGACACTACGCTAACAAGCACAGCAAACCTTCTTGCCACAGCATGTATTGATGTGCCATCCTGGATGAGCTGCACTACCTGAGCCACTTGTGTGGGTTGTAGACTCAGTCTCATGCTACCACTAGAGTGAAAGCACCGCCAGCATTCAAAAGTGACCAAAACATCAGCCAGGAAGCATAGGAACTGAGAAGTGATCTGTGGTCACCATCTGAGGAATCACTCCTTTATTGGGGTGTCTTGCTAATTGCCTATAATTTCCACCTGTTATCTGTTCCATTTGCACAACAGCATGTGAATTTGAGTGCGTGTGATTGACTTGATGTTACATTGTGTAGTTTAAGTGTTCCCTTAATTTTTTTGAGCGGTGTATAATAGAAAATAACAAAAGCATTAAAACATTGGTTTACAATGAATAATGGTTAAGTTTACAAAATCTGAAGCATATAAATAGACTTAACATGTACTGCTAATACATTGTAGGGGGGGGGGGGGATAGGGTCACACCTGCCGTATTTTGCTGCTGCTTATTTTCCTACCCATTTAAAGGGGTACTCCAGTGCTTAGACATCTTATCCCCCATCCAAAGGAAAGGGGATAAGATGCCCGATCGCGGGAGTTCCGCCGCTGGGAACCCCCGTGATCTTGCACGTGGCACCCCGTTTGTAATCAGTCCCCGGGACTCCCGCGATCAGGCATCTTATCCCTTATCCTTTGGATAGGGGATAAGATGTCTAAGCACCGGAGTACCCCTTTAAGTCAATGGTAGCAAAATCAGCTGCATAAAATATGCAGCAAAATAGAGCACGTGTGACACTACCCTTAAGAAACATGGGCAAGCTAAGTGCCAGGCAAATTTACTTTGCATTGATCACGGCACTTCTGATGGTCAGGTCCTTGTCACAGAATAGATGTATGAACACTAAGGGTATGTTCACATGGGCAA
The DNA here is from genome assembly GCF_029499605.1 of Hyla sarda. NCBI lineage: Eukaryota > Metazoa > Chordata > Amphibia > Anura > Hylidae > Hyla > Hyla sarda. The sequence continues at coordinate 274,382,129 of NC_079191.1, read as the reverse complement.
AATACCCACCATAAAATTGTGTTTTTTTGCCGATGTAAACATACCCTAACACAACAACAATCCACATGCATCAGTTCTAACTCTGTGACATCTGCCATATGACAAGGCCTTTACACTGCAGGACCTCATCCAAGGCAGCTAATGAAAAGGACTTGCTTCAACTATAGGTTATACAGGTAACATGCAATGCAGCAGCAAAGCAAGTAAAGTGGGTTATCACTTCCCTAGATCAGCACTGCATGCACCATTTTATTCACTGCTTCAAATGCATTGCAATAAAAAGAATTAGAAACATCCCATCAATGTGTACATACATTTCCTATGCAAACCTATTTATCATGAGTTACTTCACTTTCTCCTCCCATACATAGGAAAAAAGTTAGCCGAATTTGACGATTTTGGTGGGACAAGCTAACTGTCTATTGTGGCCTCACAACTTTTCTCCGAGAAGATCCTTTTGTTCTCAGAAAGATAAGCTACCACCAAGGAAAACTGCCAGCAGCTTAGCCCTCTCAGAACGCATGAACACTCGGCTGAGCCAAGCACTCATGTGTATGGAGGAATCAGGAGATACAGCTTTCAGCCATGCGAACCTTCAGCCCACAGCTATTCCATGTATATGGATATATTTGGCAAGGGAAAAGGACCGAAGAATAAGAAGTAACATATGACTGTAGACCCAGGCCACACAGGGCTATGGAATCATAGTCAATTTTTGGTGGAGTTGGAGTCAGTAGCTATGTACCGATTTTAACTGTGCCCTCAAAATAAAAATACTATACAGTGACCCCCCCCAACCTACTATGGCCCCGACATACGATCATTTCAACATGCGATGGCCTCTCAGAGGCCTTCACATGTTGTAGGCAGCATCAACATATGATGCTTTTGTATGTCGGGCCATCACATAAACGGCTATCCGGCAGCACAGACTGCTTCAGCTGCCACCGGATAGCCGTTTACGGTGCCCTGTGTGGTCCACTGACGATCACTTACCTGTCCTCGGGGCTCCGGCGCGTCCTCTTCGGGATCCCCTGCATCGTCGTCATCACGTCGCTACGCACGCTGTCCCGACATCCAATAGGAGCGGCGTGCGTAGCGACGTGATGGCGGCGATGGAGAGCGAGGATGCCGGGGAAGCAGAGGCCTTGCCGGAGCATCGGGGACACCCCGGGGACGCGGCGACAGCGATGGAAGGCAACATCCAGGGCAGCGGTGACGGTCCGGAGCGGCGGGGACAGGTGAGTACAACTTCCTCTACCAGTGGTCTACAACCTGCGGACCTCCAGATGTTGCAAAACTACAACTCCCAGCAAGCCCGGACAGCCAACGGCTGTCCAGGCATGCTGGGTGTTGTAGTTTTGCAACATCTGGAGGTCCGCAGGTTGTAGACCACTGTCCTATACTTTACATTGCACGGATCCCTCAACATACGATGGTTTCAACGAACGATGGTCCGTTTGGAACGGATTACCATTGTATGTTGAGGGACCACTGTATATTATTAATGTTGAAAAAGTAAAACGTACCTTCAGTGTTTTACTCAATATAGTGCACCTATCTCCAGCATAAGACTCATCGCTCTAGAATTACATAAAAGAGGGTCTTGCTGGAGACAAAGCAGGAAAAGGGAGCTCTATGGGGCTGGGAGAACAGGTGATCAGGAAAGCAATTCCAGCACCAAATTCAAAATCAAAGTTCATTTAGAAAAATGCACAGTGCTGAATGAAGAAATGTCAATAAATCACTGGAGGTACATTATACATTATCACAAGCATAGCTTGTTGCATTCTACCTTTTGGAGAAATTTAGGAACGTTTAGAAATTCTAATCATACAAATACATTTTATGTTTCATCATTCTAGGGGGCTCCATTTGGCCTTAATGCTATAATTTATTCCAAAAACAGCTCCACAATTGTCCTCAGGTTGTGTGCGGTATTACAAAGTGGCTCCATTCACTTCAATGGAACTGAACTGGAGCTAAGGACAGGTGTGGTGTTTTTTTTTTACATAAATCAGACCTGTTTTTCTAACCCCTATAAGGCTGGAATTCCAAAAATTTTTTTGTTTTATTTTTTTTTTGGGGGGGGGGGGGGGGGAGGGTGAACGCCAAGAAAAACGCCATTTCTGCCGCATGGCGTTTTTTTGGCCAAAAAACTCTGCAGCCAGATGTTAGCTGTAAATGAATGAGAAATCGCAAAATTATTTTTCCACTTGGCGTTTTTCAGTTTCGCTTTTTTAAAATCCTTTTGCCATTTTTTTCACTCTTTTTTGGCATTTTTCAGCTCCTTGGCAGTTTTGCAAAAATCGCAGCATGTTGAGCCTATTGCATTTTTCCCCTGAAATCGTGGCGTTTTTCTGCCATAGAAGTCTATGGGAGTAAAAAAAAAAAACGACGAGAAAAACTCCATGTGGGTTTTAACTTTGGCGTTTTTGCAGGCGATTTTTATTCTTTTTTGGACTTTAGCAATCCAAAATAGTCAGGGAGATATCTTTTTTTTGATAAAATTTCATAGAGTACCATTAAAAAAAATAAAAAAAGATACAGTAGCCATGGAACAAAAAATAGTATTTAATTACATTTATCTTTATTATAACAGAATTTTTATAAATTTTTAAACAGGGATCAATTTATGTGTGCGGGCAGGGCACTAAAAATATAGCCGACAATAATAAAAATGTATTGTGTGTGGTTTTCCCTTTTTTTACTTTATTTTTAAGGTGGTACTACTACTTCCAGCATGGAACACACTGTACTAATTGACAGATTGCCCCTGGTCAGTTGCGATCCTACTGTATAATGTATAGATGCGGATGGCCACTCTTCTATGGTCCCCTGCACTGTCGTATATATACACCTATTCATATTTCGCACAGAGAGTTGTGATTGGACAGATGGTTCCAGCCAATGTCAACTCTCTGTGGGAAATATTAATAGGTGTATATACATCAGTGCAGGGGACCACAGAAGAGCGGCCGGCCGCATCTATTATACATTATACAGGACGATCACAGCAGGTGTCAGGAGTGACATCCACTGTGATCTTTCCTTAGCTGCAGGTACTACAGCTCCCAACATGGAGCAGAGTGTGCTCCATGTTGGGAGTAGTAGTACTTGCAGTTAAGGACAGATCACAGCGAGTATCACTCCTGACACCCACTGCGATCGTCCTATCAGAGATGCGGAGTGGCTTTCTATAGTGCGGCCAGTGATATGAATAGAACATCACTCATCCATATTTCCCTCTGAGAGCTGTGATTGGCTTCAACCATCCGGCCAATCCCCACTCTGGGCGGAAAATATGAATGAGTGGTGTTCTATTCACATCACTGGCCGTCCTAAAGAACAGAGCAGAGATGCAGGCCCTGTATAGAGCCGCTCAACATCTCTGCTATATTATGGACGATCGCATCGGGTGTCAGGATTGACACCCGGGGCAATATGTCTATTAGTACAGGTACTACTACTCCTATCATGGAACAGTCTGTACCATGCTGGCAGTAGTAGTACCACCTAAAAAATGTAAAAAATTGAGAGAAAAAAAGTGAAACACACTTTCACACAAAAATGTATTAAAAGTTCATTATAAAAATAGAAATTTCCTTAAATTTGTTCCCATCTCTACTGCATCTTTTTTTTTTTTTTTGGAACCCAACACATTTTGAAAAAAAATGCCAAAGGGGCCAAAAATGCAATTTCAACTCAAAATGCAAAAAACACCAGAAAAACGTCAGATGCAGGAAATTGCACTGGCATGAAAAAAACGCAGGCTAAAAAACAAAGTGGAATCCTAGCCTAAGAGGAGTAAGAAGTTTGCCTTACTGACTCTGCATCCCTTGTTTGTTTGCAGGCTGTAACCATGGATACACAGAGGTTTGCATAGGAGCTGAATACACAATACTGTAAGACATGCTTACTCAAAACACTATTGCACTGATATTAAAGATTAATTGGGGCAATAACAATAATGCCAAAAACAGAAAAAGAATAATCTCAGTCTAACAATTTATGACAGTTTTGTGTCCCTCTGATTAAAGGAATTAACTTTCATTTAAGTATATCATTTTAAATAGATAAAAAAAAAAAAATTAAGAATCAAAATCTTACCAAAAAAAGCAAATGGCTTAGAATATCAAATTTATTTTAAAAAAAATATCTCAATTTACTTTGGTGGAAAGGGATTTTTTTTTCCATTTAAGTGCTAAGTTAGCAGGGCAAAATATAAATAGAAATGACAGTACTGCCCCCAAATACTTCAACAAGACAAAAAATACACTTTGCTGGCGTAGACTTACATTCACCCGTCACATTTCCATGTTAAATTTCCCACTGAAAAACGGGAAATTGTAAATACTGTGTACAAGATTTAGTAGCGTAAGTCAAAAGGAAAAAAAATGCTGCAATAGTTTAAGAATTAGAAAACAAAAGTGATTTTCTCACAGAATATTTACTATAAAAGATACGTAACAAAGTAGTAATACCTATAAAATGGCTATTACTAAAACAAAGCTGTCGTCAATAGGCCTCTAGTACTTTGAATGAGGAAAATGGCTTCACAAAGTGGTAGTCTAAATTCCCACAGTGAGGACACTGTTGAACGTTGCTGTATTCAGAAAAATATTGCATTCCAATGCGAACATCGATGACCGGCTTCCCACAATGCTTGCAGTTCAGCCGGGCCTAGAATGACAAAAAGAAAATTATTAGCTTACAGACAATATTAGAATAGATAAACATGGATTATAACAATTCAATCTGTTGCAATAGTGTGAGCAACTCCTACGATGCATCTAACAGGCCTAAAACTATGAACCACAGTATAGAGGACCATACACATTAGGTTACTGTTGGCCAAATGCTTGTTCGACTGACCACTAACCTCCTGACTTTTCCCTTACACATACAGGCTTGGCCTATGTGTTATAAATAAGGAGAGAGGAGGCGGCCACTACAAGACTCCTCCTCCTCAAAATTCAGCCACCCAATTCAATGGGGTCTGTGACATCTATAACCTCATTGGCTCTTTATAACAGAATATCTCTCCACAGTATTCCGAATAGGACTACTGATTTGATTGTTTCTAGGAACATATATATCTTCATTTAATGTACACAGAGGGATAATGCATACAATATACCATATTTTTTGCCGTATAAGACGCACTTTTTCTTCCCCAAAACTGGGGCAGGAAGTTGGTGCGTCTTATACGGCGAATACACGCCTATCGTGGCGGTCCCTGCGGCCATCAATGGCCGGGACCCATGGCTAATACAGGACATCACCGATCGCGGTGATGCCCTGTATTAACCCTTCAGACGCGGTGATCAAAGCTGACCGCCGCGTCTTAAGCAAAAGTGACACTAACCCGGCTGCTCAGTCGAGCGGTGAAATCGCGGCGTCCCGAACAGCTTACAGGACACCGGGAGGGACCTTACCTGCCTCCTCGGTGTCTGCTCCGAGCTGGGATCCCCTGCATGGCCGGCGCTCTCCTTCGACGTCATCATGTCGTCGCGCACGCCATCCCGTCATCCAATAGGTGCGGCGTGCGTAGCGACGTGATAACAGCGACGGAGAGCGTGGATCCCGGGGAAGAAGACATCCGGAGCATCGGGGACGCGGCAACAGCGATGGAGCGACATCCAGGGCAGTGGTGACGGATTCGGAGTGGCGGGGACACGTGAGTATTACCTCCTATACCAGTGGACTTCAACCTGCGGACCTCCAGATGTTGCAAAACTACAACTCCCAGCATGCCCGGACAGCCGTTGGCTGTCCGGGCATGCTGGGAGTTGTAGTTTTGCAACATCTGGAGGTCCGCAGGTTGAAGATCACTGGTGGGTTCAGAATCTTTTTTTTCTAGATTTTGCACCTTTAAAATTGGGTGCGTCTTATATGCCGATGCGTCCTATAGGGCGAAAAATACGGTATATCCACATACACATATAAAAATACTGTGTGGCGACATAGCCCAAGAAGGTAAGTTTGTAGTGTCCAAATACAATTTTTGACAAAAAAAAAATTAAAAATTAAAATAAATAACCCAAGAAGTAGTTGTTGGTTTTGTATAAAGTTTTATATGTATGTGTGTGAGCATAATGAAGATCTGTGTAAGTGATTACAATATTAGAGTGAAAGCATCATGGGAAACTGTACCACTGATCCTGTTGGGCCGCCTCTAGCCTGGATACAAGACGAGATACGGTTAAGCATAGAGGCATACAAACTGGACTTACACGCATGGAGCATGTTGCAGCTGGACCTGTACACTCCTAGGCTGCCAAAGCTGGCTCGCCATAAAACTCAGTTGGTGATACTGTAAATCTGTGTCAAAACAACCATCCTGCTTGTCTAAGCCCAAGATATACCCCCACCGCTCTTAAAGTCTGTCAGCTGGGTAAAGGTCTTTGAGTGCCCCATAGAGACACGTCTAGCAGTCCGCAATCTCTCATTCACATATCTGCCTGAGACTAAACTGCATGCAGAGTCCTGTGGACATTTGTATCTGGGTGCATTATGTTTTTTGTCAATGAGTGTTTAATCTCACTAGCAACCAGGGTGTGGGCATTTGCTTGTATGGCAAAATCAAATAATAGCTTTGTGCAAATATCCCTTTAGAATTCCACAGTCCTACGGAGTAAACCATTGAGGAATTCTATGCAGTTATCATAGTTTGTATAGACACCATAAATATTAGCTTTAAAAGGGATATTCCAGGATTTTTTTTCATTTGACTATGCTACAGGGGCTGTAAAGTTAGTGTAGTTCATAATATTATGTCTGTACCTGCATGTGACATGTCGTCTTACAATTCTTCTGTGATTATTGCATGCAAAATTACTCATGTATCCGGATTTCCCAGGTTGCAGTGCGTCGGGCCTGACATAACTATCCAGGTGATCAGAGGGAGCCTGTCCTGCTTCAATTTTGCAACAAATGTAGGCCCCCTGGTTAGAAAATACTGTGTTTCAATGGGTGGGGTGGCTGATGTGTGGGAGGAAGGAAAGTGATTTCAAACATGGAACTGTGGGATGTGTCGTTTAGAGAACAAAATCCAACAGGAAATGCCCAGTTCTGGTAGGCAAGCTCTAAAATCCCCTTATGGTGGATAACCCCTTTAAAAGGGTACTCCCCTGGAAAAAAAAATCTGGTGCCAAACAGATTTTTAAATGACCTCTAGTTAAAAATCTTAATCCTTCCAGTACTTATCAACTGCTGTATGCTTCAGAGTAAGTTCTTTTTTTTTTTTTTTTATTTCCTTTCTGTCTGACCACAGTGCTCTCTGCTGACACCACTGTCCATTTTAGGAATTGTCCAGAGCAGGATAGGTTTGCTATGGGGATTTTCTTCTGCTCTGGACAGTTCCTAAAATGGACAGAGGTGTCAGCAGAGCACTGTGGTCAGACAAAAAGGAAATTGAAAAAGAAAAGTGACTTCCTGTGGAACATAGAGCAGCTGATAAGTACTGGAAGGGTTAAGATTTTTAAATAGAAGTATTACAATTCTGTTTAACTTTCTGACAACAGTTGATTTAAAAAAAAAAAATGTTTTCCAGGTTTTTCCAGTGTTTTCCCCTTTAACCTTTTAACCCCTTAAGGACCAAGGACGTACCGGTACGTCCTGAGTCCTTTCCCTTTCTATAACGCGGGGCCACGACGTGAGAAACCAGTGATCAATGTAAAAGATCAGTGTGTGCAGTGTTATAGGTCCCTATGGGAGCTATAACACTGCAAAAAAAAGGGAATAAATATCATTTAACCCCTCCCCTATTAAAAGTTTGAATCACCCCCCTTTTCCCCATCAAAAAAAAACAAACAGTGTAAATAAAAATAAACATATATCGCTGCGTGCGAAAATGTCCGAATTATAAAAATATATTGTTAATTAAACCGAATGGTCAATGACGTACGCGCAAAAAAATTCCAAAGTCCAAAATAGTGTATTTTTGGTCACTTTTTAGATCATGAAAAAATGAATAAAAAGTGATCAACAAGTCCGATCAATACAAAAAGGGTACCGCTAAAAACTTCAGATCACGGCGCAAAAAATGAGCCCTCATACCAACCCATATACGGTAAAATAAAAAAGTTATAGGGGTCAGAAGATAATTTAAAAAGTGTAAATTTTCCTGCATGGTTATGCTTTTTTTCAGAAGTGCGACAAAATCAAACCGATATAAGTAGGGTATCATTTTAATCGTATGGTGCAATTTAGGTGCAAAATTGAAAGGGTTATGATTTTTTAAAGGTAAGGAGCAAAAAACGAAAGTGCAAAAACGGAAAAACCCCTGGTCCTTAAGGGGTTAAGGACACCGGGCGTATGCCATCGCCCCTGGGAATTCATTCAGCAGGCATCCCGGCACATCGCCGAGGGACCCCCCCCCCATGTCGGCGATCGCAGAAAATCGCATGTCAATTCAGCTATTCCGGGCTGATCGGGTCTCTGGTGACCCGATCACCTGGAAAATAGGGATGATCGGAGCTGTCAGGGACAGCCCTAATCATCCTGAGGGATAGGAGCGATCTCCTCCTATCCCCTGCCATTGGTCAGAACTGATTCTGACCAATGGCAGGGCAGGACAGTGGGTTGCAACCCCCATATCTGCCCACCCCTGGATGTCGAGGGGATCGTGGGAAGAAGATGGAGGCCGGTACCTGGAGTAGAAGATGCCTGGGGACCACGGATCATCGCTGGAGACAGCTGGATCCTGGCTCAGGTAGGGAAAGCAACCTGGGGTGGGGGAATGAAAGTGAAAGTAAAGTGATCTTTACTGTGGCAACCACTAGGAAGGCTAAACTGCAACTCCCAGCATGCCCAGACAGCCAGACAGTGGTGCCCAAACGGTAGCCCTCCAGATGTTGCCAAACTACAATTCTCAGCATGCCTACTGCCCAGGCATGCTGGGAGTTGTAGTTCTGTAACATCTGTACCTTCAGATTTTGCAATTTTCATGACATTTTAGAAAATTGCTGCTCTACTTTGAAGCCCTCTAATTTTTTCAAAAATCAAAAATATGTCCATTATATGATGCCAACATAAAGTGGACATATTGTGTTTGTGAAGAAAAATTAAATTTATTTGGAATATCTATTTTCCTTACAAGTAGAGAGCTTCAAAGTTAGAAAAATGCAAAATTTTCTAAATTTTCATGAAATTTTGGATTTTTCAGCAAAAAAGGATGCAAGTAACGCCGAAAATTTAGCACCAAAATAAAGTAGAATATGTCACGAAAAAGACAATCTCAGAATCAGAATATTTGGTAAAAGCGTCTGAGTTATTAATTCGTAAAGCGACGGTGGTCAGAATTGTGCAAAAAGGGCTGCGTCCTTAAGGGGTTAAGCCTGTTTCTCATTTGTTTTGTCAGGCTCCCTCAAAATATGTTAATAAATTAAGAATGTCCTGAACATGTTACTTTATATTGTCCACTGATGGAGGTCAAAGCAGCACGTCGTCTTCTAAACCTTATCACATCCACATTTCACATTCTAAAATTAGAATCGCTAATAGGAAAATGGCCCATAAAATTAATAATGGAGTATTTTGCACCAGTAATTGGCAAGAACGGCTCTGAATTGTCTGGTTGACATTATTTTCCCACCTGATCATTTTCCCCACAGACTAAAAAAAAGGTAGTGTTCACACAATTTTTATGCAAAAAAACTAAGGCGATCAATCTGCATCGGAAATCCCTTCAGATCTTCAATAAAGTTTTCAAAATATCCTTAATTTCAATGAAGAAAAATAAAGAATAGCGATGTAGATACCAAAATTATCATCCCCAAAATCCATTCTGAGTGTACAGTCACGCTAAAAACAATGGGAAGTGGATGATGCTGATCTAATGCAGAATATGTAGTAATGCTGGATCCAAACCAGCACGGAATTTAATCATGTGAATATGGTGTAAAAGTACATTTACAGCTTGACAACACATACTTTTTTTTTTTTGGGAGTAAAAAGATAAAATGTTTAAATTTTTTGCACAAATTGGAAAAAAAAATATAGATGCAACTTTGTCAGAAAAAAATTGTGAACCACGTTGCAATGCCATATTCACTTGCACAGGTTTTCAGAATATGGGTTTTGCACAATGTTACAGAGTAGGTCATAGGAATTTATGCAACAAGTCTTTTCATGTGTCATTTTTGTGAATGTACAATATATATATAACACACCTGTATATATCACATCATTACCAAACAAAAATGAAATTATTATTATTATTATTATTTTTTTTTTTACAAACCTGACAACATGGAGATGCTGCCAAAATATCATAAGTATACATTGTTCCCAGTTGATGCCAGCTTCCATCCCACCGAGACTTGCATTTAATGCAGATGATTTTATGAACACCTTCTAAGCAGTCCACACAGACAGCATACAAGTGCATAAGTCTTCCTGTGATGAAAAACACAGCAGTTTTTAGAAGATAAAGCACAACTTAGAGACAAGGAAAATCAGATCATATAACCAACACATGTATGTTTTGTGGCTCCACCTTGTGGACACCATGTGTAATACAACAAATTACTACTACTAGCTATGGAAACACTACAAAATAGCCAACCTGATAGAAAATAATTTAGGATGGACACTTGCTTACTCCTTCTTTTGAAGTATCTATATTATACTATATACTAGCACAAATCTCCATAGATGCTGCTTGCTATTTACAGTACAGCAGTGGTAAAGCAATACTAGAAAATCTCTTATGTACGCTCAGTATCCGCACATGGGTGAATTTATAAAACAGGACAAGATGGGGACAATGAATAATTTTATGGATTACCAGAATGCATCTGTGTCATGCACGAGGGTACGGAGAGCTAGATGGTCTGGAATCATGAAACAGGAGAACATATTGCTTAGGTCAATATACATTTGTGCCCATGTTAACAAGTAACCATAGCAATTGCTGTGCCCCCTCTCTTGTTAGGCAGCATTTACTTTTCATTGGCCGATATCTGGCCAATTGAAAGCATTTCAGGAGTCACACCAGGGTCTAGTAGGAGGGCCTTCCCCGATCCTGGTGGTACGACAACTGAGCTCCCGCAATACCTCGCAAGGAAGACCTCTACCAAGATATTCCTGCCCCACCTTAATGGGCGACGTTGTCGCCCATTAAAGTGGTAATATGGAAACCTAAACCTTGAGAAAGACATTTTCCTAAGGCAGTATTCACACTGTATATTGTTTTGACTGTGAACTGATTGAGAGACATACAAAGTTTGCAAATCAAAACAGAAATAAAATTTTAAAACTGCACAGTGTGAACACGGCCTTACTTTCTGCTAGCTTTGTTCTATCAGCCTTGCTCACCACCTCTCCTCTAACATGCCAAGAACATTTGTAAGACCACATTTATACCCAAGGGCAATAAAAGTTACGTATCAATTTACCAGTCCACAATGAAGCTGATCATACCGTATCTCACTGACTTCTGCCCTGGTTATATACATCATTCAATTTACATGCAAGGCGGTAAAGAAAGACTGCACAGAAGCTTTATCAACATGGAAAGAGCTAAATGTAGTATACAGAGCAGCCAATGCTGAAAGGTGACTGCAATCTGTCACGCCAAGTGTTAATGACAAGTTTACTTAAACCTCTAGAGGAGAAAGGATGAAAATGTATACCCTATGCCCTCTCTCAGTGTATAAAGCTTCATACCTGATTGGTCCAGGCTGCTACCAGCATCAGGGACCCATGGCTAATGGCGGACATCACCGGTAAGCGTGATGGCTGCCATTAACCCGTTAGATGCCACAATCAAAAAAATTCATTGTGGCAGCTTAAATGCAGAAAATGTACTCGCCGGTAGCTTAGTGGAGCTCATCGGAAGGGTCCCTACCTGCCATAGTCCCATCTGATCAGAGCTCTCTCTCAGAGGTAGCCTCAATAACCTGTAGTAATGGAGTGCCGACAACACTAATCCATGTTGTGCTATAGCACAGCATTTTTCAGTGTTTGCAATAGAAAACAGCACGCTTAATGGCATAAAAGGTAAAAGATACCAAAGTCCAGAATTGCTGATTTTTGTTCACTTCAGATACTAAAAAAACCAAAAAAACATTAACAACAAGCGATTAAAATCAAAAATGAAAAATCCCTGTGTCCTTGAGGGGTTAATATTACACACTTAACAGATGTCCTTTATTAATATTTTGAGCTGAAGCATACGTTTTCTAACTTGTGCGGCTTGGTCTCTTTGAACATTCCATTTTCACCTGGGATTCTGCCATTTAGTAATTTATGTCTACAAAAGGCTTAAGAAGATTTCAAAGCTTTACCCTATAGCTCTATAATCAGCTGTACAGTCATTTCATGGTTACTTACCACTAAACTGGGTAACCGCTGTCCCTTACAAAGATCATTTACTCCTTATGCCGCCATGTGACAGAAACCATTATGCGATCTTATGTATTGCTCAGAGATTAGACTGTCCAGTCTGCAGCTGCAAACCATCTAGATCCAATCCATCTCACATCTGAGGCCAGTAATAACCATATGAAATATTAAGCATCGTGGCTTCAACAGTAAAGAAAAAAAGCATTCTTACCCTAGAATGTTGAGAACTGAAAGAAGGTTTCTTCTTTCACGTCTGTCATTCCAGTGGCGATAAAGTTATATTTGGAAGCTTGAATTTTGAATGTTTACATTTTGGGGCATTACTGTTCAGTACAAACATTGTTCCATTTAACACTATTTAGATTGTTCTTACCTGAACTTTTTAATCTATTTGTTCAGTGTTTAAAAGGGTTAAGCAATAGAGATTAGAGGTCTCTCCAAAAATCTATGTGCACAGTGCAGTACAAGATATCCACCAGAGGTACACGAGTGGACATCTGCACTGCAGATCTGTAAAATAAAAGATAAATCTGAAAGATCTTCAGCACTCTCTCTGCAGTGGTAAAATATTCATGTATCAGGGCTCCTCACATGGGCACTACTACTACTACTGCTGCTGCTACTGCTACTGCTACTGCTACTACTACTCTTTAGTCACGACATTACTAGATAAAAATTAAGAAAGCAATTCCAGTAGACCATTGATTACCTGATTTTACACAAGTGTGTTTGTGTTGTGTTTTCGATGTGTGCTCGGAGGAACTTATTGTATAATAATTCATTGTATAATAGTATGCAGTAACAAACCAGCATGTGGTAGGCCAACATGCATGAACTCTGCTGGTGGCTGCTGGTAGATGATATACTATGACTGGAGTAGGGCTCCAGGATATCCTGGTAACTCGTGCGCCTTTGGTCTCAAATATCAGGTTGGTGGGGGTCTATCTCCTGACATCACGGTGAGCACCGCATTCCTTCATTGTTTATCAGACACAGCACCATACATTTCATAGTAGCTATGCCTGTACTGCAGTTTTTCTAACTGACTTGAATGGGACTAAGCTACAGAGAGCTGACGCACCAAACAGCGCCACAAAATGTACCAAGATGTGTCTGGTCAACAATAAAGGAAACGGGGTACATAATGAAGTGTCAAAAACTCTTCAATCAGCTGGTTGGATGGACACTGACCATAGGATATTGATGACCTATCCTGTGGAAAATCCCAGAAAACTCTTTAAATCTACTTGTGGTAATCAAAAAGTGTACTGTGTGAATTCGGCATTACAAGAACAATAGCCACAGTTTAACTCACAGCTGTGCCCAGCTAATTCAGTCTATTACACAAGTATACTGCGCTCGGCTGTTTATGTTTATTTACATATTTTTTATGTATGGCATCTGTCATAGGTATATGTCGACGTACAATGCATTTAGCTTTTTGTCACATTTCATTAGGTTGATAAATCTTTAATTTATTCTTTTTTAGCACAAGCCAAGACAAACAACATAACAATATGTATTAAAAAAATGTGAAGGAGTCTAAAGACTTTCCAGATGCATTATATATGGGGACTTCCCGAATGTGTACATCAGACGATCACGGCTTAGCAATGTGAAAGGAACTAAGTATATGTTCAAGTAAGTGCTATGTCTTTTTGCCATGTTGTTGGATGGGAACAAAATGCAAGCGCATATAATAATACAGACATGCTGTACTATATTCTGCCCATTCCATTATGTTTTTGTTTATTTATTTATGTATTTATTTTTTAAATGCATAAATAAAAAATTAAGGATTGCATGTGATTTCAGAACAGGCAAGCAGCCCAGTTCACTATATAACATTTCAAGCAGAATTCTTTACCTGGTTAAGTAAGAACACTATTACCTCATACAATCATAATATTCTACATACCATAATAATATAACACATGTAGAGGACATGGGACCAACAATTCTAAAATGTTATTTTGCTATAAAACATCTGATAACTTTGTAGAAACAGTTTACCTTGAAGATGGCAAGGTACATCATAGTCAATCTCATCATGCCTTGAGGGGCTGAGAAATAACGTTCCATCCACTAGTGGGAACTGCTCAAATACAGGGAGAACCCGATGGCATAATGCACAGTTGACTACATTTCTGTGACTAGCACTGAGGGCTGATAGGATAAATTTCCGTAGGTCCTCACCCTGTCCAACCTGTGCGTCATCTTCCATACGTACATGAAAAGTGTTCAGTTTATGCCTTGGTATATGAGCTAATAATTCTGAAAGGTCAAGTCTCCGGAGAAATTGCACTGGTGCATCTAAGCGCCCTGACCTATGCGCCTGTAATCCAGAAATACTGTAGTCAAAGTGAGTGTTCCTGAGCACTCCACCAGAGGCAATACTTTTCTTGTGAGGTTCCAAATGAATAGCGTTCTTTAAAAATTCACCTAGGTATCTAGAACTGCGGGGAACATTAAAGTGGGAAGGGGAGAGGATAGGATAGCCAGCAGGTGGGGACTGACCCGGAGAAATACATGGAGAGCGTAGCCCATGTGAACCGACACTGCCCTTTTCTTGGGAGTTCTGTCTGTCCACAGAATGTCTACGTGGAGGATCAAAGCTTATCCCCTTTTGTGGTTTTGTAGACCCACGACATTTCTTTACTTCGTCTGAGGACTCAGACATAGATCTACCTGTGGTCTTCTCTGGAACAGATTTTTTCTTTTTTTCATCCTGCATTCGTTTTACCTGATACCAGTCAGTATCTTTCTTCAAGTGGCCCTGACCACAGCGACAAGAGCAAAACCGAAAAGCCAAGTCATACCCCTTTTTAGTCCACATGTTCTGGCGGCACTGTTTCTCGTTCCAACTGCGTGCTCTGCCGATGCAATTGAACTGCACAAGAATACTGCTTTCCCATTCATAAAAGCACTGGAGATGCATCCATGTGCTGAAAGGGCAGTGCTCATTATTACAAATGACTTTCTGGTAGTCATCTTTTTCCAGGTCCACAGGTCTACCTAGACTACAAATAAGCGGAGTGGCACAAGCAGCTTCTGTGAAAGGAGAAATAAAAAGGAAAAAAGTCAAAGGATTCATTATAAAAAGGTACATAACACATTAATCTCTATTCTATAATTTCATACAGCATTCATATTAAGTTGCATTGGAATAGAACTTCCAGATTGCAAATGTCTTTGACATTTTTTAGGACTTCGATAAGAAGTGTGCCTTCAGCTATACATAAGTCACATGCTGAAATACTAGTACAATGTAATAGAAGAAAAGTGGATGCACTCACTCAGATAATCTTGCCAGACGAAATCTTTATTCGAAATCCATAAAAGTCAGGTACAGCGGGCAGACGCAGAGGAGCAGCCTCGCAGCGACAGACTGTTTCCTGCGCCTTAAAGGCACTTCCTCGGGCTGCTGTAGCAGCCCGAGGAAGTGCGTTTAAAGCGCAGGAAACAGTCTGTCGCTGCGAGGCTGCTCCTCTGCGTCTGCCCGCTGTACCTGACTTTTCTCATGGCGCTAATGGGAAGTATAATACGAATGCACAAATATCCCTGTATGAAAAAGTTTAACAGCACACGTAGCACATCTATATGTTCTTCCTTTTTTCCTTCTACAGTATACTTACTTTATTGCACACTTTTGGAACAGATTTTGGAGTTGTACACATTCCAACCCCCCATTTTCTAGCTAAGGCTGGGTTCACACCACGTTTTTGCAATACAGTTCTCGTATACGTTTTCAATTTGAAAACCGCACAGAACCGTATTGAAAACCGTATGCATTGACTCTCCATTGAAAACTGTATGCCAAACGATGCATCCGGTTGTGTCCGTTTTGCACCCTGTACGGTTTTGACAGTTTTTTTCCCCGTACCCAAAACTGTAGCCTACCACGGTTTTTGGTCCGGGGGGAAAACCGTATAGAAACGTATAAAAAAAAATGTTTTAACATGGGAGTCAATGGGAACCGTACAGAACCATATGTGCATACGGTTCCATACGGTTTTCACCATACGGTTTTTGACTTTGCACATTTTTTTTTTTATTGGAATTTAAATCAAACAAGTAAAGCTTTATTTATAATTGAGTGAAAAGTTAAAAAAGTTCTCTTAAAAAACAGATGCAACTAGACATCCTTTTTCAACCGTATATGGATTTAAATTTGTACACACGTTTTGATACAGTTTAGTCAGGTTTTGAGAAATCCGGTTTTTTTTTTTTAATCATAAACCTGATACGGGAACTGTATTGCAAAAACGTGGTGTGAACCCAGCCTAAGCCATGCCCACTTGTCGAGACACAAAATTGTCTAAAAATGGTGCAACTCATGAAAGGATTTTTTTTCCCGAATTCTGCCACATGTGCAATAGAGAATCTTCCCCACAGTCTGAAACTTTAATGCCAGTCGCTGGAGTGCATTGGTGTCTGTATTTGTGGAGCCCAGAAAGGAGCTTCATTGCACATTGAAAACTCATTCAGGATAGGATTTTTTATTTATTTATTATTGGAGACAAGTCATATACATTTATGGTTAAATAGACTTCAAATGTAAAGCAGATACTCCTCCTGAACTTTGTCTCTGATCAATATATACATGCAGCCTGGCACCTCTGGGTGCCCAATTTGTATTACCATTTAGCATTCCTATTTACTGTGTAGTAACTGACTAATACAAAATACATAAAGAGAACTGGGTATACACACTGATTCATTTTACTAATGTCACTGAATGATCCCCGAGTAAATCCACCCATAGTCTACCAAATGGGACAACCTGCTCTTACTGCAGTGTTTTTATTTTTTTTGCATCTATACATTAAATTCACATATTTACCTTCCTATAACTGAGTATTTTATCAGTATGGAGAAGTCATTTTAAAAGTCAGGCACACTGCGTTTTCACTCTATGGGTGAAGGATCTGGCTGGGGGAGGGGAAAACCGTGCGCTCCCGTACCCCAGCCAGACAGACGCCCTAATCCATTGACTTTAATGAGCCGACCGGAGTCACCGTTTTACTCCGGTCGGCTCATTGTTGACCCATATCCGGTTTTCTGACCGGACCTCAACACGTAGTATACAAGGGCACCCGTAGAGTGAAAACGTGGTGTGCATGCATCCTTATACAAATGTGCATTACAAGTCCGTTTCTAGGTATGTATTATATCACTATGTAAGTACAGTTGGGTTAATGACACCTAACCTGCAGAACAAAAACTGTATATACATACCTGAACATAACATATTCTTAAAGGTAATTTTCCCATGCAATGATTCGCTGTGAATTTTTCACAATGGACTACAGCACTCACTAGCCAGGACACCCACTGGCATACTGCACGACCCAGCCCTTTGAGAGTGCAGACTTGAATGCTGCCACTGCGGCCTCGGTAACAGTGAGTAACTTCACTGCCTCTGAGCAGTAATTAGCCATTGTGCTACAGTAATTACTGTATTTAATTGGCACTGTATTACTGGTAATTGTGTTTTTAGAGCTCACTGTTTGCCTCACCCATAAGCAGTGCTGCCAGCATTGATTTTTGTTCATTGTACCAGTTCTGCTGGATTTGTACAGTCTGCATGATATAGTAATAATTTGTATTATATTTATGCCTTGTGTATATTTTAATATCTGCCTGGTTTCCCCTGAGGAACCCACCGAGTTGGCGGAAATGTGTTGGGTACAACCAGTGCAAGGCTGTGTATATGGTTTTTGAGGCAGGGGTCACCCTTCTAAGGGCGAGTGCCCCGACGGTTCCCTGTGGGAGCAGGGATAGACCATATTACATCTCCCTGACAGGGATTTCCAGGCAGATTTTTCATCACAAAGCCCTCTGCCCGCTCCTCTGCAATTCCCCCTAATTACATCCCAGATTAGACTTGTATCTGTTTACACCTGTTCAAGTCATACAAGCATATGAGCAGGGTCATAGTATTCCCAGACCCTGTGGGGGGAGATTTATCAAAATCTGTCCATAGGAAAAGTTGCCCAGTTGCCCATAGCAACCAATCAGACTGCTTCTTTCATTTTACAGAAGCCTTGTTAAAAATGAAAGAAGGAATCTGAATGGTTGCTATGGGCAACTTTTCCTTTGGACAGGTTTTGATAAATCTCCCATTGTGTTTTTTGATGCATTATCTTGTGTTGTGGGGTTTTCTCCATAATTAAAGAGTCTGATTAAAGGTTAATTTTTAAAGTGTGTACCCCCTCCCCCCCCCCCCCCCCTGTGAATTCCCAACCAAATAAAGCAGAATTTTCTATATGGAAATGAACCTGCAGTTCGGATTTTAAAAACCATGTCATGTCAATTTGTGTCTCGATTTTCCCCGCTAACAATGAACAGATATCATTTTGCATAAGAATTTTAAAGCAGATACTACATGCAACACATACAGATTCACTCAAAGTATTTGCAGCAAAAGAAAAAAAATGCTGGGTGTGAACTTACCCTTATTGTTCACATTATATCACCTTTTCTTATTTGTATTATTCTCATATACAGTCTCAGTATAAAAAAAATTACACTATATTCCGTCAACGCTACGTTTACTAACAAAGCACTCAGGAGAATGTGGCCCATATTCATCCTCCTGGTTGTTTCCATAGTAACCAATAGAAGAGGATGGATAGCATCTAAAACACATGCACACACACCAAAAAAAAAAAAAAAATATATATATATATATATATATATATATATATATATATATATATATATATATTTATATGCTGATGGTCCGAAACACATTCAGATTAGATAAGAGGGTCAGGGGTCTTCTGTAATGCTTGCTGTTATGCATCTACTTATAGCTTTATGGAGTTCACAGTGTATAATACTTTATAATAATAAAAATTCCCATAAAATAATCCCATAAGCTTTGAATGGCGCTGTAATGTATGCTCGCCTTCTGCTTCATGTAGTGGAGTGCACAGTGATGATACACCGATCACCTATACTGTCAAACTCTTTTAGGCCATTCATATATTGCTTTTATTCAATCCACCATTAGGTTTGATAAAGGCAGGTCTATACTGTCCAAATGTTGCACTGGAAAATAGGGGATTGATCCGGCGGCACTTGGGCTGCTCGGAAATGTACCATCTCCATAGACGGCAAATACAGCTTCAATGTTTCTGTGGATGCCGGAATCTGGATTTATGTGGCAGAAAAATTAGCCTTGGAAATTCTGCCATGTGCACAATGCAGCAGAATCCCATTGAAATCAATATGACTCCGCTGCAGCAGAATTTGAGCTGAATATTCATGCAGAATTCCGCTCAGAAATTTTGTTGTGTAAACATGGCCTTACTGTGATACTTTATGATGTTACCTTATATGTTAAGGGGGTACTATGGCCCTAAGACATCTTATCCCCTATCCAAAGGACTCCCGCAATCTTTCATGCAGCACCCAGTTATCATCAGCCTCCTGAGCGAACATCGCTCCGGGTCTGTGAATCACGATCACAGGGCCGGAGTATCGTGACATCACGGCTCCACCCCCTCAATGCAAGCCTATGGGAGGGGGCGTGGTGGCACGCGCCCTCCCATAGACTTGCATTGAGGGGGCGAAGCGTGACGTCAATATAAAAGCAATATATGCAAATGATTCTATTATAGCTTTTCTCTATGTTGGTTTTACTGCTGTTTTTGGCTAAAAATACTAAACAAAATGAGGAACAAATATTGATTCACATAATACATGTGAACTCAGCCTTAAAGGGGTACTCCGCGCCTAGCATCTTATCCCTTATCCAAAGGATGGGTGATAAGATGTCAGATTGCCGGGGTCCCGCTACTGGGGGCCCCCAGGATCTCCGCTGCGGCACCCTGCTATCATTACTGGACAGAGCACGCTCGCTCTGTGCGTAATGACCGGCGATACAGCGGCAGGAGAATCACCCCTCAATACAAGTCTATGGGAGGGGGGCGTGGCGGACATCACGCCCCCTCCCATAGACTTTCACTAAGGGGGCGGGCCGTGACGTCACGATGCTACGGCCACTGTATCGCCGGTCATTAAGCACAGAGCGAGCGTGCTCTGTGCAGCAATGACAGTGGGGTGCTGCAGCGGAGATCCCGGGGGTCCCCAGCAGCAGGACCCCGGCGATCTGACATCTTATCCCCTATCCTTTGGATAGGGGATAAGATGTCTAGGGGTGGAGTACCCCTTTAAGGAACTTTATGGTCTTGAAACTGTTGGTAGCCATATACTGTAGGTTCATCAATTTAAACCATACGGTTTATTATTAAATGTCCATCAGCAGGGATGATATTAGGCATTATTAAATAAATAAATCTAATAAAAAATTGTAGCAGTTATCATTTAGTAAGCTTAATAGCAAATCTACAGGAATGTGTTTGTCCGAAACTATTAAGATAAGAGTTATCCTGCCCCTACATATAGGATTTCTTCTCTCAGATTTTGGAGGCTTTAAATTTGGCCCCGGTAGAATCTTGAGCAGGGCTGGCCTTAGATGGTACTGCAAAAGGTGCACTCTATGCCTAAACAATACAAGGATACAGTGTACAAATAACCATACTTTATGGTGCCAATATAGCACTGCTTAAAAAGGTAATTACTTCAAAAACCACAGAATCTAACTATCCTGTGCAGTTGCCTTTTCACAGGACTGGCGGTAAGCTTCTGATGTCCCGCCATCAAGACCAGTACCGCCCCCTTTATTAGTAATAAGTGATGCACCCTGTGCCTGCCAAGAGCCCAGCTCTCATTTGGGGTACCATCAGCAGGCTGATATTACAAGGGTAACCATTGTTATTTGCTAACTGGATGAATGTGTTGTCTCTACAAATTGTCCAAAAAACATCAAGAAGTGACAACAACCTAATTTATTTAATAAAATGACCCAGTGTAAATGATAAAGTCAAGTAGCACATGATCCATGACCTATGTAGTTATTCTTTCAAATCAATGTTTTTTCCGTACAGAGTTAACATTCAGTTATCTATCTAGTAGAACTGCCAGAATGTTCATAATTGAGCTATTCTGATCTGGCATTACATCTGCCTGCGTCAGGCATATCTAGGAGTCGTCAGAAAGCCAGTCCGTTAAGCTGGCTTATGGGTGATACAATCATTATCACTGCTGCTGACGCTTAGGCTATGTTCACATGGTGGAATGTTTGCACAATAACATTTCCATATGGACATTCCACAGACAGCGGAGTGCAGACAGGTGCTAGGACCGCTCAGAAATGTGCCATTTCATAGACATCAATGCATTTCCGAGTGGAATCCACAAAAACAGGTTCAATGTTTTTTTGGATGCCGGAATCAGGATTTAAGCTGCAGATGTTGCTGTTGCAGAAATGCTGCAGTCTCGACAAAGCAGCAGAATCCCATTGAAATAAATGAGACTCTGCCTCTGCGGAATGTTCGTGCGGAAGATTCATGGGAAATTCCACACAGACATTCTGCCATGTGAACATAGCCTTAGGGTCTATTTGCATGCGGAATTCCGCACAGATTCCGCCTGAAATTAAAAACTATGGGATTCCGCACTCTCATTCACACATGCGTATTCAGCACCAATTCTGCACAAAATCCGCACAGGCCAGAAACCACTTAAATGAATTCAGAAGCGGAATTGGTGCGGACGTGCGGAATAGTGCAGCGTGAATAGACCCTTAGTGTTCAAGTAGGGCCGGCATAAGCATAAGAGTCAAAAAGGCCTGGTTGTTGGGAAAGCTAGCTGTAACAGGGAAGCACAAAGAGTACTTGCCAATCTAGAAGTTTCCATACAGGTTTTTTGCTAGCGTTTTTTGGAAAACTGCCACTGCAGTTTTTGAGCCAAAGCCAGAAGTGTATTCAAAAAGAAATATAAAAGGAAGGACAGATACTTCTTGGTGGATCCATTTCTGACTGTGGCTTAAGAACTGCAGTAGCAGCTTTAAAAAAAAAAAAAACGCCTGAAAAAAACCTGTGTGGAAACAGAGTGAAAGTAACAATTACTGGCTTTAAATTTAGAAAAAGAAAAAATCTTTAGCAATGTTCAGATATTCTAGAAATATACTGTAATGTATACGAAATATAACCTATACATAATCGCTTACAAGATTAACATTTCCTAAAGTAGTCCCTCAAGTTACAATATTAATTGTTTCCAGGACAACCATTGTAGCTTAACCCCTTAAGGAATCAGCCCATTTGGACCGTAAGGACAATTTTATTTTTACGTTTTCGTTTTTTCCTCCTCCCCTTCAAATAATCATAACTCTTTTATATTTTCATCCACAGACTAGTATGAGGGCTTGTTTTTTTGCGCGACCAGTTGTCCGTTGTAATGACATCACTCACTTTACCATAAAATGTATGGCGCAACCAAAAAAATACTATTTGTGTGGGGAAATTAAAAAGAAAACCGCAATTTTGCAAATTTTGGAAGGTTTTGTTTTCACGCTGTACAATTTATGGTAAAAATGACGTGTTTTTTATTCTATGGGTCAATACGATTAAAATGATACCCATGATTATGCACTTTTCTATTACTGTTGCGCTTAAAAAAAAAATCGCAGACTTTTTAACCAAATTAGTACGTTTAAAATCCCCCTATTTTGAAGACCTATAACTTTTTCATTTTTCCGTATAAGCGGTGGTGTGAGGGCTCATTTTTTGCGCCGTGATCTGTACTTTTTATTAATACCATATTTGCTTATACAAAACGTATTAAATTTTTTATAAATTTTTTTGGGAATAAAATGTTATAAAAAAAATCAGCTATTTTGGCCTTTTTTTTTTTTTTTTTTTTTTTTTTTTACGTTTACGCCGTTCACCGTACGGCATCATTTACATTTTATTTTAATAGTTCAGATATTTACGCACGGGGCGATACCAAATTTCTTTTTTTTTTTTTTTTTTTACACTTTTTGGGGGTAAAATAGGGAAAATGGGACAATTTACGTTTTTATTGGGGGAGGGGGATTTTCAAATTTTTTTTTACTTTATTTTTTACTTTTTTTACTTTTATTTTTACACTTTAATAGTCCCCATAGGGGACTATTTAAAGCAATCACTCAATTGCTAATCCTGTTCAGTGCTATGTATAGGACATAGCACTGATCAGGGTTATCGGTGATCTTCTGCTCTGGTCTGCGGGAAGGCAGATCAGAGCAGAAGACTCCCAGAAGGCAGCGGAGCCAGGTGAGGGGACCTCCGTCTGCCGTGCAGGATGATCGGATTGCCGCGGCAGCGCTGCGGGCTATCCGATCATCCTGTTAAGTGACCGCGATGCTGCAGATGCCGTGATCGGTATTGATCAAGGCATCTGATGGGTTAATGGCGGACATCCGCGCGATCCACAGCCGGGACCTGCCGCGCATGATGCCAGCATCGCTCCGATGCCCGCGGTTATGCTCAGGAAATAAATGTACGTCCTGGTGCGTTAAGTACCACGTCACCAGGACGTACATTTACGCCCTGCGTCGTTAAGGGGTTAAAGGGGTATTCCAGGATTTTTTTTTATTTGGCTATGCTACAGGGGATGAAAAGTTAGGGTTATTCATAATATAATGTCTGTACCTGTGTGTGACTGTTTTTTCACAATTCTTATGTGATTTTCACCCCAATATTTATTTTTAACAGCATACAAAATGACTCTCAGATTTTTCCCCGGTTGCAATGCGGCCGAGACCTGACTCACTAGTCAGCTGATGACAGGGAGCCTGTCTGCTTCAATGGGTGGAGGGATTAATCTGCAACTAATGCAACAGCTGTAGGCACCCTGATTGAAAACCACAGGTCTTTGAATTGATGCAGCTCATTTATGTTTCAATGGGTGGGTGGTTGATGTGTGGGAGGGAGGAAAATGGAATTTTGGGATTTGTAGTCAAAAAAGAAAAGTCAAACAGGAAATACAAGTTCACAAAAAGCTAGCCACAATGTTATAGTAATCTCACAACATAGCCATTTAGCCCGAAAACAAGCGCAGATCCTTCCTAAGCATGCCCATTACTACCTGCCAGGTACGTACTAAAATCACCTTATGGTGGAGTACCCCTTTAAAGAGAAACTGACAGCTAGTCACACTAAACCCAATATACTGGGTTATAATGTAAGAGAAGAACTGTAAACAGAGGGTTTACTTACATATTTATAAGTATTTTCGGAGTTCTTCCCATTTACATGTCTGTAGCTCCCCTGCCTCCTCCATATTCACTGCCCGGCTCGCCCCTCTCATAAATATGCTAATTCATTAACTATCCAGCTGGTGGGGGTGAGCGCTCTGCTTTCTGAGCAGAGCACAGGCGCCGCTGCCTCCCTACATCTGGAAGGCAGCGGCAACTGTGCTCTGCTCGGTGTATCAGAAAAATAAAATGGAGCTGCCCTCAAATGGTGCCTAAAGTAGCATCTCATCCTGGCACAGTTAAAGAGCAGTAGAGGACATGTACAATACTAAACTGTAGAGAATTGTTAAGCCGGCCAGAGCACCCACCTTAGTAATAAATATGTGTTACCAGTGAAATGCCCACTCTTATTGATCAGATTTTACAGCCATTCCTATGTGCTGCACATCTGAACCATCTGTATCAGCATACGTATCAGCATACGTATCAGAATGGTTCCAGAAAAGACCTTCGTATGTTGAAAATAATGTAACTTGAGGGAGCAATGTAATAAATAAGATCTAGCGATAGCCTGGTTACTGGAATGAGTATCTCAATAAATAAGTCTCTTAAAAGGTTACTCCACTGGAAAACATTTTCAACTGGTGCCAGAAAGTTAAACAGATTTGCAAATTACTTCTATTAAAAAATCTCAATCCTTCCAGTACTTTATTTTCTGTCTGACTACAGTGCTCTCTGCTGACACCTCTGTCCACATCAAGACCTGTCCAGAGCAAAAGAGGTTTGCTATGGGGATTTGCTCCTGCTCTGGACATTTCCTGATGTGGACAGAGGTGTCACCAGAGAGCACTTGTGGACAGGCAGAAAGGAAATTCAAAAAGAGAAGAACTTTCTGTGTATTATACAGCAGCTGATAAGTACCCCTTTAAGAAAAAAAGAAGGGAAAATAAGATTCTGATATCTGTGTATGAGAGTTAAGCCTGGCACTTCAATACTGGAGCAATAGACTCTCATCTGACAACTCTCAGCAATGTGAACTGTGTCCATGAGGCTGCTCAGCTAGTGGTGCAGATCTGTGTGTAGGCAAGTCCATATGCAGCGGTGTAAAGAAGTAAAGCAATCGCACTCAGCAGCACTATTTATTCAAGCATATTCAGCGGGTACAGTCGTGCAGGGGCGCCTCCAAGGGACGGGTCCGTTTTGCGTGACAAGCAGGCTTTGTCTAGCCAACGCTCCTTTAGCGTTGGCTAAACGAAGTGTGCTCATCATGTGAAAAGGACCAATCCCTTGGAGGCGCCCCTGCACGACTGTACCCGCTGAATATGCTTGAATAAATAATGGAACTAGAAGATTACTACAGCAGCTCTCTGGCACCTTCATTTCTCTTTCAATATTAAGAAAACAACTTCTCTAACCAAAAAGGCAAAATTGGGATCCCCTACTTAAAACACTAGGGGGGAGATTTATTAAAACCTGTCCAGAGGAAAAGTTGCTGAGTTGCCCATAGCAACCAATCAGATCACTCCTTTAATTTTTGAAAAAAACTCTGAAAAATGAAAGAAGCGATCTGATTGGTTGCTATGGGCAACTCAGCAACTTTTCCTCTAGACAGGTTTTGATAAATCTCCCTCTAGATTCTTAATACAGTAGACATACAGTTTCCTGGTCTTACCTGCCAGAGAGAATGATAATCCTGACGCATGGCCAATATTTGCTGACTGAACTGTAGATAAAAGACAGACAAAAATGTATTGGAGTTTCTGTGCAAGCTTTACTAAGACTACAATACTGACCTGGCTCTTTTACAGTTACATAGTTAGGCTGGGTTCACATCACGTTTTCTCCCGTACGGGAGCGCATACGGCAGTGGGGAGCTAAAACCTTGCGCTCCCGCATGCCTTTCTATGCGCTCCCGTATGTAAGGATGGGTTCCCACTACGTTTTCTCCCATACGGGAGTGCATACGGCAGTGGGGAGCTAAAACCTTGCGCTCCCGCATGCTTTTCTATGCGCTCCCGTATGTAAGGCTGGGTTCCCACTACGTTTTCTCCCATACAGGAGTGCATACGGCAGTGGGGAGCTAAAACCTTGCGCTCCCGCATGCCTTTCTATGCGCTCCCGTATGTAAGGCTGGGTTCCCACTATGTTTTCTCCCATACGGGAGTGCATACGGCAGGGGGGACCTAAAACCTCACGCTCCCGTATGTAATTCATTTCAATGAGCCGACCGCAGTGAAACGTTCGGTCCGGTCGGCTTATTTTTGCCCCGTATGCGCTTTTACAACCGGACCTAAAACCGTGGTTGACCACGGTTTTAGGTGCGGGGAAAAGGCGCATAAGGCGCAAAAATGAGTCGACCGGACCGAACGTTTCACTGCGGTCGGCTCATTGAAATTAATTACATACGGGAGCGTTTACGAAGGCATACAGGAGCGCAAGGTTTTAGCTCTCCCCTGCCGTATGCGCTCCCGTATTGGAGAAAACGTTGTGGGAACCCAGCCTAATTCATTTCAATGAGCCGGCCGGAGAGAAATGTTCGGTCCGGTCGGCTCATTTTTGCGCTGTATGCGCTTTTACAACCGGACCTAAAACCGTGGTTGACCAGAGTTTTAGGTCTGGGGAAAAAGTGCATACAGCCCAAAAATGAGCCGACCGAACGTTTCACTCCGGCCGGCTCATTGAAATGAATTACATATGGGAGCACATAGAAAGGCATACGGGAGCGCAAGGTTTTAGCTCCTCCCTGCTGTATATGCTCCCGTATGGGAGAAAACGTTATGTGAACCAGCCCTTACTATGGTTGAAAACAGACACGTCCATCAAGTTCAACCAGTCTACAATAAGTTACAATATAAGAAAAGGGATCCTTTTAAAGAACACAATTATTTTTGTTATGTGTATGAGCACCCAAACATTAGCGGTTGTATAGGTTGTACCAAAATGTACCTGTCACTAGATATATTCTTCCCAAACCACAGGCAGCAGGAAACACTAAGGCCGGGTTCACTTTCACACTTTGGGATTTTGGCCAGATTAAATCCGGGTACGGCCAGTGCCAACTGAATCAGTCAGTGCTAATACCACGTAAACATTGCCGTCCCCATAGATGCCTAATGTCTGTGGAAATCTGCCAGAACATTGAACAGGTTCAATGTTCTGGCAGAAATTTTCAAGCGGACTTCCAGGTGGAAAGTCTGCCTCAAAAACTTTGAATTGTGCACTGTGCAGCGGAATCCTACTGCCAACTGTGCTGCACGGAATTTCCAAGCGGAATTTTAAAACTAAAGTTTGGTCCGAAATTCTGTAGCGTGAACCCAGCCTAACAGATCAAAGTGATCTATGATACTCTGTATGTCATGCTGTTCTGAGAAATCATAGATCGAACATGGGCTAGGAGAAGGGCTCTTGTCATTGGGGCAGTGCCTGGCCTTGAGTGACAGATCCTCTCCTACAAGTATATAGGGTAAGATCTGTGATTATAAGAGCTGGGACAGCCCCAATGACATGACATGAAACACCACAACGTACAGAGTATTACAGATAACTGTGTTAGAGGTCCCTCTCAGTCTTTGAAGCTCCTCTAGGCAAAGTTCTTAAATTAGATTTGTGTCACATACATAACGAAAAGGACGTGCTGATTTTCTTTACTGTACTGTTCTCCTTCTCCATGGACCTGATCGCTTTCCGCTCAGAGCTGTGACCATGCTGTGCGTCATGTGCTATTGCACACACTTTCCCACCTTGCTCGCATTAGTAGTTGAAACTAACTGGACAGACCAGGAGACCCCTTAAAAGGGGTACTCCGGTGGAAAAAAAAATTTTTTTCTTTTTCCAAATCAACTGGTGCCAGAAAGTTGAACAGATTTGTCAATTACTTTTATTAAAAATCTTAATTCTTCCAGTACTTATCAGCTGCTGTATACTATAGAGGAAATTGAGTTCTTTGTTGTTGTTCTTTCCAGTCTGACCACAGTGCTCTCTGCTGACACCTCTGTCCATGTCAGGGACTGTCCAGAGCAGGAAAGGTTTACTATGGGGATTTGCTTCTACAGTTCCTGGTAAGGACAGAGGTGTCAGCAGAGAGCACTGTGGTTAGACTGAAAAGCAGCTGATAAGTACTGGAAGGACTAAGATTTTTTTTTTAAATAGAAGTCATTTACAAATCTGTAACTTTTTGGAACCAGCTGATTGAAAAAAAAAATTATTTTCCACCGAAGTACCCCTTTAGACTGTGAATGTGTAACCATCTTAATTTATATAATAAGGTAACCAAACCAAAGGCAACACATTCTCAAGACAAAGCGGGTACATGGAGGATAAGTAAGCCTATATCTCTCAAACAGGACATTTATAGAAATGTTTGTACATTGGAGATATGCTTAATTTTGCATTAGGAAAATCCCTTTAAGATTATATACCTGGATATTAATAAGTCTTATCCCCTTTTCTTTAGATATCTGCATCTAAAATCCATCCTTATTTTTCCCCTTCTCAACATTACATAAAATACATAAGATGTATAATACAATTTTTATTACTACCTGTACTTGGAGGAGGGAGGGTCCAGCAATAACCATGTGGTGTAAATGACAAATTCATGTTACCACATTTCAAGAGACATGACTATTTTTTCCACTGGAGCCTGTTTTCTTGTGGAAGGAGATGTAGTTTTCAATAGTGTGTATTTGTATGTGTATTTTTTTTTTTACAGTGTTCACTTTGTGGGATAAATAGTAAGATCATTTTATACTTTATTTCTTCCGCATGAAGGGTATGCCATTTGTTATTTTTCTCATTAAAACCTTTTTTATTTTTTTTACTGAAAACAAAAGTTGTTTTTTGTTAATCTGGGATTTTTTTTCCAATAAATTGTATCTATCTCCTTTTCACAATAATTTTTTAGTCCCACTATGGGGCCAAATGGTTTGACTGACTATAATACACTGCAGGGGAGAATTACGGTATATAGGCTAGGTACATATACAGAGAGTAAACAGCTCATACAGCAAGCTGCAGAGGCTGTGAAAGTAAAACTAAGCAACATTTTAATAGCCTTTAAAGGGGTACTCCGATAATAAGCTTTTTTTCTTTTAAATCAACTGGTGGCAGAAAGTTAAACATATTTGTAAATTACTTCTATTAAAAAATTCTTAATCCTTCCTGTACTTATTAGCTGCTGAATACTACAGAGGAAATTCTTTTTTTGGAATGCTCTCTGATGACATCACGACCACAGTTCTCTCTGCTGACATTATTATAATAATAACGCTTTATTTATCGTTGTCCTTTGTGGGATTTGAACCCAAGTCCCCAGCACTGCAAGGCAGCAGTGCTAACCACTGAGCCACCATGCTGCCCTTAGCATACATCTGCTATGAATGGTTGCTAAAATGGAAAGAGATGTCAGCAGAGAGCACTGTGCTTGTGATGTCATCAGTGTTCCAAAAAGAAAGGAATTTCCTCTGTAGCATTAAGCAGCTAATAAGTACTGGAAGGATTAAGATTTTTTAATAGAAGTAATTTACAAATATGTTTAACTTTCTGCCACTAGTTGATTTAAAAGAAAAAAGGCTTTCAACGGTGTACCCCTTTAACTCCTAAAAATCACTGCCCATTTTGGCCTTGAGGACACAGCCAATTTCCTTTTTTTGCGTTTTTGTATGTTCCCCGTCTCCTTTTGAAAAGCATAACTCTTATTTTAACACACATAGCAACGAGGGCCTGTTTTTTGCATAACCAATTGTACTTCCTAATGACACCATTCATTTTATCATAAAATGTACAGTAAAACCAAAAGAAAAATATTATATGTGTGGAGGGGGGGGGGGAGGGTTGATAAAATAGCAATTTTGTAGATTTTAGGGGTTTATGCAATTTACTGTGCAGGATTGTAAACATTATATTTTAAAAGTTCTGACAATTACACATGCGGTGATACCAAATATGTTTATTATTATAAGAAATGCACTCACCACTTCAGTTGCTAGACTCTTCTTTATTTACGAAAACATTCGTAGCCCGCTGGACACCGCGTCCTCGTTCCTATCCCTGCACCGGGGTCCAGCCTTGTTAACGAATGCTTTCGTAAATAAAGGAGAGTCTAGCAACTGAAGTGGTGAGTGCATTGGTCTTTCTTTAAACTTTATATTGCCATTTGGACTTTGCTCTGTGACCAAATCTGCACCGCCTACAAGTGTTGCATGGGCTGGATCAGCTGCCTTTATCTGTCCTATTTGAACTGAGGGTGCGCTGGATGTGAATTAGTAGTGCCAGGTCTTTCTCTTCTATACGTGTACTTAGAATGTTAAACATATTTGTAAATTTCAACTATAATCCAGATGGATAATCCCGCACTCACCATGTCCATCGCTGTGTCTGTGGAGGTTCAAGGAAAAGGAAGGTGAAAGGAGCAGACAGGGCTCAGAGGCAAACACCGGTGGTTTCACGCTAATTAGCATTTATAGAAGTATTTGTAAATTAC
Organism: Hyla sarda; assembly: GCF_029499605.1. Taxonomy (NCBI): domain Eukaryota; kingdom Metazoa; phylum Chordata; class Amphibia; order Anura; family Hylidae; genus Hyla; species Hyla sarda. The sequence continues at coordinate 274,351,206 of NC_079191.1, read as the reverse complement.
TTCTATTAAAAAATCTTAATCCAGTACTTATTAGCTGCTGTATACTACAGAGGAAATTATTTTCTTTTTGGAACACAGTGCCCTCTGCTGACATCTCTGTCAAGAGCAGCATATGTTTGCTATGGGGATTTTCTCCTACTCTGGACAGTTCTTAAAATAGACAGACGTCAGCAGAGAGCACTGTGCTCATGATGTCAGCAGAGAGCTCTATGTTCCAAAAAGAAAAGAATTTCCTCTGTAGTATTCAGCACCTACTAAGTACTGGAAGGATTAAGATTTTTTAAATGAAGTAATTTACAAATTACAAAATAAACATATTGGGTATTGCCGAGTGCAGGAATATGCAAAAGTTGAAAATATAATGTTAATAAAACTGTACAATGAATGTTGCAAACGTGAAAAATTTTTAATTTTTCCCCATTAAAACCTTTAGCTTTTTTGTTAACTTGGGATTTTTTTTTTTCCTCCAAGAAATCTTATTGATCTTTTTAAAGGGGTACTCTGCCCCTAGACATCTTATCCCCTATCCAAAAGGATAGGGGATAAGATATCAGATCGCCACGGTCCCGCTGCTGGGGAGCCCCCGGGATCGCCGTTGCGGCACCGCGGTAAGATTTCTGAACAGAGTAAGTTCGTTCTGTGTGTAATGAACGGGCGATACAGGGGACAGAGCAGCGTGACGTCACGGCTCCGCCCCTCATGACATCACGGCCCGCCCCCTTAATACAAGTCTATGGCAGGGGGCATGACGACGGCCCCCTGCCATAGACTTGTATTGAGGGAGCGGGCCGTGAGGTCACAAGGTGCGAGCCGTGATGTAACGATGCTCCGGCCCCTGTATTGCCCGTCATTATGCGCAGAGCGAACTCACTCTGTGCAGTAACGATATCGCAGTGCTGCAGCGGCGATCCTGGGGTCCCCAGCAGCGGGACCCCGGCGATCTGACATCTTATCCCCTATCCTTTGGATAGGGGATAAGATGTCTAGGGGCGGAGTACCCCTTTAAGTCCAACTATGGGACCAAATCGTTTGACTGATTCTATAATTCACTGCAATACCTTTGTGTTGGACATGTTGTAGTGTTTTATACCTTGCAATGAAAAGCTGACAGGCAACCTTTTAGGCCTTGAGGGTTATCTCCAATCTCAGGCATTTGAGCTGGGTGTTGGCTGATCAAAAGAAGTTTCTGCTCAAGTACGTACTCACAGTTGTGAATTCTGTTCACACGGTGAACTTTCCGAGTTGCGTAGTACCACTTTAATTATGTAATACATGGACAGCTTCAGTTTGCAATAGCAGCTCTCTGCTGTAGCTTATAAAGGGGATTCTAAGCAGTCTTCTTGAGACAACTTAGGGTGCATTAACACCACATTTTGTACATACGGGTGCCGGATCCGGCGGGGGGAGGGGCAAACTGGGCGCTCCCGTACCCCGGCCGGATCAGCCCGTGACTACATTTACTTTAATGATCCGACCAGAGTCAAACAGTGACTGCGGTCGGCTCAGTTTTGACCCGTATGCGGTTTTAGACCGGACCTAAAACCGTAGTATACGGGGCAGAAGCCGTTGCAGATCAATGATTTAAAGCGGGCACTTTAAATCAATGAACTGCAGCGGCTTTTGCGGTGCCAGACACCGCCGCCGCTACCCGCTTCTCTCCCCCTGCCTCTCCTGGGTCTAACCACCACCGTTGCCCCATCACCTCCCCCCCCTCCATCCTCTGCCCACATACCGCCACCGCTGCCCCATTGCCTTCCCCCATCCTCTGGCCACATACCGCCGCCGCTGCCCCATCGCCTCCCCCCCATCCTCTGCCCACATGCCGCTGCCCCATCGCCTCCCCCCATTCTCTGCCCACATGCCGCTGCCCCATCGCCTCCCCCCATACCGCCGCCGCCCCATCGCCTCCCCCCCATCCTCTGCCCACATACCGCCACTGCCCCATCGCCTCCCCCCATCCCCGGTGTTATAATTACCTGTTCCCGGGGGTCTGCGATCCTTCTGGCTCCGTCGGCATCCTGTGCTGTCACTGTGCGTACTGACGGTGACGTCACGCTGGGGACGTCACTCGTCATTACGCAGCGCAGCGCACAGCAACAGTGCAGGAGCCAGAAGGATCGCGGACCCCCAGGAACAGGTAATTATAACACCAGGGATGGGGGGAGGCAATGGGGGGGCAGCGGCGGCAATGGGCGGGGCATTATCGGCATATGGGCAAGGTAATTGCCGATACCAATAATGTCCAAAATCGCGATTATAGGCCGATAATATCGGCCAAACCGATAATCGGTCGATCCCTAGATTTAATCCCTTCCCTAATAAAAGTCAGAATCCCCCCCCCCCCTTCTCACATAAAAAAAAATGTGTAAATAAAAATAAACATATGTGGTATCGCCGCGTACGTAAATGTCCGAACTATAAAAATATATCATTAATTAAACCGCATGGTCAATGGCATACGCACACAAAAAAATATAAAAAAATTATAATAAATAAATACCAAGAAAAAAAAAAAAAGCTAAATGGTACCGCTAAAAACATTAGATCAAGGCGCAAAAAATTAGCCCTCACACCGCCCCGTATGCGGAAAAATAGAAAAGGTTATGGGGGGTCAGAAAATAACAATTTTGAACGTATTAATTTTCCTGCATGTAGTTATGATTTTTTTCCAGAAGTACGACAAAATCAAACCTATATAAGTTGGGTATCATTTTAACCGTATGGACCTACAGAATAAAGATAAGGTGTTTTTTTACTGAAAAATGTAGTGCATAGAAGCGGAAGCCCCCAAAAGTTACAAAATGGCGTTTTTTCTTCAATTTTGTCGCATATTGATTTTTTTTTGTTTCGCAGTAGATTTTTGGGTAAAATGACTGTCGTCATTAAAAAGTCCTCATATGGATTTTTAGGTGCAAAATTGAAAGGGTTATGATTTTTAAAAAGGTAAGGAGGAAAAAACGGAAAAGCGCTTGGTCCTTAAGGGGTTAAAGAAATTACATAAAAGTTGGATCAGTCTGTAGTGTGGTTTTCCACTTTGATTTTGATTGTGACTCCATATCCAGACCTCCATGGGTTAATAAATTTGATTTCTATTGATAATTTTTGTTCATTTATTCAGATCTAGGATGTGTTGTTATCTTAGTGTTCCCTTTATTTTGTTGGGCAGTGTATGTCCATGCGGAATTCCACTGTAGCAGACTCCCATTGATTTCAATAGGATTCTGCAGCACTGTTCACACAGTGGAATTTCCGCAGGAGATGTTTCTGCTGAAGCAATCCAGATTCCAGGATCCACACAAATAGACATGTCAATTCTTTCTGCAAATTTTGTTTGGAACTGCATTGTCATCTATTAGAAGGCACATTTTTGAGGGATCCTAGGGCCAACCGGACATTATGCACTTTTTATACCGTGTGAACATGGCCCTAGAGAACAGATCACAAAGACTGGATAGAGACAATACAAGAAAGTCTGCAGGGGAGAATTATATAGGGAGAGATTCATCAATTTTGTCTTCAGAAAGTGTGTTTTGAATTCATTTATATTTGCTTTGGTTTTGCTTACATGCAACATATTTATCATACTATGATGGGGTGGGGGTGGGGGGTTGATAAATTTGGCACGTAAGCAAAAAACAATAAAGCACTTTAGAACACCACTTTGTATGATTTCTTCTGTTCTTTGCAACTTTTCTGCAAAAAAACCTTTTTGTGCGACATTCCACTGCAAAGTAAAAACTGAAATTGACTTTTGCAAGAACTTTTGTAGCATTTTGCAAAAAGTCACAAAAAATAAAATTATTTGGCGCATGTGTAACATTTAATGCATCAAATAATATAGGCTGTTTATATGTAGAGAGAGTAAACAGCAAGTGCAGGGGCTTTGGAAGCCAAACTATGCAGCATATTTAATAGCCCTTAACACCTTCATGACACAGGGCGAACATGTATGTCTCCGTGTATGAAGAGCACTTACAAGATGAGCGCGCTTTATACCCGGTGAGTAACGGCTGCTTTCAGACATACCGCTAATGCCGAACAGCAGTGTAATTGCCAATGTCCAGCATTAACTCTTTAAATGCCGCAATCAAAGCAGTCTTTTTTGTTTGCCTGTGTTCTTTGTGACCTCCAAGAGGAGTCATCCATGTGCTCTAGGTGGTGGACCAAGTCCTAGTTATGGCTTACAGCTTCTGATGCCAAATATTGACCAAATAACTGGGGGTCAATGTCTTTTCCTTTTAACCCCTTGCCGCAAATGGACGTTCATTAACGTCCATCTGCGGCTCCCGAAGTATGACGCACGCTCAGCAGGTGAGCGTGCATCATACCCGGCAGGCCCTGGTTTCTATAGGCGACCAGGACCCACGGCTAATGTCGGACATCGCTGATCGAGCTGATGTCTGGCATTAACCCTTTAGACACGGAGATCAAACTTGATTGCCGCATCTAAAACGAGAGTAAACATTGCCGGTTAGTTCAGTGGTGCTGTTCCAGACCTCCGCGGTGAAATCGCAGCATCCCGAACAGCTTGCAGGACGCAAGGAGGATCCCTACCTGCCTCCTCGCTGTCTGATTGCCGAATAATTGCTCCATGCCCGAGATCCAGGCAGAAGCAGTCGAGCGGCAATAACACTCATCGATGCCATGCTATTGCATGGCAGTAATCAGTGTAGGGAATCAGTGTGTGCAATGTTATAGTCCCCTATATGGCCGGAGCGATGCGCTGCTGAAAGAATACTTTTCATTTATAGCGCTGCAAAGGCATATCATTATAGAAGTGCTGTGGGGGGACAGATATGAATATGACCCCCAGAGCGCATCTATATACAGATGCCACTACAGCGCTATAAATAACAAGTATTCTTTCAGCAGCGCATCGCTCCGGCCCGCTTCCCGGGCAGATGCGCTGCTGTTAGAATACTTGTCATTCATAGCGCTGCGGCGGCAAATGATCCTATAATCATATGGATTATGGATATAGGTCTGACCCCCCGCAGCGCATCTATATACAGGGGGGGGGAATCTTTCATATACACATGGGGGGAATAAGGGGATGCACTGAAGTTTAAAAACCCCACCGGGAGCCCTTAATGGCTCCTCAGTACCGGCCATTCAGGGCTCCCGGCGGGGAATTTAAAAATGAAAGCAAAATACACTGTACATCGCAGGGGAGCGCAGCATGCCGCCCGCTCCCCTGTTTAATAACTTCTAATCGCATCGGTCTCAGAAGTGAGACACGGTGCGATCAATCCCTCAGCCCCTGTACTACAACCCCCATCATGGAGCAGAGTCTGTTCCATGATGGGGGGGTAGTAGTACAAACACTAATGTAGCCTCCCCAGCCACCGGCAGACTCCCGCAGCCATGGAACTACTACTTCCATCATGTAAACAAGTCTGTTTCATGATTTGAGTAGTAGTAGTCCCGGCTGTGGGAGTCTGTAGGCAGGTGTTAAAACAGCTGTACATGAGGGATGTTATAACGGGTCTTAATGGATGAATATTCCCGTTATTTTGATGGCCGTTATTCAGCCGTTAGCACCCATTATTTCATCCATTATTATACATCCGTTTTTACACAGAAAACGGATGTTTAATAACGAATGAATACTCATAGTGTGAAAGGAGCCTAAGAGTGTTGTTTATCATAACTAGAGTAACTCTGCATGCATATATCGTATTTTACCATTTTATATGTCCGAAAGAAACTGGAATATGAATTTTGCCAATATTGTCTTCAGATCGTAAATTTTGCTTTTGGCATCTGTAGTGCCTCAATGTGGTCAATCTAGTATCAGCATACATGGCATAGTAATTATCTTAATGGGAAAATGACCTATCTTTTTGTGGGCAGATAGTAAACCATCAGTCACATTTCACTAACAGAACAAGGTTTGTCCTTTCCAGAATAGAAATGCTGTTGCAACTCTATTTGTACACCTTGGCTTACTGCTCTTAATACAGAAGCCTGGTCACGGCTGATCCTTCTTAACTTCAGTATTAGTATTATTATTAGCAGAAAGGGACATATTTAAATCAGGTTTTATTATATACTTATCTAGATCAGTCACAAACTAATAATTTACAGGGGAGTATATATCATTTGCATGTGCATAATGTGAAGTGATATAGCTATAAGCAGCTATGCCATTCAGGAGCACAGAAAAGCTAGGTTAGAATGGCTTACCTAGCTTTTTCATGCTCCTAGTTGACATATCTGCTTATAACTGAACCACTTTACACAGTAGCACACTTCATAAATTATATATTGGATCCTGTAATAGTAACCATGTGGTTGCTGTACTAAGCAGATGTGCTATTCAGAAGTCTGGGAAAGCTGTGTGTGACAGTCAGATCCTGTGATGACTCATGATCCTGTAATCATACACAGTCTGACTGTCACCCACAGCTATAAGCAGATATGCCAGTCAGGAGCCTGGGAATGCTGGGTGAGACATTCTCATCTACCTTTCTAGGTTTCTGAATGGCATAGCTGCACCATCAGGTCAGAGGGAATTGGTGGGAACGTACTTACAAGGAACTGGTGGGTATGAAGGCAGCTGTGTGCATCAAATATAAAGTGTCAGACACTAGAGGCTGCACACAGCAAGACTTTAGTGTCCGACTCTTTCTAATGAGTTTGGCCACGCCATATAACAGAGGGGTCTGCTCTGCACAAGATTGGTAAGACCAGTAAGTATATCTCGTATCTGCCACAACATTTTTCATAACATACTTAAGTATTTCAACAGGTACCACAGGATCCTTATCCCAACGCAGTCCTCTACTGTGCATATAGAAAGTTTTCAGACCCTTTCACTTTTTTCTCATTTTGTTATGTTGAGGTCCTGTGCTAAGATTAAAATAAAAGTTTAAAGTTTCTGCCCAACCATCATTCTGCACTCAATACATAAAAATAAAGTAAAAACAGAATGTTAAAAATCTGCTAATTTATTGGATAAACCTAAAATATTGCATTGACATAAGTATTTCGACCTTTTATTCAGTATTTAGTTAAAAGCACCTTTGGCAGTGGTTACAGCCTCGATTCCTCTTGGGTATGACGACACAAGGTTTTCCCTGTTAGCCTGGATGAGGACCATCAGGGCCATTTTCATGACTCTCAGAAATGTTCACTTGGGTTCAAGTCAGTTCTCTGGCTGGGCCTCCCGCTCCTGTGCTGTCCTGACTGTCTGCTTAGGGTCAAACGGGGGAGATTTACCAAAACGTGTGTAGAGGAAAAAGTTTTCCAGTTGCCCATAGCAACCAGATTGCTTCTTTTATTTTTCAAAGGCCTTTTCAGAAATGAAAGAAGCGATCTCATTGGTTGCTATGGGGAACAGGTCTTTTCCTCTAACCAGGTTTTTAAAAAAAGATCAGGTTTTCATTAAAGGGGTACTCCACTGCTCAGCGTTTGGAACAAACTGTTCCGAACTCTGGAGCTGGCCCCGGGAGCTTGTGATGTCATAGCCCACCCTTTATGGTGTCATGCCCCGCCCCCTCAATGCAAGTCTATGGGAGGGGGCGTGACGGCAGCAGAGTACCGCTTTAAGAATATCCCTATACTTTGCTCCATTCAGCTTTCCCTCAGCCTTGACCAGTCTTGCTGTCCCAGCCACTGAAAAAAACCACAGCATTATGCTGCCACCACTATGCTTCACTGTAGACATGGCATTGGGTAGGTAATGATCAGTGCTTGGTTTCTTCTAGACATATCGCTGAAAATTGAAGCCAAAAACTTTGGTCAGATAAAAACTTTGGTTTCTTCAGAACAAATAATCTTGTTTCCCAGTCTTAGAGTCCTTTTGGCTTTTTTATTTATTTATTTTTGCAAACTTAGGTGAGGTGACTTTCAGGCCACCCTGTAATAAAGCCTAGATTGGTGGACTGCTGCTTTGTTGGTTAACCTTGAGAATGCGATTTATCAAAACCAGAGGAAAAGTCGCTGAGTTGCCCATAGCAACCAATCAGATCTCCAGATCAGATCTCCTCCGGACAGGTTTTGATAAATCTCCCCCAGGATCTTTGGTGCTCAGACAGAATTACGATTGGATACTTGGTCACCTCTCTTGGTCCTGCTCCTCCGAGCTTGGTGTGGTGGCCAGCTCTAGGAAAGGTTTCAAACTTCTTCCATCGCGGCAGCTCTCGGCCTAGCTCATAGAGCAGGGGGAGCGGCCGCGATGTGTGCGAGTGCACCGCACATGCGCAGAAACTCGTACATCGCTTCAGTGTGTTTGCTTGTAGCAGCGTAATACACGTTGGGTATCTGCTGGTGTGAACATACCCTAAGAGTCATGGAGCCCACTGTGCTCTTGGAAACATTTTGTACCTTTCTCCAGATCTGTTGCTCCACGCAATCCTGTCTCCAAGCTCTATAGGCCGTTCTTTCTTCCTCATGACTTTTTTTGCTCTGATATTCATTGTCAGCTGTGAGACCTTATATAGACATATATATGTGTCTTTCCAAATCCTGTCCAATCACCTGAATTTACCACAGGTGACTCCAATCAAGGTGTAGAAACATCTCAGAGATAATGAGAAATGGGAGGAGCCAGAGCTACATTTCAAGTGTCATAAGGTAAGAATCTAGAAGACCAAAGCAGACGAGCGCTCCAATGTGCAATGGATCCCAAATAGAAAAGATCCACAGGTAGGATAAAACTCACCAGTTTTAGTTGTGCAATGAACGAGGCACAACGCTCAAAAAGTTCAATGGACACTCACGTCCTGAAGGCTCGAATGATGGTAATGGAGATTCCGTTTTGGCTGCAGCTTCAACCCTTCACTCACATGTTCATGTGGAGTCATACAGGAGGTTCAACCCTTCACTCACATGTTCATGTGGAGTCATACAGGAGGTTCAACCCTTCACTCACATGTTCATGTGGAGTCATACAGGAGGTTCAACCCTTCACTCACATGTTCATGTGGAGTCATACAGGAGGTTCAACCCTTCACTCACATGTTCATGTGGAGTCATACAGGAGGTTCAAGCCTTCACTCACATGTTCATGTGGAGTCATACAGGAGGTTCAACCCTTCACTCACATGTTCATGTGGAGTCATACAGGAGGTTCAACCCTTCACTCACATGTTCATGTGGAGTCATACAGGAGGTTCAACCCTTCACTCACATGTTCATGTGGAGTCATACAGGAGGTTCAACCCTTCACTCACATGTTCATGTGGAGTCATACAGGAGGTTCAACCCTTCACTCACATGTTCATGTGGAGTCATACAGGAGGTTCAACCCTTCACTCACATGTTCAGGTGGAGTCATACAGGAGGTTCAACCCTTCACTCACATGTTCATGTGGAGTCATACAGGAGGTTCAACCCTTCACTCACATGTTCAGGTGGAGTCATACAGGAGGTTCAACCCTTCACTCACATGTTCATGTGGAGTCATACAGGAGGTTCAACCCTTCACTCACATGTTCATGTGGAGTCATACAGGAGGTTCAACCCTTCACTCACATGTTCATGTGGAGTCATACAGGAGGTTCCCACACACATTAAAGTGCAAATTGTAGGGATGTGGAAAAAGCGCTGCCACGGACCTTGTCCGTGGCAGCGCTTTTTGCACATCCCTACAATCTGAACTTTAATAAGTGTGGGAACTTCCTGTATAAGGTAAGAATGTCCATGACAGTTTTTTTTTTTTTTTTTGCTTTTTTTTTATAAATTTTAAAAAATTTCTAAAATTCTGTTTTTACTTTGGTACAGCCTGATGGGGGAATTTCTTTCTATATTAGCACATGACCGCAACATAACAAAATGTAAAAAAAGTGAATGGCTCTGAAAACATTCTGAATGCATTGCCTATTTACAATGAAAATCTTGACCCCTTAAGGAAAATGTTATTTTTACGTTTTAGTTTTTTCCTCTTTGCCTTCAAAATATAACAACTCTTTTATATTTTCATCCACAGACTAGTATGAGGGCTTGTTTTTTTGCGCGACCAGTTGTCCGTTGTAATGCCATCAACTCCCTTTACCATAAAATGTATGGCACAACCAAAAAAAATACTATTTGTGTGAGGAAATTAAAAAGAAAACTGCACATTTTGCAAATTTTGGAAGGTTTCGTTATCACACCGTACAATTTACGATACAAATGACATGTGTTCTTTATTCTTTTGGTCAATACGATTAAAATGATACCCATGATTACATACTTTTCTATTACTGCTGCGCAAAAAAAAAAAAAAAAAAAAATCGCAAACTTTTTAACCAAATTAGTACGTTTAAAATCCCCCTATTTTGAAGACCTATAACTTTTTCATTTTTCCGTATAAGCGGCGGTATGAGGGCTAATTTTTTGCAACGTGATCTGTACTTTTTATTGATACCATATTTGCTTATATAAAACTTTTAATACATTTTTTATCCATTTTTTTTTGGAATAAAATGTTGGACTTTTTTTTTTTTATGTCCACACTACGGTATCATTAACATTATATTTTAATAGTTCGGATATTTACGCACGCGGCGATACCAAATGTATATTACATTTTTTTAATTATTTTTTTTACACTTTTTGGGGGTGAAACAGGGAAAATGGGACAATTAACGTTTTTATTCGGGGAGGGGGGGGTTACATTTTTTTTACTTAATTTTTTTTTACTTTTATTCTAACACTTTAATAGTCCCCATAGGGGACTATTTATAGCAATCATTATAGCAATCATTCGGGCATAGCACTGATCAGTGCTATCGGTGATCTTCTGCTCTGGTCTGCTCGATCTCAGACCAGAGCAGAAGACCCATGGGAGGCAGGTGAGGGGACCTCCGTCCGCCATTCTGGATGATCGGATCGCCGCGGCAGCGCAGCTATGCTCGCGGTTATGTATAGGACGTAGATGTACGTCCTGGTGCGTTAAGTACCACCTCACCAGGACGTACATTTACATCCTGCGTCGTTAAGGAGCCGGGGGTTTTCAGTTTTTGCACTTTTGTTTTTTCCTCCCTACCTTTAAAAAAAATCATAATTCTTTCAATTTTGCACCTAAAAATCCATATGATGGCTTATTTTTTGCGCCACCAATTCTACTTTGTAATTACATCAGTCATTTTAACTAAAAATCTACGGGGAAACGAAAAAAAATCATTGTGCAACAAAATTTAAGAAAAAACGCCATCTTGTAAATTTGGGGGCTTTTGTTTCTACGCAGTACATTTTTCCGGTAAAAGTGACACTTTATTCTGTAGGTCCTTGATTAAAATGATTCCCTACTTATATAGGTTGGATATTGTTGTACTTCTGGAAAAAATCATAACTACATGCAGGAAAATGTATACGTTTAAAATTTTCATCTTCTGACCCCTATAACTTTATTTTTCCGCGTACGGGGCGGTATGAGGGCTCATATTTTGCGCCATGATCTGAAGTTTTTAACTTTGCAATTTTTTGTATTGATCAGACTTTTTGGTTGCTTTTTATTCATTTTTTCATGATATAACAAAAGTGACCAAAAATACGCTATTTTGGATTTTTTTTTGCGCGTACGCCATTGACTGTGCGGTTTAATTAACTATATATTTTTAGAATTCAGACATTTTCGCACGTGGCTATACCACATGTTTATTTTTATTTACAGTTTTTTTTATTGGAAAAGGGGGTGATTCAAACTTTTATTAGGGAAGGGGTTAAATTATCTTTATTTATTATTTATTTAATTTTTGCTATGTTATAGTTCGCATAGGGGGCTATAACACTGCACACACTGATCTTTTACATTGATCATTGTTATCCCATAGGAAACCATAGATCAATGATTCTGCCGTTTGACTGCTTATGCCTGGATCTCGGGCACGGAGCAGTCATTTGGCGATCAGACACCAGGAGGAAGGTAGGGGCCCTCCTTGTGTGCTCCAGCTGTTCGGGATGCCGCGATTTCGCCGTGGCAGTCCCGAACTGCCAACTGATCTAGCCGGGAGTAGTTTACTTTCACTTTAGACGATGTGAACAAATTTTGAATGCTGCGTCTAAAGCGATCAGTGCTGTGCGCTATTAGCCACGGGTCCCAGTTGTTAAAGGCCGCGTTATAGAAAGGGAGCGGACTCAGGGCTGCCCTGGGTCCTTAAAGGGGAACTACCGTGGAAAACTTTTTTTTTTTAAATCAACTGGTGCCAGAAAGTTAAACAGATTTGTAAATCACTTCTATTAAAAAAATCTTAATCCTTCCAGTACTTTTTAGGGGCTGTATACTAAAGAGAAATCCAAAAAAGAAATGCATTTCCTGTGATGTCCTGACCACAGTGCTCTCTGCTGACCTCTGCTGTCCATTTTAGGAACTGGAGAAAATCCCCATAGCAAACATATGCTTCTCTGGACAGTTCCTAAAATGGACAGCAGAGGGCACTGTGGTCAGGACATCACAGGAAATGCATTTCTTTTTGGATTTCTCTTTAGTATACAGCCCCTAAAAAGTACTGGAAGGATTAAGATTTTTTAATAGAAGTGATTTACAAATCTGTTTAACTTTCTGGCACCAGTTGATTTAAAAAAAAAAAAAAGTTTTCCACCGGAGTACCCCCTTTAAGTGGTTAAAGGAGTGATCCAGCCTAGAAAAAAAGAATTCCCTATCCAAAGGATTGGGGATAAGTTTCATATCGTGAGGAGTCTGATCGTTGGAACCCCCCTCCCGCCCAGCACCCCAGCTCTTCTCCTGCACGGAGCAGGAGTTGGCATGCGCCCTCTATTGATCTCTATGGGAGAGCCGACGCGCTGCACTTTAGTATCTCTGGCTCTCCTATAGAGATGCATGGACGGGACGTGTCGACACCGCTCCATGCAGGAGGAGAGCCGGGGTGCTAGGCAGGAGATTGCAGGGGGTCCCAGCAGTCTGACCCCCGCGATCTTACACTGATCCACTATGCTTTGGATAGGGGATACATTTTTCTAAGACCACTTGTCTAACAGGCTGCAGACATGTAGATGTAATCATATCATATTACGTGAATGACTGAGTTTAGCACAATCTCAGCCGTGGCAATCTAAACTACCAACAGCATCCCTAGCGGGTCATAAGATTCCCAGACGTTTCATGACAGCCTGGATTGCACATAGAATAACTTGGTGGTGCTCTAAAAATAGTGAATCATGTACATAACAGATCTCTAGGACTTGTTGCTCCGATATGAAGAAAAAACATTTGCCATTTATTGCGGGAGATCTACTAAAACCTGTGTCACTTACTGTGGGTATGAAACGTGGATTTCAGACAGATTTCAGTGTGTATTCTGTGTGAGCAAACCCTTACACTTCCTGTAAATCCAGTGTGTTCTCTGTATTCAAATGCTAAATGAACGGGGATTTTCAGGCACAATTATTTTTTTCCGTGTTTTTCCAAAATAAAATAAAAATAAAAGCTTCTTGATGCTTATTCCTATGACTCTAGTGTTCTGTGATGATGTCCCTTATATGCAAAACTGAAGCCCTTCACTGATCTCGGTAGTCATGTATAGTGCATACAGGACCAGAACACTGTGACCAGTGACTGGCTGCAACATTGAACAGTGTACAGGATGTTACGACAGTGCAAAATATTTTGGTGGAATTCTGCGCAAACATTCCGCTGCAGCAGAGGCCCATTGATTTCAATAGGATTCTGCTGCACTGTGCACACGTTGGAATTTCCGCGGCAGATGGTTCTGACATGGAAAGTCCGATACCAGCATCAGCAGAAAGAATAGACATTTCTATTCCTCCTGCAGATACTGCTCGGAAATGCATTGCCGTCTATGAGATGCCACATTTCCGAGTGGTACTAGCATCCACTGGACTATACATATATGCAGAATGTCCGCCCGTGTTTTCCCTGCAGACATTCCGCCATCTGAACAGCCTTAGGACATGTTCACAAAGCGGAATCTCCAAGCAGTATCCGATAGAAAAATTCCACTTTGGTATTCTATTGCAGCCGACTCCACTTCTTTTCAATGGGATTCTGCTGCACCAAGCACATTGAGGATTTTCCAGGCAGATGTTTCCACCACATAAGGATGCATTCACACTGCGTGATTCCCGCAGAATTCCGTGAGCGGAACATAAACATCAGTGTGAATGGGTCTTCCGCAAGACCCGTTCACATTGAGGAATTCCAGCGGCAGACAATTCCACCGCTGAAATTGTCCCAAGCAAAAAAATTAACATGTTCCTCCTTTGCGTGAAAGTCCGCGAGCACTGCATAGCAGTCAACGGTGGACACAGTGTCGCGTGGTGCTACCGCCGAAGTATTTCAGCAGTGGCCGCCAGATGGAATCTCAGAGATTCAACTTCAATTGCCCAATGTGAATGCACCCTTAAAGGGGTAGTCCAGTGCTGAAAAACGTATCCCCTATCCTAAGGATAGGGGATAATGTTCAGATCGCAGGGGGTCCGATCGCTGGGGCCCCCCCACGATCTCCTGTACGGGGCCCCGGCTCGCTGGCCGGATAGTAGGTGTTGACCATCGCACAAAGCGGCGGCCGACACACCCCTCAATACATCGCTATGGCAGAGCCGGAGATTGCCGAAGGCAGCGCTCCGGCTCTGCCATAGAGTTGTATTGATGGGGCGTGTCAGCCGCCGCTTCGTGCGTTGGTCAACACACCCCCTTCCCGCGGGCTACCGGGGCCCCGTACAGGAGATGGACGCAGCGGTCGGACCCCCCGCGATCTGAAACTTATCCCCTATCTTCTTTAATTCTGATTCCAGACTCCACAGAAAAAATTGACACGTCAATTCTTTCTGCGGAATGCACTTGGAAATGCGTTGCTATGTTCTCTCGACGCCTGCAACCTGTGGAACGTTCGGCCGGAAATTTTCCAGGGGACAATTCTGTCATGTGCATATAACCTAAAAGTTTGGATGTTAATTTATTTTAATGCCATTTCTGGCCTATAATAAAAAATGGTCAAGAGAAAAAAAAAACATTTAAAAAGGGAGCCTGTTACTATAAATACTGTATAGTCTGAGGGCCCTTTTACACTGGCCAATTGCTGGTGTCACTTGTATGCTGAACCTTTACATGGCATGATCAATCGTGCGGACCATTAAATTCATGGATTTCCGCTGTACATTGTTTACACTATCATTTCTATTATGATGCATTCACACCACGTTTTTGCAATACAGTTCCCGTATCAGGTTTTTGATGAAAAACGGATTCCTCAAAACCTGACACAACTGTATCAAAACGTGTGTACAAATTTCAACCCCTATACAGTTAAAAACCGTATACAGTTTGAAAAATGATGTCCGGTTGCATCCGTTTTTTTAAGAAAAAAAAACGTATACGTTTTTAACTTTTCAATCCATTTTAAATAAAGTTTCACTTGTTTGATTGAAATTCCAAGAAAAAAAAATGTGCAAAGTCAAAAAAACGTATGGTGAAAACCGGATGGAACCGTACGCACAGTTCTGTACGGTTCCCATTGACTCCCATGTAAAAAAAAAAAAAAACTTACACGGTTTAATACAGTTTTTCACCCGGGCCAAAAACCGTGGTAGACTACGGTTTTGCGTACAGGAAAAAAAAAACTGACAAAACCGTACAGGATGCAAAACGGACACAACCTGATGCATCGTTGGAGAGTTAATGCATACGGTTTTCAATACGATTCTGTACGGTTTTCACATAGAAAACGTATACGTGAACTGTATTGCAAAAACGTGGTGTGAATGCACTCTTAGCCTTCACTGGTCACATGATTGACCCACTAACCAAATAAAGCCAATCTGAGCCGACAGGTGACGCACCACTAGCACTAGGATTACATGGTTGAGGCAATGGCGGTGGGACATTTAAGGCCACCAAATTTTGTCCTTTTATCTATAAGAACTTTTCTTTGTTTTCTACTAAGAAGCAGGAAGTGACACCCAGCCTTCTAGATCAGTAATACCCAATCAGGGTGCCTCCAGCTGTTGCAAAACTACAACTCCCAGCATGCCCGGACAGCCTTCGGCTGTCCGGGCATGCTGGGAGTTGTAGTTTTGCAACAGCTGGAGGCACCCTGATTGGGAATCACTGATCTAAATTGTCACCCAAACTCCAATCTGCTTCACTGCCTGCAAAAATCCAGGGCTATGATCCCCTGTGACAGCCAAGGTCTGTTCAGACATGCTGGGAGTTGTAGTTTTGCAACAGCTGGAGGCACCCTGATTGGGAATCACTGATCTAAATTGTCACCCAAACTCCAATCTGCTCCACTGCCTGCGAAAATCCAGGGCTATGATCCCCTGTGACAGCCAAGGTCTGTTCAGACATGCTGGGAGTTGTAGTCTAGGCACCTTTGACAGTTAGGCGCCTAGGAAAGCAGAGTGCCAGTCCCTGCGCAGGCTGTGATGCAGCCATGTGTGACGTCACCCTGGGCACTGGTACAGCAGGTAGTGCCCATAGCAGAGGGCTATACTGGGAGTCACGTTCTCTGGCAGCGGCCTGGCCCTTGGTAGGTGAAGTATCGGCTTTCCCCCGGGCACCCCTCCCTCCCCGGGTGACAGGTGAGCCGCTCTTACCATTCCTGCAGTCACTGGAAGATGCGGCCGATGCCAGTGGCGTTACCGCCGAGGCTGCAGTGAGCGCCGATGCGGATGCGGCTGCGGCTCCCGCTGTGGCTGCTGCCATGCCTCCTCCTCCTCCTATGCCTCCCGCCGCCACAGCCGCTGCTGCCGCCGCCGTGGCTCCGGTGTCCTGCTCATCTCCGCTGCTGTTCGCCCGCTTGTTCTTCTTGCCCTTGCTATTCTTCACGTTAGGCATTGCGGAGCCCGCAGTCGGTTCAGCGCACAGAGCCTTCAGCTGCTCGCCCCGCCGGCCTGCATGGTGCCCGTCTAGCTGGGAAGGAAGGCGGCAGTGGGCACGGGCAGTGGCGGTCTAGAGTGCACAGTGCCCGGGGACATGGGTGGCTGTACTGGCTGCCAGGGAGAGAAGGCGTGTCTCGTTGTTTTGATTCTGCTTTCCGTGCGCTCGGCCCCTCCCCTCTGTCAATTTTTCCCTGGCTCTTGTGACGTCACGGGTCAGCGGCCCATCCCTTTGTGACGTCACCGCACGCTCCCTCAGGGCCTCCAGTCCGCGTCTGCACCCTCCAATCGGTTGCGGGAGTAGTGTTGTGGGGCGGGGCCGATGCAGCATTTCTGTGTGACACAATGGAATGGAGGGAAAGTGCGCGTCCTGCAGTGCTGGGGAATGGATAGTGGAAGATTTCTCAAAACCTGTCTATAGAAAAAATTGCTGAGTTGCCCATAGCAACCAATCAGATCGCTTCTCTCATTTTGCAGAGGTCTTGTTAAAAATGAAAGAAGCAATATGATTGGTTGCTATGGGCAACTGGGTAACTTTTCCTTTGCACAGGTCTTGATAAATCTCCCATAGTCTGTTCCCCATAGCAACCAATAATACTTGTCATGCCCTACTGCTTGCTATGGACAACAAGACTCTTATAAATCTGTTCGGTGGTCTCTTTCTCCTCAGGCATTAACACCTTAACCCCTTAAAGAAGATGTCCGGTGCTCACTTTTCTTATTGTATCCGTTCCGGGCTGCAAAAAAAAAAAAGAAAATAAGCTTTCTCTTACCTGCCTACACTCCCCCGGTGCTCCGGTACAGGCGTTCGGTCCCCGGGCTGTATTCTTCTTACTTCCTGTTAGCCCGGCACGTCACACGGAGCTTCAGCCTATCACTGGCCGAGGCGGGACATCGCTGCGGCCGGTGATAGGCTGAAGCTCTCTGTGATGTGCCGGGCTAACAGGAAGTAAGAAGAATACAGCCCGGGGACCGAACACCTGTACCGGAGCCTATGCAGGTAAGAGAAAATGTGTTTTCTTTTATTTTTCAGCCGGGAACGGATAAAATAAGAAAAGTGAGCACCGGACATCTCCTTTAAGGACCCAGCGTTTTTCCGTTTTTGCACTCTCGTTTTTTCCTCCTTACTTTTTATAACCCTTTAAATTTTGCACCTAAAAATCCATATGATGGCTTATTTTTTTGCGCCACCAATTCTACTTTGTAATGACATCGGTCATTTTACCCAAAAATCTACGGCAAAATGGGGAAAAAAAATCATTATGCGACAAAATTGAAGAAAAAAACAGCATTTTGTAAATTTTGGGGGCTTCCGTTTCTACGCAGTACATTTGTCGGTAAAAATGACACTTTCTCTTTACTCTGTAGGTCCATACGATTAAAATGATACCCTACTTATATAGGTTGGATTTTGTCGTACTTTTGGAAACAATCATAACTATATGCACGAAAATTTATACATTTATAATTTTCCTCTTCTTACCCCTATAACTTTTTTATTTTTCTGCGTACGGGGTGGTATTAGTGCTCATTTTTTTGCACCGTGATCTGAAGTTTTATTCGGTGCCATTTTTGTTTTGATCTGACTTTTTGATTGCTTTTTATTCATTTTTTATGGTGTAAAAAGTAACCAAAAATATGCCATTTTGGACTTTGGAATTTTTTTGCGCTTATGCCATTGACCATGTTTAATTAACAATATACGTTTAAAGTTTGGACATTTCCACACGTGGCGATACCACATATGTTTATTTTTATTATGTGAATATATTTTTTTATATGGAATTTGGGAAAAGGGGGGTGATTTAATCTTTTAGTAAGGAAGGGGTTAATGTGTGTGTTTTTTAAACTTTTTTTTTTTTTACACTTTTAGGAGGAATGGGACTTTTAGGAGGAATCATTTGATTCCTCATACAGATCAATGTGGTTCCATAGAGCCACATTGATCTGTGTGCTCTGCGCTCGATTTATAAAGCCTGGTCCTGCCATCATTCTGAGCCCCGGAGTCAGCACAGGAGCAGAGGTAAGCCCTCCCACTACCACCCCACTGGACCACCAGGGATGGGATAAAGGCACCTTTAGTTGCCACTGCAATGCCCGCGGCGATCGCCACATGTCGGCTATTAACGTCAGCCCCCAGCTACAGGAATCAGCTGGGGGTCGGCCGGTATGACGTGGGCTCGAGTCGGGAGCCCGCTTCATACCCCGTTAACGGCACATGGACGAGCATAGACGTTCATGGTCGTTAACGGGTTAAGCACTTTTGCACTTTCGTTTTTTTCCTCCTCTTCTAAAAATCATAATGCTTTAAATTGTGCACCTACAGACCCATATAAGGGCTTGTTTATTGCGTCCTCAATTGTACTTTGTTATGACATCACTTATTGTATAACATAATCTGCGGCGAAACAATAAAAAACTTATTTGTGGGGTGAAATAAAAAAAAAAAAAAAAAACAAGACACCGTTTTATAACTTTTACGGCTTTTGTTTCTACGCAGTGCACTTTTCGGTAAAATGACACCTTATATTTATTCTGTAGGTTCATACGATTACAAGGATACCCAATTTATGTAGGTTTTATTTTACTTTACAACTTTAAAAAATTTATAACTTTTATTACCAAAATTACAATGTTTAACATTGTCATCTTCTGACCCCTATAATGTTTTTATTTATTCTTATAGGGGGCTGTATGAGGGCTTATTTTGTGCGCTGTCATCTGTAGTTTATATCGGTACCATTTCTGTTTTGATAGGACTTTTTGATCGCTTTTCATTATTTATGGTATATGAAGTGACCAAAAAATGCACAATTTTGGAGTTTGGTATTTTTTTACATGTACTTCATCGACCAAGCGGTTTAGCTAACCTTATATTTTAATAGTTCGGACATTTACGCACGCGGTGGTACCACATAGGATTTTTTTTTTATTACATTATTTTATTTAAAAAATAGGAAATGGGGATGATTTAAACTTTTATTAGGGGAGGGGCTTATACACATTTATTAACTTTTTTTTTTAGCCCGCATAGGGGGCTATACCATGCAGTCTTTCGATTGCAAACACTGTTCAGTGCTGTGCCATAGCATAGATCAGTGTTATCGGTGCTCTACTGTAGAGCCCTGCACGGGACTGGTTTTTCAATCCAGCTCCCGCCCACTCCGGGTGACTTTTTTGACCAATACCGCCCACTCCCGATGACTTTTTTTTTATTAATCCCACCCACTCCCGGTGACTTTTTTGATTAATCCCGCTTGCTCGCGCTAAAATGTTTGTCCAATCGGACAACAGGAATGTACAGACACTAGGCTGCAATGCTCTGCACATACTCCCCATGTATAGCAGTGTGTGTAGTACACACACTGCTATACATGGGGGTAAATGCAGAGCATTGCATTCTAGTGTATGTACAGATGTGAATAGCATTGACTGTGCAGACTCAGAGGCCCTGGGTCACTGACCGATGCAATGTATGAGGGCTCATCTTTTGCGCCGTGGTCTGTAGTTTTTATTGGTACCATTTTGGTTTAAATGGGACTTTTTTTATAATTTTTTTATGGCATATGAAGAGACCAAATATACGCAATTTGCGACTTTAGTATTTTTTTATGTGTACACCATCGACCATGCAATTTAATAGTTCTGACATTTACACACACGGCGATACCACACACTTTTTTTTTTTACAGGGTTTTATTAGGGAAGGGGTTATTTTATTATTTTTTTAAACTTTTTGTTATAGCTCACAGTCTGTGGAAGACCCTATGGTGCAATGCTCTGCAGTCTTCACATACCCCTTGTGTGTATAGCAGTGTGTGTGTGTGTGTGTGTGTATGTACATTCCTATACACGTGGAGGTATGTACAGAGCATTGCACCCTTGTCTGTAGTACAGACTAGGGTGCAATGCTCTGCACATACCCCCAACACCTGTATAGGAATTTACACACACACACTGCTATACACATGGGAGGGTATGTGCAGACTGCAGAGCATTGCACCCTAAGGTCTACTCTGCACATACCCCCATGCGTATAGCAGTGCAGAGCAGACTGCAGACACACGGACGGAGGCCCTGGGAGGATCGCCGACCGCTGAGATCGCAGCACAGCACACAGTGAGTGTGTGCTGTAGAAGATGGACATTTCTACCTACCTAAAGGGGCCCGGGTGGTGGCAACGGTGGCGGCTGAAGATGGGGTCACTACATTGACTGATCCTCCTCCCTGGTGAGTGGTTGGGTCCCGCATAGCGCCTGACCGCCCGCACATTTTGGGTTGGGTCCCGCAGGATCTCAATCCCAATGCAGGGCTCTACTCTGCTGCTCCAGCCTGCTGAAGCTTCCTAGATCAGCAGAGCATCGTGGTGACTAAGGGTTAATGCCTGGCAATGGTCAGATCGGTGATGCCCAGCATTAACCCTGCAATTTGCAATTTTTTGCTCTTTTATTCTGCCACGCCACATCAAAGAAAGTGAACATAATTTATGACAATATACACTAGAGAGCTAGCATATATTATGGCTGACATCTACACTAGTTTAAGCCCTTAAGGACACAGCCCATTTTTGCCTTAAGGACCAGGCCAATTTTAATTTAGCATTTTCGTTTTTTCCTCCTCGCCTTCTAAAAATCATAACTCTAAGGCCCCTTTCACACTATAAAGTTGCTCCGTTAAAAGACCCGTTATAAACTTCAGTTAGAAAAGCCCTGGTAAACGGCCATTACAAAATACCATTCAAGTCTATGGTATTTTTTTATTATCCGTTATGACCCGTTATAGCCCGTCATGAATAACGGACATTATTTGTGACGGAAGAAAAAACGTCACATGCACTAATTTTTCTTCCGTCACAAGAAACGGGTAAATTAACAGCCGTTATTTTTTAACATTGAAGTCTATGGCAAACGGATGAGCATTTATGTCATCCGTTTGCACCTGGTTAATAATATCCGTTATTTCTTCTGAGCATGCTCAGAAGAGGTGACATCAGCAGACTCCTACAGTGCTGAGGGACTACTACTACTCCCATCATGGAACAGACTTTTTTCCATGATGGGAGTAGTAATTACCCACTGCGGGAGTCTGCCGGTGGCTGGGGAGGCTACATTAGTGTTTGTACTACAACCCCCATTATTGAACAGACTCTGTTCCATGATGGGGGTTGTAGTACAGAGGCTGAGGGTTTGATCGCACCGGGTCTGACTTCTGAGACCCAATGAAATTAGAAGCTATTAAACAGGGAAGCGGGTGGCATGCGGCGCTCCCCTGCGATGTACGATGTATTGTACTTTCATTTTTTAATTCCCCGCCGGGAGCCCTGAATAGCCGGTACGGATGAGCCATTCAGGGCTCCCGGCAGCGTTTTTTTTTAACTTCAGTGTTCCTTACTGTATAATCACATTCCCATTTTATCTTCTAGTGCTGTCACAGCACACAGCCGGGACATGCCATTGCATTCCCTGCTGCTCATCTACGTATCTGACAGAGGAGCAGTGGAGAATGGAGGGACCTGTCCCCCCCCCCCCCCCCTGTGTGCTGTTATAGCGCTCAGAAGTAAGACCCGGTGCGATCATTCCCTCTAGAGATGAGCAAAGTTACAGTAATTCTATTCTACACAAACCTCACGGCTCGGCAGTTGCTGACTTTAGCGTGCATAAATTAGTTCAGCTTTCAGGTGCTCCGGTGGGCTGGAAAAGGTGGATACAATCCTAGGAGAGAGTCTCCAGCCCACCAGAGCACCTGAAAGCTGAACTAATTTATGCAGGCTAAAGTCAGCAACCGCCGAACCACGAGGTTCGTGACAAATCGAAGTACTGTAACTTCGCTCATCTCTAATTCCCTCAGCCCCTGTACTACAAACCCCATCATGGAACAGAGTCTGTTCCATGATGGGGGTAGTAGTACAAACACTAATGTAGCCTCCCCAGCCACCAGCAGACTCCCGCAGACAGGGAACTACTACACACAAGTCTGTTCCATGACGGGAGTAGTAGTAGTCCCGGCTGTGGGAGTCTGTAGGCAGAGGTGTTAAAATGGCAGTACATGATGGATGTTATGTGTCTTAATGGAGCTTGCTCTTTCTGAGTGTTGCTGTGTAAGAGGGGGCGTGAAAGAGGAGTTTCAAAAACTGTGATTATCTGTTGTGCGGAGTGAATCTGTGGAGTGGGTGCGACTGCCTATAGCCCACATTCATATTTTGGGTAAGTTTTTCTCTTTTGCACATAGTGGGATAACTGTTAGAGTTTAAACACCCTTTTTCATTTTTTTTTTTCTCTGTTCCACCTCTAGGGGGAGGAGGAGTAGATTGGGCACAGGTGTATAAATCTTAGCTTGGGACTCTTATTGAGAGCTTGCTCTTCTGAGTGTTGCTGTGTAACAGGGGGCGTGAAAGAGGAGTTTCAAAAACTGGAGTTTGAAAGCAGGAGGTTGAGATCGCTGTGAGTTTTAATTTTTGAACCCACAAGGTCTACAAAAAAATTTAAGTGTAATTTTGACTGTCTGTTTTTTTCCTATACATTTGGGAAATCCCCATAACTAGATGGCCTCCATGTTGGAAAATGCAGTACAATGTACATCCTGTTCAATGTATGCAATCCTTGAACAACAGTTTGAGGGTGCATATTGTTGTGCGAGATGTGTGCTAGTTGTCCGTTTGGAAGCCCAGATCCTGTATCTAGATGGGCGACTGGCAACAATGAGAAGCATTAACAACATGGAGAGGAGTCTCCTGCTCACTGAGCAGGCACTCTCGGGAATAGAGGTGGGGGAGGACAGTGGGACGGAGTTGCAGGACAGTCAGGCAGTTAGCTGGGTTACAGTTAGAAAGAGGGGTAGGGGAAAAAGTGTCAGGGAGGCTAGTCCTGAACTGGCACACCCCAACAAGTTTGCCCGCTTGGCAGATGAGGGGGATGCCATTACAGAGCTAGCAGAACTGCAGCAGGATACCGCCTCTGACCGCCAGGGGGATGTCTGCTCCAGTAAGGAGGGAGGGAGGAGTACAGGGCAGGCCAGACAGGTACTAGTGGTGGGGGACTCAATTATTAGGGGGACAGACAGATCAATCTGTCACAAAGACCGGGATCGCCGAACAGTGTGTTGTCTGCCTGGCGCACGAGTTCGGCACATCGCGGATCAGGTTGACAGGTTGTTGGGCGGGGCTGGAGAGGACCCAGCAGTCATGGTACATATTGGCACCAATGACAAAGTAAGAGGTAGGTGGAGTGTCCTTAAAAATGATTTCAGGGACTTAGGCCGCAAGCTTAAGGCAAGGACCTCCAAGGTAGTCTTTTCTGAAATACTACCAGTACCACGAGCCGCACCAGAGAGGCAGCGGGAGATCAGGGAGGTAAACAAGTGGCTCAGAAGCTGGTGTAGGAAGGAAGGGTTTGGGTTCATGGAGAACTGGGCTGACTTCGCTGTCGGTTACCGGCTCTACCGTAGGGACGGGCTGCACCTCAATGGGGAGGGTGCAGCTTTGCTTGGGGAGAAGATGGCTAGAAGGGTGGAGGAGTGTTTAAACTAGGGACTTGGGGGGAGGGAACCTACAGCAAAGAGGGGGAAGATAGTGTAGATAGAGAGGTGGGAATTATAAATGTACCTGGGGGTGGAGCGGAGGGAGGGGTTAGAATAGTTAATAGGAATAAGCTTCATAGGAAAATAAAACTTACACCCTTGAATCCCATTAACCCCAATAACATAAAGGATGGAAATGTAAAGTGTATGTTCACAAATGCCAGAAGCCTGGCAAATAAAATGGGGGAGCTTGAGGCCTTGATACTGGAGGAACATATTGATATAGTTGGGGTCACTGAGACATGGCTGGACTCCTCGCATGACTGGGCTGTCAATCTGCAGGGGTTTACATTGTTTCGCAAGGATAGAATGAACAGAAAAGGTGGTGGAGTCTGTCTGTATGTAAGAAGTGGTATGAAAGTCAGTGTGAACGATGCCATAGTGTGTGATGATTCTGAGGATGTGGAATCATTGTGGGTAGAATTACAAAAGGAGGGAAATACTGAAAAAATAGTATTTGGTGTAATCTACAGACCCCCTAATATCACTGAAGAGATAGAAGGTCGGCTTCATAAACAAATAGAGAGGGCCGCCCGGGCAGGTACAGTGGTAATAATGGGAGATTTTAACTATCCAGATATAGATTGGGGTCCGGGGTTGGCTAAAACTACAAAGGGGTGACAATTCCTAAATTTATTGCAGGATAATTTTATGGGCCAGTTTGTGGAGGACCCAACAAGAAGTGATGCCTTGTTGGATCTGATCATTTCCAACAACGCAGAGCTGGTTGGTAATGTAACTGTGCGGGAAAACCTTGGTAATAGCGACCACAATATAGTTACTTTTGACTTAAAATGTAGAAAACAAAGACAGGCGGGGAAGGCAAAAACATATAACTTTAAAAAGGCAAATTTCCCTTGGCTGAGAGCTGCACTACAGGACATAGACTGGGGGGGGGGGGGGTGTTCTCAAATACTGATACAGAAAGTAAATGGGACATCTTTAAATCAACTCTAAATAACTATACAGCTAAATATATACCAAAGGGGAACAAATATAAACGATTAAAACTAAATCCTACATGGCTGACACATGATGTTAAAAGAGCAATAAACAACAAAAAAATAGCCTTCAAAAAATACAAATCTGATGGGTCAGCTATAACATTTAAACAGTACAAAGAGCTTAATAAAATCTGTAAAAACGTAATAAAAACAGCAAAAATTCAAAATGAGAGACAGGTGGCCAAAGAAAGCAAAACTAATCCTAAATATTTTTTTAGATATATAAATGCAAAAAAAACATGGACAGAGCATGTAGGACCCCTTAATAATGATAATGGGGAGGTTGTCACAGGCGATCAAGAGAAGGCGGAGCTACTGAATGGGTTCTTTAGTTCTGTATACACTATGGAAGAAGGAGCTGACATTGGCCAGGTCAGTACTGGTAACACATCATGTAATGTACTGAACTGGCTTAATGTAGAGATGGTACAAGGTAAGTTAAGTGATATAAATGTAAGCAAATCACCAGGACCGGATGGACTACACCCAAGAGTTCTTAGAGAGGTAAGTTCAGTAATATCTGTACCCCTGTTCATGATATTTAGAGATTCTCTGGTGTCTGGTATTGTGCCAAGGGACTGGCGCAAGGCGAATGTGGTGCCAATCTTCAAAAAGGGCTCTAGGTCTTCCCCAGGAAACTATAGACCGGTAAGTTTAACGTGCATTGTGGGTAAATTGTTTGAAGGACTTATAAGGGGTTACATACAGGAATACATAGGGGATAATTGTATTATAAGTGATAACCAGCATGGGTTTACTAAGGATAGAAGTTGTCAAATCAATCTAATTTGCTTTTATGAAGAGGTGAGTAGAAGCCTTGACAGAGGAATGGCTGTGGATATAGTGTTTCTGGATTTTGCTAAAGCGTTTGATACTGTCCCTCACAGACGTCTGACAGGTAAGTTAAGGTCTTTGGGTTTGGAAATTTTAGTTTGTAACTGGATTGAACACTGGCTCATGGATCGTACCCAGAGAGTGGTGGTCAATGATTCGTACTCTGATTGGTCCCCGGTTATTAGTGGTGTACCCCAAGGATCAGTACTGGGACCGCTGTTGTTTAATTTATTTATCAATGATATAGAGGATGGTATTAACAGCTCTGTTTCTATCTTTGCAGATGACACCAAGCTTTGTAGCACGGTACAGTCTATAGAGGATGTGCATAAGTTACAAGATGACTTGGATAGACTAAGTGTCTGGGCATCCACTTGGCAAATGAGGTTCAATGTGGATAAATGTAAAGTTATGCATCTGGGTACTAATAACCTGCATGCATCGTATGTCTTAGGGGGGATTAAACTGGCAGAGTCACTGGTAGAGAAGGATCTGGGTGTACTTGTAGATCACAGACTACAGAATAGCATGCAATGTCAGGCTGCTGCTTCCAAAGCCGGCAGGATATTGTCATGTATCAAAAGAGGCATGGACTCAAGGGACAGGGACATAATACTCCCCCTTTATAAATCATTGGTACGGCCTTACCTGGAATATGCTGTTCAGTTTTGGGCACCTGTCCATAAAAGGGACACTGCGGAGTTGGAAAGGGTGCAGAGACGCGCGACTAAACTAATATGGGGCATGGAACATCTTAGCTATGAGGAGCGATTAAAGGAGTTACAATTGTTTAGTCTTGAGAAGAGACGTTTAAGGGGGGATATGATAAACGTATATAAGTATATTAATGGCCCATACAAAAAATATGGAGAAAAACTGTTCCAGGTTAAACCCCCCCAAAGGACGAGGGGGCACTCCCTCCGTCTGGAGAAGAAAAAGTTTAGTCTCAAGGGGCGACACGCCTTCTTTACCGTGAGGACTGTGAATTTATGGAACGGTCTACCTCAGGAACTGGTCACAGCAGGAACAATTAACAGCTTTAAAACAGGATTAGATACATTCCTGGAACAAAATAAGATTAATGCTTATGAAGAAATATAAAATCTCATCCCTTCCCCAATATCGCGCCACACCCCTACCCCTTAATTCCCTGGTTGAACTTGATGGACATATGTCTTTTTTCGACAGTACTAACTATGTTAACGGATGAATATGCCCGTTATTTCATCCATTATTATACATCAGTTTTTACACAGAAATCGGATTTTAAATAACTGATGAATACTCATAGTGTGAAAGTAGCCTTATATTTCAATCCACAGACCCATATGAGGGCTTGTTTTTTGCATGACCAATTGTACTTTAATTTTACCATAAAATGTATGGCGCAACCCAAAAATTATTTATGTGGGAAAATTTTAATGAAAACTGCAATTTAGCAGATTTTGGAATGTTTTGTTTTCACGCTGTATACTTTACAGTAAAAATATGTTTTCTTTATTCTGTGGGTCAATACGAATAAAATGATACTAAAGAAATGTATGTAACCAGTCTGGCAGTATGCTTTGGGTCATTGTCCATTTGGAAGACCCATTTCTGCCCACACTAACTTTCTGGCTGATGTCTTGAGATGTTGCTTCAGTATTGCCGCATAATCTTTTCTCATGATGCCATCTATTTTGTGAAGTGCATCAGTCCCTCCTGCAGGAAAAACAACTCCACAACATGATGCTGCGACCCCCGTGTTTCACCGTTGGGATAGTGTTCTAAGGCTTCCAAGCTTCTACCCTGCGCCCGCTAATATAATCATAGCGGGTCGGTCTCGGTGGCTAATGAAAGCCGGGACCCTGGGCTAATAGCGTGTGGCACCGATCATTGTGCCGCGTGCTTTTAACCCCTTAGACGCGGTGTTCAAACTTGATCAAAAGTTGATTGCCACATCTCAAGTAACAAAAATGCACTCCTCAGTCGGGCTGATTGGGACCACCATGGTGAAATTGCGATGTCTAGATCAGCTAGAACGCAAGCTGAAATCCAGGCTTGAGCAATCAACCGCCGATAACACTGATCATTGGCATGTTAATGCACGGCAATGATCTGTGTAGCAGATCAGTGTGTGCAGTGCTATAGCCACTAGAGGGGGACTATAACACTGCAAAAAAAACTGAAAAAAAATTATCATTTAACCCCTTCCCTAATAAAAGTAACAATCACCCCACTTTTCCCACTTAAAAAAAAAACCGGTGAAAATAAAAAAACATGTGGTATTGCTGCGTTCGGAAATGTCCGAACTATAAAAAATATATAGTTAATTAAACCGCATGGTCAATGGCGTACGCGAAAAAAAAATTCCAAAGTCCAAAATAGCGTCGACCGCAGGGCCGGCGGCGTGTGACGTCACACTCCGCCCCTCAATGCAAGCCTACGCTTGCATTGAGGGGAGGAGCGTGATGTCACACGGGGGCGGAGGTGTGACGTCACACGCCGCCGACCCTGCGGTCGAGCATAATCAGACCCGGAGCGAACATGCTCCGGGGACTGATTACTAACGGGGTGCCGCGTGCATGATCACAGGCGTCCCCAGCTGCGGGACTCTCGCGATCAGGCATCTTATCCCCTATCCTTTGGATAGGGGATAAGATGTCTAAGCACCGGAGAACCCCTTTAAGTCCTTTAGGAGTTAAAGGCATAGTAATCCTAGTGTATGTTAACTTTTGACTTTGCAGAAAGTAATAAAAATCCCTTAAAAATCCTCTCTCATTCTGGCATTTGGCAAATATAAATAATTTTTGCAATCCTAATTGACCTAAAACAGGTAAGGTGTATTCTGATTTCATGTCAGAGTGAGAAAAACATGCATATGTGTCTTTTTATATAGTGTATGTAAACTTTTGGTTTAAACTGTATATAATGCTTGGTTAGCTGTAAAAAAAATAACAAAAATAAAAAATACTCACCTACAACACATTAGAGTAGGAACTGCCAGCATAGCCAAGCACTGCACACCGCAGTGTCCCATCTTGGAGAACAGAGGCAGGTTAAAAGTTTTTATTTATTATTATTTTTTATTTGACTGTGCTACAGGTGCTATATAGTTAGTGTAGTTCCTAATATAGTGTCTGTACCTGTGTTTGATGGCTGGTCTCGCAATTCTTATGTGATCTTTGCCCAGATGTTCATTTTTAGTAGCATACAAAATGCAGAGTGTGGGGTCTCGATTTTTCCTAGGGTGCAGTGTGGCCTAAGACGTTACATCACTAGTCAGGTGTTGAAAGGGAGCCTGTCTGAGCTTTAATGGGTGGAGCCATTGCTGGGTGGGAGAAATATAATTCTCTACAGGGCTGCAGGGAATTATAGTTTCAAACAGCACAGCATGCTAGGCAGCTCAGCTGTGCTGCAATGGGTGGGGTGGCTGATGTGTGGAAGAAAAGTGACCTTACACTTACAAACCTGGGACTTGTAGAGGATGGGAACTTGAACAGAAAATAGCCATTTCACAAAAAGAAAAGTAGAAGTGTCTCCCATAGACTTGCATTGAGGGGGCGGGGGCATGACGTCACACGGGTCAGACACGATAATCCGTCCCCGTGGTCGGGAACCTCCAGCGATTCCAACAGTACTTACACATGGGTTCTTCATGCTAGAATGCGGGGGTCCCCAGCGGCGGGACTCCCGCGATCAGACATCTTATCCCCTATCCCCTAGATGTCTTGGGGCCGGAGTACCTATTTAAGGCCTCAAGTTTACAACTAGTGTGTGAATTTAAATCTCACCCTTCTTTAATTTCTCATCTTAGGGGTCACACTGCTTTATTTCTTGAAAATGATGAGTTGCTAGCAGGCCAAACATCCTGAAGATGCTACAATTTAATAGGAAGCACCAAGTTTTATGAATAGAATTTTAGGACTACTGGAAGTAGAGAGATCACAAAGTAGACAGAGGGACTACAGGTCTGTGTAAGTGGTGCAGCAGCTCACCACAGATGGTGCCATCATTCCAATATTTTATTTTTTTGGTTTGTCGTGAGCCTGGTTACAGTGCCAATGTATGGGATGTTCATACATTTGACCGCATATGGACAACTAGCTGATTTCTCTACCAAAGGAAAAAAAAAAAAGTACAGGACAGCAAACATGAGCTCCAGAAACTTTATTGCAATTGTGGTCCTTTCAGATTCAAAAATAAATTCATGTTCTCAAAAAAAGCAAAGACAAAAATGGAATGGAAATGTATTGCAGATGTCCCACTAGAAAAATACACAATCTTAGGTCTATGCCTGTGTGCCCAATTCATTGAGGGGAGCACCTTCCATTTAGAAAACCACAGACATTCTAATCCTGAAGTAACACAATGTCAGTGTTGTCATGAACACCTTGTAGAAGTAATTCTCCATCATAAGTTATGATTTTTCTTCGTTTTGCTGCTTTAAGGGTTCCAACTAGTGCCTCAAATAGGTTAGCACATTTGTCGTCATTAAATAACACACCAAATTTTACAGTGGTTTTTCCATCATTACCTGGAAGAGAAAAAAAAATTCAATACTTTGGAGTAGATTCTCCAGGTTAACAAATATCAAAAATGAAGCAAAAACCTGTGTGTGTCTGGTGGCCAGGATACTTTTGACTTAGTAACACGATCACACTGATCACAGCGAAACCACATCACCTTGCTCTACTTTGCTTTATGAACTACTACTCCAACTACTGAAAAGTGGAAACTTAGGTTGGGTTCACATACAGTATGCCAATCATCTGGCTCAGGGAACCCACCCTAAAACTTGTTTTAGGATCTGGTGTCCATTTTCCCTGAAGGCCAGATGGGGAAACAAGGCTAGAGGAGTTTCCTTGTCTGGTGTCCATGAGGAGTGTCCAACCATCTGCCATCCAACTTGAGACGCCGGATGAATAAACTTTCCTTTTCAATTAAATGGGATCAGTTTTATCATCAGTTTCTATCGTCAAAAATGCAGCCAGATGCCAGATTATATGTCTTCATCCCTGAGGAAGTCCCTATGTGATGGAATGCGTGTGACCGCTTCTCCTTATTATTGTGATCATTAGCCCTGTGCAGTATCTCAGTCACTCAGCACTGCAGTGTGAGATCCAGATTTTTTTGCCCATCTATACTCCTTTTCATCTAATGATTGTGTACTGTTATAGCATTTATTTATTATTAGTAGTTATTGAGTATTACTCTTATTTGGTTGTTCTTCTGTTTCATTGCAGAATTCAGGAGGGTCTGATATAGCAATATAATAAAAAGGTGTCTACATATTTTTACATATGTATATTGGCAGTTGTGCACTATTTTTAAAATTTGCAAACCTTCTTGCCACAGCACACATTGATGTGCCATCCTGGATGAGCTGCACTATCTGAGCCACTTTTATGAGTTGTAGTCCATCTTATGCTACCACTAGAGTGAAAGCACCGCCATCATTCAAAAGTGCCCAAAATCTCAGCCAGGAAGCATAGGAACAGAGAAGTGGTCTGTGGTCACCACCTGCAGAACAACTCCTTTATTGGGGGAGTCTTGCTAATTGCCTATAATTTCCACCTGTTGTCTGTTCCGTTTGCACAACAGCATGTGTTGCTTCCTGAGTGGACAGTGTGATTTCACAGAAGTGTGATTGACTTGGAGTTACATTGTGTTGTTTAAGTGTTCCCTTTATTTTTTTGAGCAGTGTATTTTATTACTTTTAGTCCCAGTAGGGGATGTTAAAATGCTATTTAATTATATATAATGCATTGGCATACTCTATACCAAAGCATTCCTACCTGCCTTTACCCTGTGAAATCACTTACAGTGCCTTGCAAAAGTATTCCTTTTTTTGTATTTTAGTACATTACAGCCCTAAGTTCAATGTTTTGTTAAAGGGGTATTCCGGCATCTAAGCTATCCAGATCTCCCTGCAGCACCCACTTTGTATGCGAGGCTGCGTTTCCAGTGTCAGAAACTTCCGGGTTTCCAAGACTGGAGACGTGACATAATGCCACGCCCCCCACGTGACATCACGCTATGCCCCCTCCATGGGTGTCCCTCCTAGCGGTCTAGGGGAGGTATGACTGACTGAAAGGAGCATGTATCTGTATGGAGAGGGGGTCAGGGAAGATGGTTGCACGACAAATACGGTAGTTATTCTGCCAACAGCTATTTATGTAATGTGTATGGCTGGACTAAGTTCTAACAAGTCATACAACTTGTGTGGAGTAAATCAGTAAACTACCATAGAAATCTAGCATTGGGATTATATACTATGCTGTTTGTATTACTTGCACAAATAGAAATCCTGAAAAAACTGCAAATTTCTGATTCGGAGATCTCCTATTTTACCTGCAACTACTGTACATTCCATCTGGATTGAAACGAACAAACTCTTGTGTGGACAAGCCCTTTCATGACCAGGCCATGTGTATTCTTCCGGAATGCTGCATTCTATAGAGTGCTATAGTCTTATCTGATTTTATAATGTACAGTGGTATTTTCACCACATTATGGTAATAATAATGACTAACGTACCTTGTATAAGGGAATGGGGCTATGGTTGAACATGAGCCCTGCAGCAAAAATTTCCTGACTCCATTCAATCTCCTCCTAGAAAGAGTTTTGCAGCTGGAAAGAACAGTGAACTTATTTTGATTCATTTCCAATTTCTTTTATTCGTTTACCGTATTTATCGGCATATAACACGCACTTTTAAAACTTAAAATTTAAGGCAAAAATCCTGCCTGTGTGTTATACGCCGATAAATCTTCTGGTCACTGATTTAAAGCAGCCGCAGCAGTGGCTGCTTGTTAAGTATTAGCAGCACGGCCGCGGACACTTTAAATCAGTGACCAGCGGCGTCTCCTCCCAGCTCTGCTTTAAAAGGAAAACTGTCACTTTTCTCCCGCACTATCCACAGGTACTTGTGGATAGTGCGGGAGACGCTGATTAACATGAGCCCTACCTTGTCCGGATCTGCGCCGCCGTTCTCCCGCAATTGTAGTTTTATTATCTATTGAAATCTTCCTGTAACTGGCACGGGCGGGGCTTCGGCGCTTAACTGGCACTGACGTCAGCACCGCTTATGAATATTCATCCCCCCTCCCCCCAGTTAGGAGCGGCAAAGAGAAGGAGAACTGGAGGGAGGGAGGATGAATATTCATAAGCGGCGCTGACGTCATTGCCAGTTAAGCACCGAAGCCCCACCCATGCCAGTTACTGGAAGATTTCAACAAATAATAAAACTACAATTGCGGGAGAACAGCGGCGCAGATCCGGACAAGGTAGGGCTCATTTTAATCAGCGTCTCCCGCACTATCCACCAGTGCCTGTGGATAGTGCGGGAGAAAACAAGTGACAGTTTTACTTAAAATTTTTCTTACCTCCCCCCTCACTCATCATTCCCCCCTTTCCGTAGTTTTTTTTTTTTTTTTAACCTTACAGCGGGTCTTGTGAGCTGTGGTCAGTGAAGCAGATGAAGGACGTCCTCTCCCGACTTCTCTGCGCAGCATCAGAGACGTCACTTTTCATTTCCTGTAGAGGCCGCACTCTAACTCTGACTAGCAACGGCTGCAGGAAATGAAAAGTGACGTCCCTGATGCCGCACAGAGGAGCCGGGAGAGGACGTCACTCATCTGCTTCACTGACCATAGCCTGCAAGACCCGCTGCCTGCCAAAGTGCAGGCAGGTAAGGAAAAAAGAAAAAAAAAAAAAAACTATGAACAGCATTGGGAAAAAGGGGGAATGATGAGGGAGGGGAAGAATAGCATAGGAGGAACATGATGGGGGGGGTGATGAGACAGGGGAAAATGATGAGGGGGAATGATGGGACAGGGTGGGGGATGATGGGACAGGGGGAAATGATGGTGGGGGGGAGGCACTAAATGCTTAATGTCTGAATGGCTAGTGGTGATCTATGACAGGGTGAAATGATGAGACATGGGGGGTGGCGATGAGAGGGGTAAATGTGACACAGGGACTGATAAAAAGGGAAGGAATGATGTGGCACTGGAGGGGACAGGACCAAACTGAGGTGCAGAAGAAAACAAAGTTGGGGGGGATGATGTATCATTTATTTTACATTTTATTTTTTTACTTAAATTTCCCTGTTAAAATGGGGGTGCGTGTTATACGCCAGTGCGTGTTTTACGCCGATAAATACAGTAATTTGGGGAACTATTAGGATTTAATATAACTTCACATTTTTTTTTTTGTAATTGCTATTAACGCCTTAAGGACCCAGCCAATTTTCACTGTAGGACCCGGCCATTTTTTGCACATCTGACCACTGTCACTTTAAGCATCAATAACTCTGGGATGCTTTTACCTTTCATTCTGATTCTGAGATTATTTTTTCCTGACATTCTACTTTATGTTAGTGGTAAAATTTTGTCGATACTTGCATAATTTCTTGGTGAAAAATTCCAAAATTTGATGAAAAAAAATTGTAAATTTAGCATTTAAACTTTGAAGCTCTCGGCTTATAAGGAAGATGGATATTCCAAATAAATTATATATTGATTCACATATACAATATGTCTACTTTATGTTTCCATCATAAAGTTGACATGTTTTCACTATTCGAAGACATCAGAGGGCTTCAAAGATATAGTAGCAATTTTCCAAATTTTTCAAAATCGGAATTTTTCAGGGACCAGTTCAGTTTTGAATACCCCATAAATGACCCCATTATAAAAACTGCACCCCTCAAAAGTATTCAAAATGACATTCAAAAGGTTTGTTAACCCTTTAGGTGTTTCACAGGAATAGCAGCAAAGTGAAGGAGAAAATTCAAAATCTTCATTTTTTAAACTGGCATGTTCTTGTAGACCCAGTTTTTGAATTTTTACAAGGGGTAAAAGGAGAGAAATCTTCCTAAAATGTGTAACCCAATTTCTCTCGAGTAAGGAAATACCTCATATGTGTATGTCAAGTGTTCGGCGGGCTCAGAAGGGAAGGAGCGACAGTGGGATTTTGGAGAGCGAGTTTTTCTGAAATGGTTTTTGGGGGGCATGTCACATTTAAGAAGCCCCTATGGTGCCAGAACAGCGCAAAAAAAATAAAATAATAAAACCACATGGCATACTATTTTGGAAACTACACCCCTCAAGGAACATAACAAGGGGTACAATGAGCCTTAACACCTCACAGGTGTTTGACGACTTTTTGTTAAAGTTGGATGTGTAAATGCAAAAAAAAAAATTCTCACTAAAATGCTGTTTTTTCCCCAAATTTTACATTTTTACAAGGGGTAATAGGAGAAAATGACCCCCAAAATTTGTAACACCATTTTGAAAATATGAAAGTATGAAAATACCCCATGTGTGGACGTCAAGTGCTCTGCTGGCGAGCTACAATGCTCAGAAGAGGAGGAGCGGCATTGAGCTTTTGAAAAGAGAATTTGGAATGTAAGTCAGGGGCCATGTGCGTTTACAAAGCCCCCCATGGTGCCCGAACAGTGGACCCCCCACGTGACCCCATTTTGGAAACTACACCCCTCACAGAATTTAATAAGGAGCGCAGTGAATATTTACACCCCACTGGCGTTTGACAGATCTTTGGAACAGTGTGCTGTGCAAATGAAAAATTACATTTTTAATTTTCATGGACCACTGTTCCAAAAATCTGTCAGACACCTATGGGGCGTAAATGCTCTCTGTGCCAGTTATTACATTACATGAGGGGTGTAGTTTCCAAAATGGGGTCACATGTGGGGGGGGGGTCCATTGTTCTGGCACTATGGGGGCTTTGTAAACACACGTGGCCTTCAATTCCGGACAAATTTTCTCTTCAAAAGCCCAATGGTGCTCCTTCTCTTCTGAGCATTGTAGTGCACCCGCAGAGCACTTTACATCCACATATGGGTATGTTCTTACTCAGAAGAAATGGGGCTACAAATTATGGGGGGCTTTATTCCTATTTTCCCTTGTGAAAATGAAAAATGTAGGGTAACGCCAGCATTTTAGTGAAAATGTTTTCTTCTTTTTCCCCATCCAACTTTAACCCCTTAAGGACGCAGCCCTTTTTCACCTTAAAGTGGTTCTCCGGTGCTTAGACATCTTATCCCCTATCCAAAGGAGCTGGGGACCCCCGGGATCTTGCACGCGGCACCCCGTTTGTAATCAGTCCCCGGAGCATGTTCGCTCCGGGTCTGATTACCGGTGACCACAGGGCCAACGGCATGTGACCTCACGCCTCCGCCCCCGTGTGATGTCACGCTCCGCCCCTCAATGCAAGCCTATGGGAGGGGGGCTGACAGCTATCACGCCCCCTCCCATAGGCTTGCATTGAGGGGCGGAGAGTGACGTAACACGCCATCGGCCCTGTGGTCGCCGGTAATCAGAACCGGAGCGAACACTGCGGGATTCTCGCGATCAGGCATCTTATCCCCTATCCTTTGGATAGGGGATAAGATGTCTAAGCACCGGAGAACCCCTTTTAAGGACTGAGCCCTTTTTCGCAATTCTGACCACCGTCATTTTACGAATTAATAACGCGAAAACGCTTTTATCGAATATTCTGATTCTGAGAGTTTTTTTCGTGACATTCTACTTTATTTTGGTGGTAAATTTTCGGCGTTACTTGCATCCTTTTTTGGTGAAAAATCCCAAAATTTCATGAAAATTTTGAACATTTAGCAATTTTCTAACTTTGAAGCTCTCTACTTGTAAGGAAAATGGATATTCCCAATAAATTTTATTTTTATTCACAAATACAATATGTCCACTTTATGTTGGCATCATAAAATGGACATATTTTTGCTTTTTGAAAAAATTAGAGGGCTTCAAATTAGAGCAGCAATTTTCAAAAATTTCATGAAAATGTACTAAATCTGAAGGGACAGATGTTACAGAACTACAACTCCCAGCATGCCTGGGCAGTCTAGGCATGCTGAGAGTTGTAGTTTAGCAACATCTGGAGGGCTACCATTTGGGCACCACTGTAACAGTGGTCTCCAAACTGTCACACTCCAGATGTTGCAAAACTACAACTCCCAGCATGCCCATGGAAACCCACTGTCCTGCTCTGCCATTGGTCAGAATCAGTTCTGACCAATGGCAGGGGATAGGAGGAGATCACAGCACTGCGACCTCACTCCTAGCCCTCAGGATGATGGGGCTGTCACTGACAGCTCCGATCATCCCTATTTTCCGGGTGATCGGGTCACCAGAGACCCGATCAGCCCGGAATAGCAGAAAATCGCATCTCTGAATTGACATGCGATTTTCTGCGATCGACGACATGGGGGGGGGGGGGGGGGGCGGGGTCTCAGGAGCCACCTGGGTGATGTGTCGGTGTGAGGTGGTTTTTTGCGCCCCCGTAGATCCATGCGTCCGCTCCTCCCCCAGCTCTCCGAACATTTCCGAAGCTAGAACTGGGGAGGGCAGAGCAAGGGGAGAGAGAAGGTTCACGCCCCCTCCCTCATCTCCCCTCCCTGAGCTCGGCTGCTGGACGCAGATCTCTACGACACGCCCCCTCCCTGAGGACATAGATCTCCACAGCAGGTCCCTCCCTCATCTCCCCGAGCTGAGGACGTAAATCTCCACGGCAGGTCCCTCCCTCATCTCCCCTCCCTGAGGACATAGAGCAGTGCTCCCAATGAGCTCTATGTGTAAAGGGGGACATACTGTACGGGCTAAAGGGGGACATTTAGCCCGTACAGTATGTCCCCCTTTAGCCCGTACAGTATGTCCCCCTTTAGCCCGTACAGTATGTCCCCCTTTAGCCCGTACAGTATGTCCCCCTTTAGCCCGTGCAGTATGTCCCCCTTTAGCCCGTGCAGTATGTCCCCCTTTAGCCCGTGCAGTATGTCCCCCTTTACACATAGAGCTCATTGGGAGCACTGCTCTACGTCCTCAGCTCGGGGAGATGAGGAAGGGGACCTGCCGTGCAGATCTATGTCCTCAGGGAGGGCGCGTGTTGTAGAAATCTGCGTCCAGCAGCCGAGCTCAGGGAGGGGAGATGAGGGAGGAGCCGTGAACCTTCTCTCTCCCCTTGCTCTGCCCTCCCCCAGTTCTAGCTTCGGAAATGTTCGGAGAGCTGGGGGAGGAGCGGACGCATGGATCTACAGGGGCGCAAAAAACCACCTCACACCGGGATGCCTGCTGAATGATTTCAGCAGGCATCCCGGTCCGGTACCCAACCGGCTAGCGGCAGGGACCGGAATTCCCACGGGCGTATGCATACGCCCCACGTCCTTAAGGACTCGAGATGCAGGGCGTATGAGGTTAATGAAAATTCTTCAAACACCTGTGGGGTGTTAAGGCTCATTATACCCCTTGTTACATTCCGTGAGGGGTGTAGTTTCCAAAATGGGGTCACATGTGGGTATTTGTTTTTGCGTTTATGTCAGAACCGCTGTAAAATCAGCCACCCCTGTGCAAATCACCAATTTAGGCCTCAAATGTACATAGTGCACTCTCACTCCTGAGCCTTGTTGTGCGTCTGCAGAGGATTTTACGCCCACATATGGAGTATTTTCCTTTTACCGCTTGTGAAAATAAAAAGTATAGGGCAACACCAGCATGTTAGTTTAATTTTTTTTTACACTAAACAGGCTGGTGTAGCCACCAACTTTTCCTTTTCCTAAAGGAGAAAAAGCCCCAAAATTTGTAGTGCAATTTCTCCCGAGTACAGAAATACCCCATATGTGGCCCTAAACGGTTTCCTTGAAATACAACAGGGCTCCGAAGTGAGAGAGCGCCATGCGCATTTGAGGACTAAATTAGGGATTGCATAGGTGGAGATTGGGAATCACTGGCGTAGAATACCCCTAACAGGGTGCCTCCAACTGTTGCTAAACCCCCAGCATGCCTGGACAGTCAGTGGCTGTCCAGAAATGCTGTGAGTTGTTGTTTTGCAACAGCTGGAGGCTCAGTTTTGGAAACACTGTTGTACAATACGTTTTTAATTTTTATTGGGGGGGGGCAGTGTAAGGGGGTGTGTATATGAAGTGTTTTACCCTTTATTATGTGTTCGTGTAGTGCAGTGCAGTGTTTTTAGGGTACATTCACACAAGCAGAGGTGTACAGTGAGTTTCCCGTAAGGAGTTTGAGCTGCGGCAAAAAATTTCAAGCTGGAAATTTACTGTAAACCCGCCAGTGTGAATGTACCTTTTACATTCACATGGGGGGGGCAACCTCCAGCCATTTCAAAACTACAACTCCCAGCATGTACTGACAGACTGTGCATGCTGGGAGTTGTACTTTAGCAACAGCTGGAGGCACACTGGTTGGAAAATACTGAGTTGGGTAACAGAACCTAACTGAAGGTTTTCCAACCAGTGTGCCTCCAGCTCTTTCATAACTACAACTCACAGCATGCTGAGACAGCTGTTTGCTGTTTTGGCATGCTGGGGTTTGCAGTTTTGCAAGAACTAGATGGCCACAGTTTAGAGACCACTGCACAGTGATCTCCAAACGGTGACCCTCCAGCTGTAGCAAAACTGCAAATCCCAGCATGCCCACAAAGAAAACAGCTGTCTGGGCATGCTGGGAGTTGTAGTTTTGCAACATCTTGAGGACTACACTTTAGAGAGAGACCACTGTATAGTGGTCTCAGACTGTAGCCCTCCAGATGTTACTAGGCAACTCATCGGCTTCCGTAGGATCCAGGGAGCAGCATCGCCGCCCTCTGCTGCCGCCGGTTTACCAGTTCTGCCCCGCCTATTGTGGGTGGGCAGGACGGGGATAAATAAACTTTGTGAAACTGCAGTTCCAGTGCCTCCTCAAGTTTTCTTCCAATTTGGACTTCTAACTAACATTACTGTTCGACAAATCTGAAATTCTATTAGTATTTGTGAATCATGACGATGCACAGTAATTTTTGTATCCTTAAAAGGGGTTATCCAGGATTAGAAAAACAGAGCTACTATCTTTCAAAAACTGCTCCCCGTCTGTCTCCAGGTTGGGTGTGGTTCTGCAGCTTAGTTCCTTTGAAGTGAATGGAACCTAGTTGTAAAACCACACCCAACCTGGGGACAGACGTGGAGCTGTTTTTTGAAAGAAATTAGCAGTGTTTTTCTATTCCTAGATAACCCCTTTAAAGGGGTTATCCAGGAATTTTTTTATATATATATCAACTGGCTCCAGAAAGTTAAACAGATTTGTAAATTACTTCTATTAAAAAATCTTAATCGTTTCAGTACTTATGAGCTTCTGAAGTTAAGGTTGTTCTTTTCTGACTAAGTGCTCTCTGATGACACGTGTCTCGGGAAACGCCCAGTTTAGAAGAGGTTTGCTATGGGGATTTGCTTCTAAACTGGGTGGTTCCCGAGACACGTGTCATCAGAGAGCACTTAGACAGAAAAGAACAACCTTAACTTCAGAAGCTCATAACTACTGAAAGGATTAAGATTTTTTAATAGAAGTAATGTACAAATCTGTTTAACTTTCTGGAGCCAGTTGATATATAGAAAACAGTTTTTTTTCCTGGATAACCCCTTTTAAGTTATAACTATTTAGTATAAATGAAGAGAACCTATGTATAATAATGTAATCTAAGGTTTACCTTTTGTGCCAAGACGACGAATCTCTTCCACAAGAAGACCAACTTCATGTTCTACATTCATTTTTATCAACCTGAAACAACATAATGCAGACATCTTTTGTGAATCGAAATGTAATAATTTGTCTTATAATTTAAAGGGTTTTCTCATCATAAACCTTCTTTAATCTGGTCATTTTGGGTTCAGCGGCAGAGAACGCTGCAGGCAGCTGACTTTCTCACAGTATTACCTATATCAGTGGTCTCCAACTTACGGACCCCCAGATGTTGCAAAACTACAACTCCCAGCATGCATGGACAGCCGTTGGCTGTCCGGGCATGCTGGGAGCTGTAGTTTCGCAACATCTGGAGGTCCGCAAGTTGGAGACCACTGACCTATATTCTCTGCCTATAGGCAAAATAGGCAGCTGGCTAGAGCGCCTTCTCTTGATGGGGGCGTCACTCTGCCTCAGTGTGTCACCCCAGTAGTAAGGCTATTACATGAGCAGGTGGTTTGTTACAGTGTGTCACCCCAGTAGTAAGGAGATTACATGAGGAGGTTTGTGACAGTGTGTCACCCCAGTAGTAAGGAGATTACATGAGGAGGTTTGTGACAGTGTGTCACCCCAGTAGTAAGGAGATTACATGAGGAGGAGATTTGTGACAGTGTGTCACCCCCCAGTAGTAAGGAGATTATATGAGGAGGAGGTTTGTTACAGTGTGTCACCCCAGTAGTAAGGAGATTACATGAGTAGGAGGTTTGGTACAGTGTGTCACCCCAGTAGTAAGGAGAATACACGAGGAGGAGATTTGTTACAGTGTGTCACCCCAGTAGCAAGCTATTTAAAATCCTTCCAGCAGCACTGAGTGAAATAAAAAGTAAGAGACAAATCAGGGGAATGCCGCTTACATACATGCTGCTTACATACATGCTGCGTCACAACCAGAATTGCGCACAGAAGATCACAATAGTGATCTAGTGTTTGGTAACAGTTTCAGGATGTTACAATGAGGTAAGATTTGCTCTACAGTAAATAGAGATCAGCGGGTTTAGCTATTATTGTGGGGATTCCCATAGTCTATTTGTACACACAGGCCACTGTTGAATAAACAAGACACTTTTCTTAGCAATACAGAAAGCAGGAAGCAAACTTTACGGAAGTTTAAGTGACCAAGAGAAGCAGTAGCCTACGCCCACACCTTCCTGCCGACAGCTACCTTACATTACAAACGCACAGATCCTCTTTTGACATGGTGACTTTTACAGAAGGACAAGTAGTGGCTTCACGTACGTTTTGTCCATTTGTCTTCATTGACTATTACAACACGTTATTTAGAAGCTGAGTAAAGTTCTAGTTTTATTTCTTTCTTTTTTTTTTACAGAAACAATGCCATGCTTACTGCATCTGGTGCAGCGCCACAGTGTCCAGTGATCCCTCAACCTACAATGGCCTCAACATACAATAGTTTCAACATGCAATGGTCTTTTCTGGACCATTGTAACTTGAAACCAGAGTCAACATACAATGCTACAGACAGTCCAGATCAGTGAAACATGTCAATGGCTGGAAGCACGGACCAATCAGAATGGGCATTTTACTTGTAAAACATCTGTATTACTGAAGTGTATGCACTGACTGGTGTCTGGTAGCGCCCCCTACAGTACAGGGAGGTATTACATGTTCTATACTACTCTTTACCTGGGCCAGGGTTAGCTGCTCCTTTGGACACCAGGTGAGGGCGACTCCAGGTTACTTTTTTAGGACATTGCGTGTACTGTACAGGACCATGAAGAAGCTCCTGTCCTCTACATAGACCAGTGTTTCCCAACCAAGGTGCCTCCAGCTGTTGCAAAACGACAACTCTCAGCATGCCCGGACAGCCTTTGGCTGTCCGGGCAGGCTGAGAGTTGAAGTTTTGCAACAGCTGGAGGCACCTTGATTGGGAAACACTGATTTACAACTCCCAGCAGATGTTTCTTACTTTTATATGTACAATCTTGCTTTATCTGTATTAATTATCTACTTATCTTTAATCCTCACGTTTTCCTATTTTTGGATGACATTTTTTGGTGGCTTCAGAACCAACTACCAGGTGTCCATAGAGTTATGGTCTCAACATACAATGGTGGTCCTGGAACCAATTAATATGGTAACTTGAGGGACCACTGTACACAGGATGCATCTGGTGCAGCGCCACAGTGTACACAGGATGCATCTGATGCAGCGCCACAGTGTACACAGGATGCAGCTGGTATTGCACATAGAGTGGCGTCTCAGTCCGATACGGTCAGCACTAACTGGAGAGTGTCAGACTGAGTCGGGGCACATCCCATTGACACTAAAGTGTTGCATTGAGGTCTGACAGTAATTCTCTACATGCTATAGCACCAGCCTGTCTTGTACTGGATCAGAGTCAGTTGACCAAAGGAGAACTAACTGGGCAGACACGGGATGAACTATTTTTTTATTTTATTTCTGGAAACATGCCATCCTATGGTACTGATAAAGTCACTTAGCTCGTTCCTACAGTCACATGTTGTGCTGATGGTTGTTTTACTGATCAGCGATTACAACACTGAATGAATGTAAGAATACAGCTATAAGTGTGCATTGGTCAAATAAGCACCGAGGGAGACCGAGATGTAGACATGTGGATTAGTCACGAGATTGTCATCAGATTGATGCCATATGGCAAGAAAATGATCATCACCGGTTTGGAACCTCTGTGCAGTCTGAGGCTGTGGCACGTTGGGGGGAGGGGATTTTTCACATGCCAGTCACAGGTATATTCGTCAGATCTAGTGAGAGCTGCAGATTTCTAAATAAATCTGCCACTTAGAAAGGGGTTATCCATGAAAAAACTTATAATATATATATATTATATTATATTAATTATATATTTCAACTGGCTCCAGAGAGTTAAACAGATTTGTAAATTACTTCTATTAAATTGTTTTTAATCCTTTCAGTACTTATGAGCTGCTGAAGTTGAGTTGCTCTTTTCTGTCTAATTGCTCTCTGATGACACCTGTCTCGGGAACTGTCCAGAGTAAAAGCAAATCCCCATAGCAAACCTCTTCTACTCTGTGCAATTCCCGAGACAAGCTGAGATGTCAGCAGAGAGCACTGTTGCCAGACAGAAAAGAACAACTCAACTTCAGCAGCTGATAATTATTGGAAGGATTAAGATTTTTTTTAATAGAAGTAATTTACAAATCTGTTTAACTTTCTGGAGCCAGTTGATATATCAAAAAAAGTTTTTCCCTGGAATACCCCTTTAAGCGTCTGCCTGTACACTGGAACCAAAATTCTTTAAAGGATGACGGATGTAACAAATAACATCAAAGGTAGTCTCCTGATTATTAATTAATTATGACGTCTACAGCCGCCTTCATACTGGGAGACAATATTCAGGGAAAATAAAAAGCCCCTTTGCTAGCAGATTGTAATATAACAGTGTTTTCCAACCATGGTGCCTCCAGCTGTTGCAAAACTACAACTCCCAGCATTCCCCCGACAGCCGAAGGCTGGAGGCACCCTGGTTGGCTAACACTACTAAAGGATGACTCACATAAGATCACAGCTAAAGGCAGGGTAGGTTCACACCACGTTTTTGCAATACAGTTCCCATATAAGTTTTCAATTTGAAAACCGTACGGAACCGTATTGAAAACAGTACAGTGATCCCTCAACTTACAATGGCCTCAACATACAATAGTCTTTTCTGGACCATTGTATCTTGAAACAAGACTCAACATACAATGCTTTGAAATCTGCGAAACGTGGTGGAAGAACCAACCAATCAGAATGGATATTTCACTGGTAAAACCCCCTGTGCATGCACTGACTGGTGTCTGGTAGCGCCCCCTACAGCACAGGGAGGTATTACATGTTCTGTACTCTTTACCTGTGCCAGAGTTAGCTTCTCCTTTGGATATCAGGTGAGGGCGGCTCCATTTTCCTTTTTTTAGGACACTGTGTGTACTGTATAGGACCCTGAAGAAGCTCCTGTCCTCTACATAGACCAGTGTTTCCCAAAGAGGTTGCCTCCAGCTGTTGCAAAACTACAACTCCCAGCATGCCCGGAC
Organism: Hyla sarda; assembly: GCF_029499605.1. Taxonomy (NCBI): domain Eukaryota; kingdom Metazoa; phylum Chordata; class Amphibia; order Anura; family Hylidae; genus Hyla; species Hyla sarda. Next base: position 274,306,452 of record NC_079191.1, on the reverse strand, counting down.
AGCCTTTGGCTGTCCGGGCATGCTGGGAGTTGTAGTTTTGCAACATCTGGAGGTTCCCTGCTTGGGAAACACTGACATAGACAGTGATTACAGCTCCCAGCAGGGTGTGTGCGGGTGTGTCTCCTGAGACTTCCAGCAGAGCAGAGCCAAGCAGAGTTTTCCAACAAGCTTTCCCCAGGTTTGTGGCAGATTCCTGGGGAAGAAGCTCCTGCAATGGAGCCTCGTGGCTCCACTCCCCGTTCCAGGCTGGCGGGAAGTGGAGTGAAAACTTCGACAGCCATTGTTCCGGCCGGGAGAAGATCGGGCAGAGTCTGCAGCAATGCAGGCTCTGCTACCCAGGCTACGGGTGCCAGCCAGAGATCCACTGGTGGAAGAAAGGCACGGAAAAGCAGTGTGGAGATGTGGTCGGAGAGTGGGCCCGGCGAGTCCAGTTCCACGTACTGCTCCCGCATGGCCGCAAGGTTTGCGGAGTACGAGCAGCGCGGCAAGGAGCTGAGGATGGCCAGAGAGGATCTGCGTGCGACCCAGAGTCTGATGAGTACAGGATCCAGAAAGAGCAAGCCAGAACTGAAGAAGAGGATAACATCGCTGAAGGGCGAGATTGTGAAGCTGGAGGCGAGGAGAGCGGAGATACTGGAGGGGAGCGGTCTCTTCAAGGAGAAGCTGATCAACAGCGATCGGTTTGCCGCCACGAAATCCCCAGGTAAGGTGGAGGTGGATGATGGGGAGAGTAGTGGCGGTGAAGATAGTGAGGATGGTGGTGAAGAGGAGAAGATGGAGGAAAGTGTGGGAGTTGTAGCTACTCCAGGTGACACCCAGACCCAGGACAGCTACATTGAGGCTGGACAGGTGGCACTTCCGCCAAGCGAGAGTGAGGAGGATGACGTGGAGGGTGAGGCTGGGGGTCTGCTGAGGCCAATTGTGATGCAGGAGTCCCCAGCCCACCTCCAGAATTTCACCTTTGGGGACGAGGAGTGTGAAGATGTGGTGGTAAAGCAGAGGTCCAAGAAAAGGAAGACAAAGGAGACGGTACAATATGTATTTGTCCCCTTCCAGCAGTCTGGGCCAGCTGCAAAGCTGGTTCAGGCTGCGGGCTCCCCCAAACTGCCAGACCCCGTTCCTGAGGTGGAGCGGGGCCAGCACGGGGAGTACAGTAAGGCGTCAGCAACGGCTAAGGGCGCAATAGTTGTGAAGCCCACCCATCCTGTCGGTAGGGAAGGGCAGGATGGGCTCATGCCGGGCAGCTCTGGCACTGCAGAACCGCCCCAGGGTGGCAGGGGGCGTGTCCAAGTGCCAGAGGAGAGTTACGCTGCCGTGTGCTCGGGGGGCGGTTCCCCGAGTACTGTGGGCACTACTGGCGCCGCGGGGCACTCCCCTGTGAGGGGGGGGAGTGTCCGGGCGCCAGAGAGCGTTGAGTCCGTGTGCTCGGGGGGCGGTCCCCCGAGTACAGTTTGTTCTGTGGGCACTGCGGGGCACTCCCCTGTGAGGGGGGGGAGTGTCCCGGTGCCGGGATCGGTGTCCATTCAGAAGGAGGAGCCATCGTCAGCAGCAGTCAAGCCAGAAAAAAAGTCTGTAGTTAAGCCAGCGGTACTACAATTCCCAGCCAGCCCAGAATCAGTCAGGCAGGGTATGAGTGAGAATGCTGAGTGTAGTAGTGTTGTGGATGAGAGGAGTGTCAGTGGAGTGAATGTTGGTGGGAGTAGTGGTATGGATGGAAAAAAGGATGATGTGAGTGGTGGTGTGAATGGTGGTTCTGGGTCTGGGTCTGGCCCGGCTGCCCCCCCGGCAGTGACTGCTCCTAGGAGCTATGCTAATGTCGCTGCCGGGGGTCCAGGGGGGTCCCCGTCTCCGTCCATCCCCGGGGGTTACTTGCAACAGCGCCTCCTGGAGGCTCTGCGTAGGGGAGACAGGTCGATCCAGGTAGAGGGAAGGGGTGAGGTCGACCTGTCTTTCTGGATAGAGAGGCACGGTTTGGGGGCTTTCCGAGAGCAGAATGGGGAGGTGGTCTGGTCCCTCCCGACAACCGGGCAGGACAATAACCGCAGGAATGTGGTCCGTCTGATTTGGAGGGGTGAGGATGCATGCCCACCTCGCGCTAAAGTGGTTGAGCTCCTCCTCCAGATGGAATTCAGGGCGAGTGACATCTTTGCCCTGATCCACCCCTACGGTACGTCCGAGTTTGACGTCAGCTTCGTTCGGCCAGAGGGTCTCGAACTCTTCTGGTCAAACTACGAGGTGGCGAAGAACGAGCCCGGCTGGCGGGATTTTGCCGTAAAGGCAATTTCCCGTCAGAACTCGGTCAAGAAGGTGACCGTTTTGACCCGTAACGAGTCACTTTCTTGTTACGACATCATGACCTGGCTCGGTCGGTATGGGGATGTGACGGACATGCCCAAGAAAAACATTGATGAGCACGGGATCTGGTCCGGGGCCTGGACGTTTTCCGTCAAACTCAGGCGTTCAGGGAGTACGGTTGCCCACATTCCGTCAGCCGCCTTCCTTGGACGTGACAGGATCCAGGTCTTCTACCAGGGGCAGCCTAAGGTCTGTCACAGGTGCGGTAGCCCCACCCATTTTAGCGCAGCCTGTACTGTACAGGTCTGTGCTTTGTGTGGTGGGGTGGGTCATCTGGCCGCATCCTGTAGGCAGATCCGCTGCCATCTGTGTGGTGTCCTCGGGCACCCTTTCAGCCGTTGTCCTAGCGCCTTCGCCCGTGCGGCGGCCGCTCCGGCTGGGGAGAGCTGTGAGGTTGCCTCGGCTGGAGAGGGTACGAGCAGGGATGGGGGCGCACCAGGGCTAGTGAGGAAGAAGGGCCCCGCCAAACTAAGGCGGGAGGAAAATCGGAGGAGGAGTAGGGAGCAGGAGAGTGCCCAAGTGACGGGGGTAGCTCCGGCCCCTGCTCCTGAAGCTGGCCCTGAAATGACTGAAGCCCTGGAGGAGGACGTGCTGGATGAGGAGGTCAGGAGACTGGGCGAAGAGGAAGGCAATATGGCCGACTCTTCCGATTCCTCCCACTATGAAAGTGTGGATGAGGAGAGTGTAGAGAAGGCCAAAAAGAAAGACAAGGGCAAAAGGAAAGGGAGAAAGAAGAGGTCCAAGCCCTCTCTCCCTCGTACTGCGGGCCGGGTCCAAAGCGGAAGCCTGACTGCCCCCCCTCTGGTTGACCTGTCAAACCGGTACCTCGTCCTTGATAACATCTCCTCCCCCTCCTTGGAGGGGGAAGGTGAGGGCGGGGTGCCTAGGGAGAGAGAGCCTCTGGGGGGAACTGGGCCCTGTCCTGTTGAGGCACCTTCCTCGGAGGGCAGGGCTAGACCGGGGTCGGACGGAGACGGGGACCATATGGATCAGAGCGAATCCAAAAAAAGGGTTAAAAGTGGTCCTGCCCTTTCTTCTTCTTCTGGGGATGAGGGCACGAAGAAGAAGGGGAAGAAGAAATAAAGGTGAGGCCGTCTAACTTAATCACCCATGATGGCGGCACTCACCCCATTGACGCTGGCATCCATTAACTGTGCCAGCATAAAGTCGGATACGGCTAGATTCGCAGCCTTTGATTTTCTCGGCCGTGTTGAAGCCGACATTTTGTATCTGCAAGAGACCAGGTTGTCAGATCTAGCCTCCCTGGTAAAAGCCAGAAGAGAGTGGAGGCGCGGGCCCTCCCACTGGTCTCTTGCGGCTGAGCCGTATAGTGGGGTGGCGGTCCTTTTTACCGCTCCGGTTGAATGCCGACGGGTTATTGAGTTAGAAATGGGGAGGTGCCTGATCTTAGATGTCCTCATGAAGGGGCAAGAGCTCCGGCTCATTAACATCTACGCCCCACAAACCAAGTGGGGCCGCAAAGATCTCTTTATGAGGATTAAGCCCTTCCTTTTTACTAGCCGGCAAGTGATTTTTGGAGGGGACTTCAATAATGTCACGAGGTCCCAAGATAGGAGAGGTTCCAATGGTCCGCTGGCTTACGATAGCGTGGCCCTCAATAATATAGTTAGGGAAGCTCGCCTAGAGGATGCCCACATCCGGAGCCCCTCAGGCCACGTGGGTTTCACCTATCATCGAGGTAGCTGCAGGTCTAGGATAGACAGGTTTTATTTAAAGGAGGAAGCCGTCTCTTCCGCAGTGTCCGTGGTTGAGGTGGAATTCTCCGATCACTGTATGATTTTGTTTTCCTTGAATGTTTCAGAGACCCCCTGGATGGGTAAAGGTTATTGGAAGCTGAATTCGTCCCTCCTGGAGGAAGCGGAGATAAGACAGTCCTTTGAGGACTTTCTTCAGAGTCAGGTACCTTTACTGGACTTTTGTAGTAGTAAGTCAGAGTGGTGGGAGATATTCAAGAAGCGGGTTGCGGGGTTCTTCCGCCAGCTCTCGAGCCTCAGGTCCCTGAATAGGTACCGCCTGTATCGGGGTCTGAGGAGGAAACTCGAGCTCCTTGTCTCGACTGGAGGTAGCCGGGAGGATATCTCCAGAGTGAAATCCTTGCTGATGAGGTGTCAGTACGATAGGCACGCATCTTTGGTTTTTGAGAGGGATTACGGGAGGTACCGCTCGCCCGACCCTTACAGGAACTGTAAGATGTCAGTGAGTAGTAAAGTGGTCTCAGGACTGATTGATAGTACGGGATCTCTGAATCGGTCCAGATCAGGGATCCTGGAGGTCGTCAGATCCTTCTACTCGCACCTCTTGGGAAGGAAGGATCTAAATCGAGACGGGATGTCGGCTTTCCTGGCTGAAACTATTCCTGAGCCAGGGGTAGACCCCTCTCTTGATGTTTTGGCAGAAGAAATCAGGGAAGAGGAAGTGAGACTGGCGATCGAGGGGCTTGCCCCCAAGAAGTCACCAGGTCCGGATGGCTTAACATCCGAGTGGTACAGGACCTTTAAGGAGTCTTTAGCTCCCCTCTTGACTGAGGTATTCAATGAGTGTCTCTCCTCGGGCACTCTACCAAAGTCAATGAGGAGGTCAGCCCTGATTCTTCTGTCAAAGGGTAAAGATCCTAGCCGGATTGAGAATTGGAGGCCCATAGCTCTTCTCAATACGGACAGGAAGCTTCTGGCCAAGATACTGTTTAATCGGTTGGTGAAGTTTGCACCCCGGCTCCTTTCGGGGGCCCAGCACTGCTCTGTTCCGGGCCGAAGCACCTTAAGTGCTGTCCTCAGTGTCAGGGAGGCAGTGGAGCGGAGTAGTGCGGGTCTCTGGAAGGGGTACATGCTGTCCTTGGATCAGGCCAAAGCATTTGATCGGGTGAACCACGAGTACCTCTGGTCCGTCCTCCTGAGATATGGCTTACCGAGTACTTTTGTGAATTGGCTTGTCACCTTATATGCAGGGGCAGAGAGTTTCCCGCTGGTGAACGGTTGGTCTGGCCGCTCTTTTGAGGTGGGGTCCGGGGTCCGTCAGGGTTGTCCTTTGAGCCCGCTGTTATACGTGTTCGCAATCGATCCCTTCGTCCGGAGGGTAGATTGTGGGCCGTTGGCGGGAGTCGGGATGACTCTGGCGGAGCCGGATGTCGCCCAGAGAGTGGTGGCGTACGCTGATGATGTCACTATTTTCGTCTCCTCACGGGAGGAGGTCGATGTGGTGATGTCAGAGGTGGACCGCTACTCGGAGGCATCCGGGTCCAAGATCAACCGGGATAAGTGTGAAAGTCTCTGGCTGGGAGGGGGAGATCCCACGTTTGATCTCCCTGACACCCTTCCAGGGCTCCAAGAGTCAGCAAAAATTCTGGGCATCACATTCGGCCAGGATGATTATCCCACCAAAAACTGGGATGGTAAGCTCCAGGATGCCACTCAGAGGGTGAACCAGTGGAAGGGTTGGTCTATGACCCTCAGGGAAAGGGTACACCTGATCAAATCGTACCTGCTCCCCTTGTTTATCTATCTGGGCAGTGTATGTATCTTACCAGAGGCTTACTACACTAGGGTCTACAGCCTGTTTTTCCAACTGTTATGGGGGAACAGGTTGAACCTAGTCAAGAGGGAGGTTACGTACCGCACGAGGAGACTAGGGGGTTTATCTATGGTAAACCCCGTGGTGTTCTTAACGAACACCTTCTTGAAAGCCAACATTGCAAACCTCTGGAAAGAGAGGGCTCCTCCGTGGGTACTCTCCTGCAAGGAGTGGTTTCGGCCTTTCTTCCAGGAATGGGAGACAGGAGGGAAAGTGAAGGACCTCCGTACACCACATGGATATCTTCCGGCTTACGCTACCCCGACTCTGAAGGCGATACGTCGGTGGGGTCTGGGAGTGTGGGAGATCAGGACCCAGTCAAGGCAGTTCCTTGACAAACGGGTTCTGTTGACCCACTTGCTGAAGCCTCTGGCGCTCAGGGACTGCCCAGGTCGGGATCTGAGGGTGGGGTTGTATCTTTTAAACATGAAAAGGATCCCCCAGAAGTTTTGGGACTTGGCCTGGCGCTGCTTTCAGGGGAAGCTATGTGTAAAGGACAACCTGAAGTACAGGAACTCTGATGACCGGGGATGTCCCCGAGAAGAGTGCGGGGACACGCTGGAAAGCATGGACCACTTCCTGCTTCATTGTCCCTTTAACATAGGGGTCTATAACAGGGTGGGCGCTTCCATCGGCTGGAGTCAACTTGCCGGCCTTGCCTATCCGGAGTGGGCTTATGGGGCATTCAGGAACCTGGGTGGCCGAGATCGGGGCACTTTATTCTTAGTCAGTTTAGTGGTTAGGTACTACACGTGGAACGCACGGTGCTTAGTGTCGACCCAACAGAAAATCCTCTCCGAGGTGGAGGTATGTAGGAACATCACTGGTGACCTCGGGAAGATCAGGTCTTTGGAGTATGGCAGTCTTGGTACCAGTAGGGCTTCTCTCCTGTGGAGAGGTTTCTCATTTCATGTGCCCTAGGTACTAAACCTTTTGGGTAGAGTACCTTTTATTTTTGGTTAGGGGTTGTTATAGGGGTAGAGATAGGGTGAGGGCAGGGTCAGATTTCTTGTAGGGATAGAATTAGGGAGAATTGTAGGGGGAGTTAGGGAAAGAGTATAAAATAATTTATGTATCAGGTCTGCCATCCTTCTCCCTGGTGGTGGGCTGATGCATGTGCACATTAGCTTTTTGTTTTGTTTTCAATTACATGGTATGAAGGGCTTACAGGCAACCAAACTTGGGCCTAAAAGGGGTGGTGGTTCAGAATGTATAAGTTTGTATATAAGTTGGTTGGGAGGAGTGTTAGGTGGGGAGGGTGTATTTGTGGGTGGTGGTTTTGTGGTGTTTTGGGGTCCTGACATGGGTCAGTGAAGGACTGGACTTTGAGAACGGTATGGACGGTATGGACTCTGACCCATGTACAGGAGGGGTGGTGTGGGTGAGGGGACAGTTTTAGTGTAGGTGCTTTCCGTTATTTTCTGTAGTATATTTTTGTGTATTTTCAGTGATTTTTGTATATATTGTGTTTTGTATTTATATTGTTTTATATTATTTTATATTATATAGTGTATAGTGGCAGTCGGGTCAGTAGTTAAGTGGTGTCATATGTGTTTATGTGTATATATATGTGTGCGTTTATGTGTATATACATGTGTATGTATATATATATATATATATGTGTGTATGTGTATGCTTGCGTATATGCATGTTAAATACATGTTTGTGTATAAAATTTTATATTTAATTTTTTCCTCCTTGGGGGGGCTGCTCCCCTCTGGTGTCTCTGCTCTCCTCGCCTCCGGCTTCGCGGTCTCGCTTTTCGGCGGTGTTGTCCTCTTCTTTGCTTCTGGCTTGCTCTTTTTGGGTCCGGCGCTCGCCGGTTTCTGGGCCGTGCGCGGGTCCTCTCTGGCCGTCCTCGGCTTCTTGCCGTGCTGGGCGTGCTTCGCGGGCCTTGCGGCCGTGCGGGGGCGGTACGTGGGGCTGGGCTCTTTGGGCCCTCTCTCCGGCCGCGTCTCCGCGCTGTTTTTCCCTGCCCTTCTTTCACCGGTGGATCTCTGGCTGGGAGGCAGAGTGTTATTTAGTAGCAAGTTGTGCCGAAATATTATAAAATAAATTTTTTTTTTTTTTTTTTTTTTTTCCCTGGGTAAGGGTAATTTTTGAGTTACAGCCAAGTTGTGCTACTTTTATGTTCCTTTTCTTTTGTTTTATAGCCAAGTCGTGCTTTATTTTATGTTTTATAAATTTTTTTTTTTTTTAAGCCAAGTTGGGCTATTTTTATGTTCTTTTTTTTTTGGAATGAGTGTTTGTGTGTGTTTTTTGTCTTTTGGTATGAGGAAAAAAGTAAAAGTATATTTTAGTAAATTTGGGCTGGCCGGTTAGGCAGATTTTGTTTTTGTAATTTTATTTATGTTATGTTTGTTATAGCTGGTTGAGCTTGTTTTTGTTTTATGTTTTGTATCAGATTTGTTTTTCATTTTTATAATAAAAAGAGTTACAGCTCCCAGCAGATCTTTATTACTTTTATATGTAAGGATTTGCTTTATCTATATTAGTTATCTACTTATTTTTGTTTAATCCTCACTTTTTCCTATTTTTGGATGACATTTTGGGGCTTCAGAACCAATTACCAGGTTTCCATAGAATTATGGTCTCAACATACGATGGTTTCAACATACAATGGTCGTCCTGGAACCAATTAATATTGTAACTTGAGGGACCACTGTATGCATTGACTCTCCATTGAAAACCATATGCCATGTATTTTTTCCCCGTACTCAAAACTGTAGCCTACCACGGTTTTTGGTCCGGGTGAAAAAAAAAACGTATTTTTTCTTTTTAAACATGGGAACCGTATGTGTGTACGGTTCCATCCGGCTTGAACCCTACAATGTTTGACTTTGCACATGCGTAGTGCACGCCGAAAGTTTTGTTTCTTGGAATTTCAAACAAACAAGTGAAATATATACTTTTTTTTTTCCTTAAAAAAACGGATACAACCAGACATCATTTTTCAAACCGTATACGGGTTAAAATTTGTACACTTGTTTTGATACAGTTTAGTCCAGTTTTGAGGAATCCATTTTTCTTCAAAAACCTGATACGGTAACTGTATTGCAAAAATGTGGTGTGGTCCTGGCCTAACTTTTGGGTTTTGTCATTTTATTGGTGTATTTTTTACATTCGATTAAAAAGCAGCAAAAAGCCCTGTGTAAACTGATCCTTAAAGGGGTACTACATATAAAATTATAAAAAGTATGACATTTAAAAACCTCACCCACTGTTCCACATCACTTTCTAAATAGGAAGAATGATGGGTAAACATGAAAATACAACATTTACTTTTCTTAACCCCTTAACGACCACGGACGTAAATGTAGAGCCTGGTTTGGCGGGACTTCGCGCACCAGGACGTACATTTACCGGGAGCATCGGAACGGTGCTCGCGTCATACACGGCAGGTTCTGGCTGCTAGCAGTAGCCGGAGACCCGCCGGGTAATGGCAGACATCCGCGATCGCGCAGATGTCCGCCATTAACCCCTTAGATGCCATGATCAATACAGATCACGGCCTCTGCAGCAGTGCGGTACTTTGAATGGATGATCAGATCGCCCGTAGCGCTGCTGCGGCGATCCGATCATCCAGCCTGGCGGCCGGAGGTCCCCTCACCTGGCTCTGGCCATCTCCCGGGGTCTTCTGCTCTGGTCTGAGATCAAGCAGACCAGAGCAGAAGATCACCGATAATACTGATCAGTGCTATGTCCTATGCATAGCACTGCACAGTATTAGCAACCCAATGATTGCTATAGATAGTCCCCTATGGGGACATAAAAAGTTAAAAAGAAAAAAAAAAAAAAGTTGAAAAATTTTAAAAATTATATATATATATTTGGTATCGCCACATGCGTAAATGTCCTAGAGATGAGCGAACTTACAGTAAATTCGAATCGTCACGAACTTCTCGGCTCGGCAGTTGATGACTTTTCCTGCATAAATTAGTTCAGCTTTCAGGTGCTCCGGTGGGCTGGAAAAGGTGGATACAGTCCTAGGAGACTCTTTCCTAGGACTGTATCCTCCTTTTCCAGCCCACCGGAGCACCGGAAAGCTGAGCCGAAAAGTTTGTGACGAATCGAATTTACTGTAAGTTCGCTCATCTCTAGTCCTAACTATCAAAATATAATGTTAATGATCCCGTACGGTGAATGGAGTAAACAATAAAAAAAAATGTCCAAAAATGCAGCTTTTTTGTCACATTTTATAAAAAAAAAAAAAAAAGGATCTAAAAGTTTTATATATGCAAATGTGGTATTGATAAAAAGTACAGATGAGGGTGCAAAAAATGCGCCCTCATACCGCCCTATATACGGAATAATGAAAAAGTTATAGGTGGTCAAAATAGGGTGATTTTAGATAACTGATTTTGTACAAAAAGTTTTCCATTTTTTTTTAAGCGGTACAAAAATATAAAATATCTAGCCATGGGTAACATTTTAATCATATTGACCCACAGAATAAGGAACACATAATTTTTACCGTAAATTGTACAGTGTGAAAACGAACCCCTCCAAAATGTGCAAAATTGTGGTTTTCATTTAAATTTCCTCCCTAAAGAATTTTTTTGGGGGGAGGGGGGGGGGGGGGGGTTCGCTGTACATTTAATGGTAAAATGAGAGGTTTCATTACAAAGTACAATTGGTCACACAAAAAACAAGCCCTTATATGGGTCTGCACATGGAAATATAAAAGAGTTATGGATTTTACAAGACGAGGAGGAAAAAACTAAAAACGCAAAAAATAAAATTGGCCTTGTCCGTTAGGTTAAAATGGGCTTGGCCCTTAAGGGGTTAAAGGGGTACACCGGTGGAAACTTTATTTATTTTTATTTTTTTAAATCAACTGGTGCCAAAAAGTTTAACAGATTTGTAAATTAGACAAAATGTATTCACAAGCGCTGGAGGGTGTAGAATAGGCCCACTCTGCTGCTGCACTCTATTACGTTTTCCCCGTATGCCGTACAAAAAAAAAAAAAAAAAGGAATGAAAGCTCGAATGTTGGATAAGAGTGCGTGCTGTGTGGGGTAAAGTGCAATGGGGTGAAAAATAAATGAATGTCAGATAGAATGCGAGGTAGTATAAAAAAAAAAAAATTAAACAATCCTTCCAATACTTATTAGCTGCTGAATACTATAGAGAAAATTATTTTCTTTTTGGATTTCTTTTCTGTCTCTCCACAGTGCTTTCTGCTGACACCTCTGTCCATGTCAGGAACTGTCCAGAGCAGGAGCAAATCCCCAGGGCAACCCTCTTCTGCTCTGGACAGTTCCTGACATGGACAAAGGTGTCAGCAGAGAGCACTGTGGACATACAGAAAAGAAATAAAAAAAAATTCCTCTGTAGTATTCAGCAGCTAATAAGTACTGAAAGGATTAAGATTTTTTAATAGAAGTAATTTACAAATCAGTTTAACTTTTTGGCACCAGTTGATTTATAGAAAAAAGTTTTCCACCAGAGTACCCCTTTAAGTAAGCCGGTGATTGCGGTCAATGGAGGATACAACCAGTGAGAACTTCACTAGCCATGGGGTCTGCTTAGGTCGCCCACCCTGAGGATCTAGTGATACCTATGACTAGTAATACCAGGCTTTTCTCCTAGGCATAGCCCCTGATCGTCTGATGCTCTACACATGACACAGGGCACCAGAGAAGCAGCCATATATGGGCACAGCGATGCCCTCCGGGTACCCAGGTGACATTGCAGCTGCCGGGACTCACCCACTAGTTGGCTCTGGTGATCGTGCACCGGGGACTGCAGCGGCGGCGGAGACGGGTCACACCGGGTCCTGATCGATACAAGGAAGGAGGAAGAGAGCCGCTTTGTGTAGGATGGAGTTAATGTTAGCTGCACCAGGGCCGCCCATAAGAGCGGGGAGAAGCCTATTGAATGAAAGCCGGGAGGAAATGGGGAGGAGGCTGCATGCCGGCATATTACGTGCGAGGCGAGCCCCGGGAGACGCGCTCTGCTCAGGTCAATGTACAGCCGCCGGGCCGAGCATGCGCAGTCGGCCCACCTAACAAGATGTATATACACAGGCGAGGACTGCTAGAGGGGGTGAAGAATATGTGGCGTGGCTTCTAGCAGGTCACATGACCGATCTGCCTGCTCTTAGTCAATGCTGAGGTCGGAAGGAGAAGGGAGTGTTATGAGGGGTAGTACTGCCTGTGTACAGGGAAAAAGGTGCAGTTACCTAAAATAACCAATGCAACATTACATGAACAGTGCTGGATCAGTCATACAGGCCTTTACTTCCATCATTCATTGGCCACACCTCCCATTGTGAGATGGTGGGCAAGATTTCTTTTTACCCTGCCAAAATGATGCGATTGGCAGACCAAAAAGTGTCTGCTCATTGGTTGACTACTCACTCTATGGTATTTCTGCTTGAGGACCTTTGGAGGTCCCTGTGACGTAGTCAAACCTATCACACTGTGTAACAGTGAGTGACAGATGTTCAGAGCAATGGGCTTAGCCCCGCCCCCTGCCCATATAAGCGAGCGGCGGCCATCTACTCTCTGTCTGGTTCCTGTGCAAGCAAGTGAGAAGCATCTGCGCTGCTGAGATCTGTGAGTCTAGGCCTGAACCTTGCGGCGACGGCCGATAACTTCTAATTTCTGATTGTATCAATCCCCACGCACTCTGCAGGATCACCGGACCTTATCTATCCCCTAAATCCCGACAGATCTGCAATAACTACCCTAAATTCAGAGACTTCTAATATCACTCAAGGTCCGCAAAAATTGTCAGTCATTGAGATCTATAGAGACTGTTTGCCTGAGACTGTCATTGTTCATTGGATGTACTGCAAGTACTTAAGTAAAGTTTGTTCAAGTTCAAGTACCTTGTGGACCTTCAGTCATTTTATTACATGCTCATATCGTTTCTGGAAAGGGCGGCGATAGGCCGGAGAATTACCTCAGCATACCAGCCCTCAGCCTACCTCTTACCTACCACAACATCCCAACTACCCTACACCCCCCAGGGCTACCACACATTTAAAGGAAAACTGTCACATGTTTTCTCCCCACACTATCCACAGGTACTGATGGATAATGCGGGAGACGCTGATTCCAATGAGCCCTAACTTGGCCAGATCCGCCTGGCCGTTTGCCGGCAATCTTAGTTTTATTATATGTGTATATCTTGCGGTAACTGGCACGGGCGGGGCTTCTGCAGGTTAACTGGCACTGACGTCAGCGCCGCTTATGAATAATCATCCCCCCTCCCTCCAGCTCTCCCTCTCTTTGCCACTCCTATCTGGAGGGAGAGGGGATGAATATTCATAAGCAGCGCTGACGTCAGTGCCAGTTAAGCTGCAGAAGCCCCGCCCGTGCCAGTTACAGACAGATTTCCACAGATCCGGGCAAGTTAGGGCTCATTGGAATCAGCGTCTCCCGCATATCCATCAGTACCTGTGGATAGTGTGGGAGAAAACATGTGACAGTTTTCCTTTAATTAGCAGTACTGTGTTACAGTACTGCCATGTTTTTATTAATATTTTCTGAAATGGCTGTAAAAATTGTGCAATTTTACCACAACTTTCATACCATGTTGCAGTTTTTATTAAAACACAGCCACAGTTTATTATAGTTTGTTTGGCCAATAGATTCCCTGTGTAATATTTCCACAAAAAAACTATGTGGAGCATAAATGCACTCTAAAAAGTGTGAACCCTGCCGTAGGCTGCATTCACATCACGTTTTTGCAATACAGTTCCCGTATCAGGTTTTTGATGAAAACCGGATCACTCAAAACCGGACTATACTGTATCAAAACGTGTGTGTACAAATTTTAACCCGTATACGGTTAAAAACCATGTACAATTTGATAAATGATTTTAAGAAAAAAATGGATATGTTTTTAACTTTTCACTCCATTATGAATAAAGTTTCACTTGTTTGAAATTCCAAGAAAAAAAACTGTGCAAAGTCAAAAACCGCATGGTGCAAACCAGATGGAACCGTTCTGTACGGTTCGCATTTACTCCTATGTAAAAAAAATATATATATATACGGTTTTGGGTACGGGTAAAAAAACAGACAAAACCGTACAAGACGCAGAACAGATGCAACGGATCCATCATTTGGCATATGGTTTTCAATGGAGAGTCAATGCATACGGTTTTCAATACAGTTCCATACGGTTTTCACATTAAAAACATATATGGGAACTGTATAGCAAAACGTGGTGTGAATGCACCCTTAGGCTCCTTTCACACTGCTGTTAGTATACGGCAGTGTGACGGACGTCGGTGGAGCCCAGGAAATAGCGGGTGAAAAATGACTGATTGTGATGTCTTTTTCTCCCACTATTCTCGTCAAAAAATAACGGCGCCCAGCGGCCCCCATAATAGCAAATGCAAGTGTCCAGAAACTCAACATCAGGGACGTGCACAGAAATTTTGGAGGGCAGGGGCTCAAGTAGAAATGTCTGTCAGACTCTATGGGTATGCTCTGCAGAAAGTGGGAGGGACATCACAAGGGAGAGGTGCTGCGGCCCTGGGGCACAGTTGACCTCTGGAAAGGCCTCCTTGACATTCCTAGCCCTCATAAAAGTGGGTGTTTTTGTAAAATAAGGTCAAGAACAGCTTCTGTGAAGATCTGCCATGTGTATATACACTTTGGCTGTGCCACCAGTTGTATTTACAGAAAACATGTGACAGATGCACTATAATATACTGTATTATAGAGGAGATTCATCAAAACCTGGGCATAGGAAGAGCGGTGCAGTCGTCCATAGCAACATATCAGATTGCTTCTTTTATTTTGCAGATGGCTTTTCCTCTGCAAAGGTTTTGATAAATCTCCTCCTATATGCCCCGGTCTGACCTCTATATGACAGAACGTGCACTGTATCTGGCCGCACCCATCCCCAATCACCCAGCACCCATCCCCAATCACCCAGCAGGCACTCCATGCTGGAATTTCCAGGCAGTCCTGGTTCTCACACTAAAGAGATGGGTACAACACAAATATATGCATATATGCTACAATATACAAGAATTGACAAAAAAAAAAACTAGGACGTGAAAATGAAGAATTATAAATATGCTGAACAGGGCCGGATCATCATTGTCGCTCATGGAGCACCTGCTCCGGGCCCTGTGCCCGCAGGGGGCCCTGTCACATTCTGGACATCCCTGCGGGCTGCTCAGTAGCGGATCGGGGCCCCCCCCGATAGCCTGGCCGCGGCCACTTTAAAACATTGACCAGCGGCGGCTCCTGTGGGCCCGCCCAGGACTCCTCCTGCTTTTTCTATATTTCATATTCCCTTACCTGGCCACGCTCGGCAGGCTCAGGTGATGCGTCGGGTCATGTGGGCTGTGACGAGTGACGTCTCCTGCGGCTCCTCTGCACAGTGTCAGGGACGTCACTCATTTCCTGCAGGGCACAGTTTTCTTCATTACACCCCAGCACTGCAGGAAATGACGAGTGACGTCCCTGACGTCGTGCAGAGGAGACGCAGGAGAAATAACTCATCACAGCCCACAAGACCCGACGCATCACCTGAGCCTGCCGAGCGCGGGCAGGTAAGGAAATATGAAAAATAGAAAAAGGAGGAAGAGGGGGGAGCAATGGTGGGGGGAATGATTGGCAGGGGGGGGGGAATAATGAGCGGGGGGGGTTAATGATGAGCAGGGGGGGTTATGTATGACACAGAGGCTGATAAAAGGGGGAGGAAGGAGGGGGGGAAAAACTGAGGATCAAGGGGAATCAAAGTTGGGGGGATGATGAGGCATATAGTTCAGAGCTATAGTAATTTATTTTACATTTATTTTTTTCCCCTCAAATTTCCCTGTGAAAATGAGGGTACGTGTTATATGCCAGTACGTGTTATACGCAGATAAATACTGTAATTCCCCCCCCCCCCCCCCCTCACATTCAGCAGGACATCCCTGTGTCCTGAATGATCTTTTCGGGACACAAGGATGTCCCGGTTACCTTTCTGTGGAACCACAATAACTTTAAAAACGCAGGGGCCGCCGGGAGGTAGCGAACGCAGGGACATCACTGACGTCCCATGCGTGCGCCCATAGGAGCGGAGCAACGAGGATGTACGCATGGTAAGTTACCTAAACGTCATCTTTAGTGCTCCGACCACCGCTCAACCGGTCCCGGGACCTACTGCTTTGGCCCCTAGGCCATAGCAGTAAATTATGACCCTGGACCAGAGTAGCGGTGGTCGGAGCTCTGAAGTGGGGCAGTACACAGACATATAGTCTCCAGCCATACACTGTATATGGCTGGAGGCTGTAAGTCTGGGGGGGACACTACCAACGTAATGTGGGGGGACTACAACCTAATGCGGGGGAACTACAACCTAATGTGGGGGAACTGCAACCTAATGTGGGTGAACTGGGGGTGGGGTTGGTGGAGAAAAGTGTAGTGGAGAAAGACCAGGAGGGCATGGGGGGCTGAAGTGAGGTTGAAGAACACTCCTGGTTTCCAGAGAAGGCAAAAGCACAAGAAAAAAAAAATTACCATGACACAGGAAAAAGCAGTAGCAATTTTTCTGTGTTTTTGCAGGTAAAGAGGGGGAAACCTAGCCTTAGGGGTCTCCGGGAGCATGAGTCTGGAGGAGGACTTAGGGGTCTGGGGGGGGGGGGCAGAGGGGTCTGGGGGAATTAGGGCTCGTCCACACTACGAACTTCCGCCAGCAGAATTTTGCTTGTTTCAATGGGATGCTGCTGCTCTGTGCACACTACGGAAGACACAGTGTGTGGTAGTATTATTTTTAGAGGGCGTAAAGTTTGGCAGTATAATATACAGAGTACACAGGGTTTGGCAGTATAATATACAGGGTACACAGGGTTTGGCAGTATTATATTTAGGAAGCACAGTGTCTTGAAGGGTTTTAATGACTGTTGTCTTTATACAGAGGATGAGGATCGGCTGGCAAAGTGAGGAACCAATGATGTCCAGGCGTCGAACTTTACAGAGGAAGATGGAGCTGGAAGAAGACCTGGCGTCTGGACCAGATGAAGAAGAAAAGGAAAGACAACAGAGAAGACGTCTCCTGTGAGTCATTCTATGTTTGTGTATTCTCCTGACTGTCCCATCAGGTCTCTCTTCACTTCTAAGTTTTGCAGTAATAATGGATGACACTGTACCCAAATTTGGGGGGGGGGCCCATCATAATGAAGTGCTCCGTCTTCCAGGCAGTCTTAATCTGGCCCTGATGCTGAAGATGGGCGGGCATATCACGGCATACAGGACGGAGGCAGGGAAGCTTGGCAAACTGGCTCCGCCTCCATTGCGCACAAGACTGACTTTGCATACTAGCAATGGGGGCAATATCTAGAAAATGGCTGGACTTATTTTAGTAAGTATAACATTATTTTTCTCATGTTCACCTGCACTATAACACTGTGTATTGGGTTTAGTACAAGTAAACAGCCTATAAGTATCCCTTTAATTATATACCGTACCCCCATTAATGAACTATATAGCATTATTTAACTATATACTATGCCACCATTAAAGATGTATATACTGTGCCAGCATACATGAAGAATATATTGTGCCAATATAAATGAAATATACACTGTGCTTTCATAAATTCCCTGTACACTTTGTTTCCATAAATGTCCTATATACTGTGCTTACATTCCTCTATTAATTCCCTATATACTGTGCTTACATTCCTCTATTAATTCCCTATATGCTGTGCTTACATTCCTCTATTAATTCCCTATATACTGTGCTTACATTCCTCTATTAATTCGCTATATACTGTGCTTACATTCCTCTATTAATTCCCTATATACTGTGCTTATATTCCTCTATTAATTCCCTATATACTGTGCTTACATTCCTCTATTAATTCCCTATATACTGTGCTTACATTCCTCTATTAATTCCCTATATGCTGTGCTTACATTCCTCTATTAATTCCCTATATACTGTGCTTACATTCCTCTATTAATTCCCTATATGCTGTGCTTACATTCCTCTATTAATTCCCTATAGACTGTGCTTACATTCCTCTATTAATTCGCTATATACTGTGCTTACATTCCTCTATTAATTCCCTATATACTGTGCTTACATTCCTCTATTAATTCCCTATATACTGTGCTTACATTCCTCTATTAATTCCCTATATGCTGTGCTTACATTCCTCTATTAATTCCCTATATACTGTGCTTACATTCCTCTATTAATTCCCTATATGCTGTGCTTACATTCCTCTATTAATTCCCTATATACTGTGCTTACATTCCTCTATTAATTCGCTATATACTGTGCTTACATTCCTCTATTAATTCCCTATATACTGTGCTTACATTCCTCTATTAATTCCCTATATGCTGTGCTTACATTCCTCTATTAATTCCCTATATGCTGTGCTTACATTCCTCTATTAATTCCCTATATACTGTGCTTACATTCCTCTATTAATTCTCTATATACTGTGCTCCCATTCTTCTATTAATTCCCTATATACTGTGCTCCCATTCTTCTATTAATTCCCTATATACTGTGCTTACATTCCTCTATTAATTCCCTATATGCTGTGCTTACATCCTCTATTAATTCCCTATATACTGTGCTTACATTCCTCTATTAATTCCCTATATGCTGTGCTTACATTCCTCTATTAATTCCCTATATGCTGTGCTTACATTCCTCTATTAATTCGCTATATACTGTGCTTACATTCCTCTATTAATTCGCTATATACTGTGCTTACATTCCTCTATTAATTCCCTATATACTGTGCTTACATTCCTCTATTAATTCCCGATATGCTGTGCTTACATTCCTCTATTAATTCTCTATATACTGTGCTCACATTCCTCTATTAATTCCCTATATACTGTGCTTACATTCCTCTATTAATTCCCTATATACTGTGCTTACATTCCTCTATTAATTCCCTATATACTGTGCGTACATTCCTCTATTAATTCCCTATATACTGTGCTTACATTCCTCTATTAATTCTCTATATACTGTGCTCACATTCCTCTATTAATTCCCTATATACTGTGCTTACATTCCTCTATTAATTCTCTATATATTATGCTTCCATTCCTCTATTAATTCCCTATATACTGTGCTTACATTCCTCTATTAATTCTCTATATACTGTGCTCACATTCCTCTATTAATTCCCTATATACTGTGCTTACATTCCTCTATTAATTCCCTATATACTGTGCTTACATTCCTCTATTAATTCCCTATATACTGTGCTCACATTCCTCTATTAATTCCCTATATACTGTGCTCACATTCCTCTATTAATTCCCTATATACTGTGCTTACATTCCTCTATTAATTCCCTATATACTGTGCTTACATTCCTCTATTAATTCCCTATATGCTGTGCTTACATCCTCTATTAATTCCCTATATACTGTGCTTACATTCCTCTATTAATTCCCTATATGCTGTGCTTACATTCCTCTATTAATTCCCTATATGCTGTGCTTACATTCCTCTATTAATTCGCTATATACTGTGCTTACATTCCTCTATTAATTCGCTATATACTGTGCTTACATTCCTCTATTAATTCCCTATATACTGTGCTTACATTCCTCTATTAATTCCCGATATGCTGTGCTTACATTCCTCTATTAATTCTCTATATACTGTGCTCACATTCCTCTATTAATTCCCTATATACTGTGCTTACATTCCTCTATTAATTCCCTATATACTGTGCTTACATTCCTCTATTAATTCCCTATATACTGTGCTTACATTCCTCTATTAATTCCCTATATACTGTGCTTACATTCCTCTATTAATTCCCTATATACTGTGCTTACATTCCTCTATTAATTCCCTATATACTGTACTTACATTCTTCTATTAATTCCCTATATACTGTGCTTACATTTCTCTATTAATTCCCTATATGCTGTGCTTACATTCCTCTATTAATTCCCTATATACTGTGCTTACATTCCTCTATTAATTCCCTATATACTGTGCTCCCATTTTTCTATTAATTCCCTATATACTGTGCTTACATTCCTCTTAATTCCCTATATACTGTGCTTACATTCCACTATTAATTCCCTATATACTGTGCTTACATTCCTCTATTAATTCCCTATATACTGTGCTTACATTTCTCTATTAATTCCCTATATACTGTGCTTACATTCCTCTATTAATTTCCTATATGCTGTGCTTACATTCCTCTATTAATTTTCTATATACTGTGCAAACAGCGACACCACTGAATGCCGCTGAAGCCTACAGGAGCGCACCCCCGAACAAGTAAATATGAAAGCCGGGGATGGGGAGGGAATCGGGCGGCGGTGGCGGGACTCTGGCCCCGCAGAAGCCCCTGCAGTTGCATGATTTATAGCGGCCACTTTGAATCATTGAACCTCAGTGGCTTCTGCGGGGCCAGAAAGAGTTTATCGGCATATAACCCGGTATATACACACATACATTTACTCCCATATACAGTGATCCCTCAACTTACAATGGCCTCAACATACAATACTTTCAACATACAATGGTCTTTTCTGGACCATTGTAAGTTGAAACCAGACTCAACATACAATGTACAGACAGTCCAGATTTGCGAAACGTGTCAATGGCCGGAAGAACTGACTGATAAGAATGGGCAATTTACTGGTAAAACACCTGTATTACTGAAGTGTATGCACTGACTGGAGTCTGGTAGCGCCCCTTACAGTATAGGGAGGTATTACATGTTCTGTTCTCTTTACTTGAGCTAGGGTTACCTGCTCCTTTGGACACCAGGTAAGGGCGACTCCATGTAACTTTTTTAGGACACTGTGTGTACTGTATAGGACCCCGAAGAAGCTCCTGTCCTCTACATAGACCAGTGTTTCCCAAGCAGGGTGCCCCCAGCTGTTGCAAAACTACAACTTCCAGCATGCCCGGACAGCCTTTGGCTGTCCGGGCATGCTGGGAGTTGTAGTTTTGCAACAGCTGGTGGCTCCCTGCTTGGAAAACACTGAAATAGACAGTGATTTACAGCTCCCAGCAGATCTTTCTTACTTTTATATGTAAGGATTTGCTTTATCTATATTAATGATCTACTTATTTTTCTTTAATTCTCCCTTTTTCCTATTTTTGGATGACATTTTGGGGCTTTAGAACCAATTACCAGGTTTCCATAGAGTTCTGGTCTCAACATACAATGGTTTCAACATACAATGGTCGTCCCAGAACCAATTAATATTGTAACTTGAGTTACCACTGTACAAATAATTACTTACAGTAAGGGCCCCATGCCTCTCTGTACAGGCAAATACATTGCTCAAAAAAAATAAAGGGAACACTTAAACAACACAATGTAACTCCAAGTCAATCACACTTCTGTGAAATCACACTGTCCACTCAGGAAGCAACACTGATTGACAATCAAATTCACATGGTGTTGTGCAAATGGAACAGACAAGAGGTGGAAATTATAGGCAATTAGCAAGACACCCCCAATAAAGGAGTGGTTCTGAAGGTGGTGATCACAGACCACTTCTCAGTTCCTATGCTTCCTGGCTGATGTTTGGGTCACTTTTGAATGCTGGTGGTGCTTTCACTCTAGTGGTAGCATGAGACAGAGTCTACAACCCACACAAGTGGCTTAGGTAGTGCAGCTCATCCAGGATGGCACAAAAATGCGAGCTGTGGCAAAAAGGTTTGTGGTGTCTGTCAGGGTAGTGTCCAGAGCATGGAGGCGCTACCAGAAGACAGGCCAGTACATCAGGAGATGTGGAGGAGGCCGTAGGAGGGCAACAACCCAGCAGTAGGACCACTACCTCCGCCTTCGTGCAAGGAGGAGCAGAAGGAGCACTGCCAGAGCCCTGAAAAATGACCTCCAGCAGGCCACAAATGTGCATGTGTCCTCTCAAACGGTCAGAAACAGACTCCATGAGTGCCCAACGTCCACAGGTGGGGGCTATGCTTACAGCCCAACACCGTGCAGGATGTTTGGCATTTGCCAGAGAACACCAAGATTGGCAAATTTGCCACTGGTGCCCTGTGCTCTTTACAGATGAAAGCAGGTTCACACTGAGCGGTGGTGGGTCAGGAATGGTGTGGGATGGCATTTCTTTGGGGAGCCGCACAGCCCTCCATGTATTTTCCAGAGGTAGTCTGAAGGCCATTAGGTACCGAGATGAGGTCCTCAGACTCCTTGTGAGACCATATGCTGGTGCGATTGGCCCTGGGTTCCTCCTAATGCAAGAAAATGCTAGACCTCATGTGGCGGGAGCAGTTCTTGTAAGAGAAAGGCATTGATGCTATGGACTGGCCCGCCCGTTCCCAAGACCTGAATCCGATTGAGCACATCTGGGACATCATGTCTCACTCCATCCACGCTCCATCCATGCTTGTGGCATTTATACTAGTCATACGCTCATAATATTTATACTTTTCTTACGCTCATGCCATCTATATTATTTATATGTTCATGGCATTTATACTGTTTCATATGCTCATGGCATTCATAATGCTCATAATATTCATACTGGTCATACATTCAGGGCATTTATACTAGTCATACGCTCATAATATTTATACTTTTCTTACGCTCATGCCATCTATATTATTTATATGTTCATGGCATTTATACTGTTTCATATGCTCATGGCATTCATAATGCTCATAATATTCATACTGGTCATACATTCAGGGCATTTATACTGCTCATACGTTCATGGTATTCATGCTGTTCATACACTCATAATATTTACATACAGGGCATTTTTACTGTTCATATGCTCATGGCATTCATACGGTATCACACGCTCATGGCATTCATATCGTTTCATACTGTTACATACTGCCCTCCGGTTGTTAGCACCAACCGTGAGCGCAGTAGCCTCCTGTCCCCGGTCACCGGCAGGGCCGGGATTCGCATTGCGAGACGCGCCCGCATGCGAATCCCGGCCCGTCACATACCCACATCCACTCCTGCTGCTGCTGCTTCGTCTCAGCCTTGGCACGCGCGTCACTGTCCCTTAGGGTGTGCGCGCGCCGGAGCTTTGAAATTTAAAGGGCCAGTGCACCCATAATTAGTAAGTGCACCTGAACACTACATTATAAATCCCTGCACCTCCCACACATCCTTGCCGGATCTTCAGTGCTCATTGCCTAAGAGAAAGCGTTCCCATTGCCTGTTTTGCCTACCCGTGTTTCCTGACTTCCTTGCTACGTTTTTTGACTACGAACTTTTGCCGCCTGCCTTGACCTTCTGCTACGTTGACTACGCCTCTGTCTCATCCTCCTGTACCTCGCCTTGCCCAATACCAGTGTGGTCGAGCCGTATCGGGGGTAGTGACCTGGGTGCCGCCTGCCGCAGCAAATCCATCCGGCCTTGCGGCATTCTCTGGTGAAGACCAGCGACACCTTAAACTCCGCTCCTCTATACGGTCCGAGTCATCAGCCACACAGGTAGAGGATCCACTACCTGCTCCGTGACATCCACATCCAGGTACGTGTTCACCCGCTCATGGCATTTATACTGCTAATTCGTTTATGGCATTTATACTGTTCATACACTAATGGCATTCATAGGTTTATTGCTTCTACATAAGGCCATGGCTTTTCTTCTGCTCATACGCTCAGGGCATTTATTCTGTTCATATGTTCATGACATTAGTACTGTTCGTACGTTCATAGTATTTATTCTGTTCATAAGCTAATTGCATTTATACTGTTTATAAGCTAATTGCGTTTATACTGTTCATATGCTCATGGCTTTTATACTATTCATACGTGCATGTCATTTGTACTGTTCATACCCTCATGGTATTTATACTGTTCACAAGCTAATTGCATAAATACTGTTTATAAGCTAATTGCATTTATACTGTTTCTTACACTTATGGCATTTATACTGTTCATACGCTCTCATGGTTTGTACGTTCATAGCATTGGTGCTGCAAAACGGCACATACGCGTTTAGTTTTATTCGGTGCATACGCTTTTAGCATCTATACTGTACATACGATCTCAGCTGTGCACGGTACTTCCGCTAGCATCGTTTATATGGTATATTCGCTCATATCATTCTCGGTACTATCACACATACCAGTTCATAAGCTCATGGCTTCATACGGTTTATACGTCCATAGCATTCATACTGTATTCATACGGTACATAACTGGATAGCTTTTATTCCGAGCTTTCATGCAATTTGTTATACTGTGAGTTTTGATCGGGTCATAACATCTATATTAGATAGCAGACTTACACTACTGTAGCCGTCACCCTACGCATGTGTCAGACTTACTGAAATCACGTGTATGTTTCCAGTTGTTATGTCTGTTAGTTTCAGCGGAAGTTCTGGCTAATTATTATTATTAAAGCTGTTTGTTACACTTACTAATAACACCATTTGTATCACGTACGTCACCAAGTCAGTCTCACTCATGCATTTGGAGCAGCTTGTCATGTTACACTAAGCCTCTAGCTCACAACATTTTCCAAGGGTATGTACTATCTAGTAGTTCTTGACATCTTGGTATTCATCATGCCTACCAGGTCTGCAGGAGCACACACGGTGTAGGTACTGTCACTGACCGTTTATGCGATATATTCGGTCATCTTACGGTATTTTCTCGCTTTTATCGCCACATACGCTTTTAGCTTCATGCGGTTCATAACATTCTTACTGTTTGTAGGCTCATAGTATATTATACTGTACATAACTGCATGGCATTTATTTCGGGCACACATTCATAATATTTATCCTACATACTGTGAGTTTTGATAGCATTTCATGTTCTTTTTCTCTGTGTAGTCATGCACAGAACTTTGTTCTTAGCTTTCATATCAGTCATACATCCATCGCCATTCACAATGTATAGATAGGTTTAAATAGCAGGTGTGGAAGTGGCACAATGAAGACAACCAGCGGGTGCTCAGCGAGCCCAAGCCCAGACCACAGGCTTTCAAATTTGTAAGTATCCAAAAAAAAGGCAAGAAGCGGCACTCCAGCATCCAAAGTAAAAAAGTAGTGCTTTTTATTCACCCATCAAATCAGCAACGTTTCAACCCTCTCAATGGGGTCTTTTTCAAGCCTTTTTCAAGCCTTCATGCTTGATAAAGACCCCATTGAGAGGGTTGAAACGTTGCTGATTTGATGGGTGAATAAAAAGCACTACTTTTTTACTTTGGATGCTGGAGTGCCGCTTCTTGCCTTTTTTTTTGGATACTTATAGATAGGTTTACATACAGACGTTGATGACAGAATTATATGCATACTCTTCTTAGGTCCATGACATTTATACGTTAGATAGCACATTTTCACTACTATAGCCGACACCCCATGCATGTGTTAGACATTTGAAATCACGCATATGTTCCAGTCGTGTTAATATGGCCGTTAGTTTCAGCAGAAGCTCCGTCTACTTATTACAGCCGACATATGTGACACTTAGCAATAATAGCATTCGTAAGACATAAGTCACCAAGTCAGTCTTACTCATTTGTTACTGTTTAAATCAGCTTAACATGTTACACACAGCTTCTTCCTTACAACCTTTCCATGGGTATGCACTACCCTAATAGTTGTTGACATCATGGTTTTCATCATGTCTGCAGGAGCACAATCTGCATACTTACTGTTATTGACACGTTTTCACAACGATAACATCATCACACATAAGCAGTTGTATACCCGTCATACCTGCCACGTCTGCAGGGGGATGTATTGCATAGTTGTTATTACTGATGCATCTTCAGAGCAACAGCATCATGACACTTAGGTGGTTGTATACCCTTCCTGCCACGTCTGCAGGCACGATGGTTACACAAAGACCTGTCACGTCTACAGGCTCGATTGGTTACGCAAAGACCTGTCACGTCTACAGGCACCATGGTTACGCAAAGACCTGTCAGGTCTACAGGCACGATGGCGATGAAGGGTTTGGTCACTCACAGCGGGACGTCACTCCGGGGACCAGTGTTGAGTCGGAAACTTGGCAGTTTAAGGTATGGTTAGTCCTCAGGTAAGGTGCTTATTCGAGTGTAGTTTGGTTTACAGGCAATATGGCACCACAAGTTTATTATCATCAAAGGTCTGTCATGTAGTGTGTTATTGTGTGTAATTTTGCTAACAGTTTATTTTTGCCTCTTAATAACAGACAGATACCTGTCAGAGATAACATCAAGATATCCATCGCTTTCACTCTTGCCATGATGTCATAAGTAAGTATGTTAAAGATGCATATTCGGCTAGTATGTCAGCCTGGTCCTGTTCCAGTACCGGCTTGTTTCTTTTAAGAATAGATGTGACTATCATGGCTCCTCGGTATTAGGCATTGATTACTAAGACAGCTACTTAGCAGATTCTACTGTCTGTCTCTCAAGTTAAAGTCAAATATGGGTTTTGTGTTAGTTATTGTGGTATTGGTTTATGATTATGAATGCTGTTATTTATCCTACCAGGTTTACTTTTTGCCCTCTAAAGGCGTGCCCTCCATCGCGGTTATGGGCAGAAATCTGACCGCTTTGTTAAGTTTATGTTTTTGCATACAGGTATGTATGTATGCATCATTGTAATCACGAGCACAAGTGTGAAGCCCCGAGCACAAATGTTAAGCCTATCAGGCTGTATTTTTGCGAGGACCGGGAGGTATATAACGCTTCTGCCCCTACTGGCCAGACATACATGACGTTTTGTGGACCCCTCCCAACCCTCCCTTTTTTCAATTCATTAATTGTAGGGCATGCCCTCTAAAGGCATGCCCTCTGTTGCGGTTATGGGCACAAATCTGACCGCTATGTTAAGTTTATGTTTTTGCATACAGGTATTTATGTAAGTATGCATCGTTGTAATCACGAGCACGAGGGTGAAGCCCCTAGCACAAATAGCAGATAATGAGAGGGTAAGTGGTGCCCCCTTCCTACTGGGAGGACAAAGCACCCTGCATTACATGCACATACAAATTCTCAGCAACAGATGTTTTTACTGCACCTGTGACCCTAAGTCTGCAGCTCCTTTTGTGAGGGTACTAGAGGGGCAGATTCAGAAAGGGGGCAGGGGCTCTAGCCCCGTTTTGCTCTTATGTGTGCACGTCCCTGCTCAACATAAATATGGCACATGACTAGAAGTTCTACAAAACAGACAACATGTTAAAAGAAAACACCACAAAGATTACAAAAATGTATCTTCAAAGGGTCATGTGTTTTACTGGTGTACAGCCAAGGTGTCTGCAAGGCAAAATAGGAATAGCATAAATAGACTAGGAAAATCACAAGAGTACTAACTTTTATTAGCAGAATCCATACAGAGGCTTTTGTTCTTTCATTCTGAATCTCCAACACTTAAAGGGGTACTCCGCTCTTATACATCTTATCCCCTATACAAAGTATAGGGGATAAAATGTCTGACCGCGGGGGTCCCACCGCTGGGGACCCACGCAATCTCGGCTGCAGCACCCTAGACATCCTGTGCAAGGAGCGAACTTTGTTCCGTGCCAGATGACTGGCGATGCGGGACAGAGGCTTTTGACGTCACAGTCATGCCTCCTCAATGCAAGTCTATGGGAGGGGGCGTGACGGCACGAGCCTCCGGCGTTGCACCCAATGCTCTAAACAAACACTGGTTGCAGCAGGGAGATCGTCGGGGTCCCACCGCTTGATAGGGGATAAGATGTCTAGGGCGGAGTATCCCTTTAAGAAGAAAACAACTCCTGTTCATTGCATTGACAACACATTTGAAATGCTTAACTTCAGACACAGTGAAAATTAAAGGGAACAAATTGAAAAATACAGTGGGGCAAAAAAGTATTTAGTCAGCCAACAATTGTGCAAGTTCTCCCATTTGAAAAGATGAGGGAGGCTTGCAATTTTAAACATAGGTATACCTAAACTATGAGACATAATGAGGAAAAAAAATCCATAAAATCTCATTTTTAAAGAATTTATTTGCAAATTATGGTGGAAAATAAGTATTTATTAATAAGTTCATCTCAATACTTTGTTGGAAATGACACATTGGCCCTCATTTACTATTCTAAACCCGACCTCTTTTGTCGGGGTTTTTTTGTCGCATCTTTGTCTGCGCCATGTCGCAGACATCGTGCGCCAGTCTGCGACACGATGTGACATTTTTTCCCGACGGACCCGATGTGGATTCTCCCAAACCCGAAAAAGGGGCGTTACCCGACATTTCTGAGCTTTCCCACGTATTTATTAAGGTTTCCAACCCGAATTTGTTGTATTGTTGTGGATTTTTTCCCGACAGCTCAGAGGAGTTGGAAACCAAAACCAACAAAACCCACGTGCGATAAACAGGATGCGACATAATAATAAATACCAGGGGAAAAAAGCAGTCGGGTAAGAAAGCAACATAGACTTACAACCCGATTTTCTTAGTAAATGAGGGCCATTTTCTGTAAGTCTTCACAAGGTTTTCACACACTGATGCTGGTATTTTGGCCAATTCTTCCATGCAGATCTCCTCTAGAGCAGTAATGTTTTGGGGCTGTCTCTGGACAACACAGACTTTAAACTCCCTCCAAAGGTTCTCTATGGAGTTGAGATCTGGAGACTGGCTAAGCCACTCCAGGACCTTTAAATGCTTCTTAGGAAGCCACTCCTTCATTGCCTGGGCGGTGTGTTTGGGATCATTGTTATGCTGAAAGACCCAGTCACTTTCATCTTTAATGCCCTTGCTGATGGAAGGAGGTTTTCACTCAAAATCTCACGATACATTGCCCCTTTCATTCTTCCCTTTACACGGATCAGTCGTCCTGGTCCCTTAGCAGAAAAACAGCCCCAAAGCATGATGTTTCCACTCCCATCCTTCACAGTAGGTATGGTGTTCTTTGGCTGGAACTAGCATTCTTTTTCCTCAACACACGACGAGTTGAGTTTTTAACAAAAAGTTCTACTTTGGTTTCATCTGACTATATGACATTCTCCCAATACTTTTCTGTATCATCCAAATGCTTCTAGCAAACTTCAGATGGGCCCGGACATGTACTGGCTTAAGCAGGGAGAAACGTATGGCACTGCATGATTTGAGTCCCTGGCGGTGTAGTATGTTACTGATGGTACCCTTTGTTACTTTGGTCCCAGCTCTCTGCAAGTCATTCACTAGGTCCCCCCCTGTGGTTCTGAGATTTTTGCACACTGTTCTTGTGATCATTTTGACACCACGGGGTGAGATCTTGCATCGAGCGCCAGATCAAGGGGGATTATTAGTGGTCTTGTATGTCTTCCATTTTCTAATAATTGCTCCCACAGTTGATTTCTTCACACCAAGCCGCTTGCCTATTGCAGATTTAGTCTTCCCACCCTGGTGCAGGTCTACAATTTTGTTTCGGGTGTCCTTCGACAGCTCTTTTGTCTTGGCCATAGTGGAGTTTGGAGTGTGACTGTTTGAGGTTGTGGACAGGTGTCTTTTATACTGATAACAAGTTCAAAACAGGTGCCATTATTACATGTAACGAGTGAAGGACAGAGGATACTCTTAAAGAAGAAGTTACAGGTCTGTGAGAGTCAGACATCTTGCTTATTTTCCACCATAATTTGCAAATAATTTTTTTTTAAATCAGACAATTTGATTTTATGGATTTTTTTTCTCATTATGTCTCTCATAGTTGAGGTATACCTATGAAGAAAATTACATGCCTCTCTCATCTTTTTAAGTGAGAGAACTTGCACAATTGGTGGCTGGCTAAATACTTTTTTTGCCCCACTGTATCTTTCATCTAACCATAGTTTTTAGAACTATTTGGTATCCCAGAACTAGACAAATCTCTGTTAACAGTACTACACTCTGTTCAAAATTATTATGCAAATTATATTTTTCTTATTTACCTAAAATAATTGATGTAAATAACAGTCAGCATAATTATCATGTTATCAACTATTAAGAGTACAATTCAAATTTTATTGAACAAACCTCCTAATGATAACAGTATTTTTTTTTAAACATAAAAAAACTTACAATGCACTGTTCCAAATTATTACGTCCAGTAAGTTTCAAATTCTTTATAGGTTGTAAACAACTGAAAATTGTCAGTTGTTGTGTTTGCAGCATATTTACTGAAATCAAAAGCTATTTCAATCAAACTTTTAACAACATTTTAACTTTTTAAACATTTTAAGAAATCACGTCACATTTTAAACATATGACCCCTTATTTGATAGCAGCTTCACAAGTCTTGCATCAATTGAACTTGTGAGTTTTTGGACAGGTTCTGCTTTGTCTGATCGTCGGGGGCCCACCATTGGGGACCCCCCGTAATCTCTCTGCTGCATGACAGCCATCACGCCCCCTCCCCTAGACTTGCAATGAGAGGGCGTGTCCATGACATCACGAGTGGGGCGGGGTGGGCCCTGACGTCACAAGCCTCCGCCCCTCTTTGCCAGTCATCTGGCACGGAGCAAAGTTCGCTCCATGCACCTGGGTACTGTAGCCAAGATTGCGGGGTTCCCCAGCAGCAGGACCCCAGCGATCACACATCTTATCCCCTATACTTTGGATAGAGAATAAGATGTCTAGGGGCGGAGTACCCCTTTAACCCTTTTGCGCCCTGACCTTTTTCCTGACTTGTACTGTGTATTTTATTGTTTTGAGAATGTTTTGCCTTGCTTTTATCTAGTTTGGGGACCATCGTCCAGTTGGGGGTCTGTCAAGTAGTCAGGGATACACTGTTGGTGAGCTCAGGGCTACACCTATCCCTGTCCAATGTGACATGTGATGGCAAGATGGCATAAGATTTGAGACTTTCCCACTTGGCTCAACATTGTTGTAACGCTGTGGTAGGTGGAACCACTAACCTGTGAGGAAGATGGCGTGGGCTGTATCAGGGAGCGGAGTCTAAGGTGCTGCAAAGCTGGATGGACTTGCTGCGGCAGGCGGCACCCAGATCGCTACCCCTGATACGACTCATCCCCACAGGCAGCCGAGGTATAACAAGGCACAGGAAGGATGAGGCACAGATGAAGTCAGGACAGGCATGAGGTCAGGGCTAGCAGCAATGAAGCAAGGTCAGGTCACGGGTCAGGTCACGTAGCAAGAGGTCAGTAGGCAGGCGGCACAGGAACAAGGTCAGGATATGTGGTAAAGGGTCAGATACACAGCAAGACAAGACACAAGTATACGCTTTCTCTTAGGCAGCAAGGTCACAAAGATCTGACAGGGAACATTAGGAAGTTCCGGAACTAAATAGGGTTGGTTTGAAACAAGCACCAATTATTGGTGCCCTGGCCCTTTAAATCTAGAAGAGCCAGCATGTGTGCATCCTAGGAGGCGGGGACACCCGCGCCAGCAGAGTCAGGCAGGAGGAGAAGAACAGAGCGGGTCTTGCATTTGAGCATGCCCCGCAAGGCGAGGAAAAGGTCCAGCAGGGACAGAAAAGGACGGGGCGGAAGGTGTTCGCATGAGGGCGCATCCCACAATCCAAACCACGGCACTGCCGGCAGCAGAGGGCAGTGCCCTAACAATTGTTTCAATATGGAGTCCCCTTTTTTAAAGGGGATTTAACAGATTGAGTGATTGAAAGCATAATCATGTATATAGCCCTAGCATATACTGCAGCACTATAATGCACATTTTTTATTTTTATTTTGTAATAGTTTGCCCACTGTGAAGAAATTATCAGTCTATAATTTTAATGGTAGGTTTATTTAAACAGTGACAGACAGAATAACAACAACAAAAATCCAGAAAAAAACAGATTTCAAATAAGTTACGAAGTGATTTGTATTTTATTCTCTTAAAGGGAACCTGTCATCAGATTTTACCATATATACAGTAGCTCGTGCCAACCTGTCATATATGGTAAAATCTTCTTCCTTATCATCCCCAGGAGACTTCCTGCTGGCAGGGATGGTGAGGATATATAGTCGGCTCCCGAACTATCAGTAAGTAGTCGGCCCCGCAAGTAGTCCCCTTGGCGGGAAGTTCCATCTGCTGTGCTGTAATCAAGCCCCCTAAGCGTGACTGACAGCTCTCGCTATGTTCCCTAAGCAGAGTGATGACACAGGCCTACGTACAGGGGCCAACAGGTTCCCTTTAAAGGGGATGATTCTAATCCCAGCTTGTTACTTGTATAAAAGACACAGAACCAATCAATCAGATTCCAAACTCTCCACCATGGCCAAAATCCAACAGCTGTCAAGGACAAGATTGGAGGCCCACAAAGCTAGAATGGGCTGCGAGAACATGTCAAAAGTCTTCTCTAATGACAAGATCCCTTTAATTGCCATTTAACCTGTGTATGTTCCACCTTATGTGTCTGTAACAAGGTCAAACAGTCAGGGGTATAAAAACTTTTGATCATGTGTAGGGCTAGTTTCAAATAGGGTTACCCAGTATTAGAAAAATGCTACTAATATATCCTGCAGCTCCTGATTCTTGTTGGTAGAGAAACTGGTTCTATGTTACATATTCGGTGGCGTTGTGCTTTAATTCAGCCCTTTTGGTCTAAGGTGATTGACCTTATTCATAAAATTACAGGTACAAGTACCAGTCTTGATAATTCCCTTCTCCATTGTTATTATCTATTTTACCGGGTTCTCCGCGAGTTATTCACAAATCAGTATATCACTTTTTTCTCTTAGCGGCACGACAGGTGATTCCACGGCAGTGGAAAAGTACTCACCCTCCCTCAGTTACTTATTGGTTTTCTGAAATTGCACATATACACCTCATGGAGGAGCTTTTGGCAGACCCCAATACATGCCAGATTCAACATTAGGTTTTGTGGTGCCCCCTTGGACAGGGTTTGTCCTTTACGGATGATTATAGAACATTGTTTACTGCTTAGTCTGTGATTTTCTGTCCTTTTTTTCATTCTTTTTCCTTACCTTCTCTCTGGGTCCACTTTAATCTATCATGCTTACGTCTTTTTGCTTTTTATCTCCCTCTCAATGCTTCCTTCTTATGTTTGCTTTAGATATGTCACCCCCAATATCATTTTGTCACTGGCCATGAGTGTTTTCTTTTTCATTAAGGGAACTGATCCTTGTATTCCTCTTTTGTTCTGTGGTCATGCTTACTATGCTTATATTGCCTTGTAACACCAAAAATCTTTATTTCCAAAATACATAAAACATACTACATAAAGGACAAGATGAATCAAAGAACAATGCCTGGACTACTGCCAGGGCACTAAGGAGTACTATGTTATGCAGCCAACAGCACTATTAGATAAAGTGATATACAATATTATTAGCCACACTGAATCACCACACCTTGTAAAAAAAAACATATACAAATCGGAGGACGACTAACATGTAGTCTGTTTTAAGACCCTAAAGTGCAATATGCATATTAGTAAACAGTAGCGAGTCCAGCTGCAAACAGTCTACGGCTGGGTTCACACTACGTTTTCTCCCATACGGGAGCGCATACGGCAGGGGGGAGCTAAAAGCTCGCGCTCCCGTATGTCACCGTATGCGCTCCCGTATGTCATTCATTTCAATGAGCCGACCGGAGTGAAATGTTCGGTCCGGTCGGCTCATTTTTGCGCCATATGCGCTTTTACAACCGGACCTAAAACCGTGGTTGACCACAGTTTTAGGTCCGGTTGTAAAAGCGCATATGGCGCAAAAATGAGCCGACCGGACCGAACGTTTCACTCCGGTCGGCTCATTGAAATGAATGACATACGGGAGCGCATACGGTGACATACGGGAGCGCGAGCTTTTAGCTCCCCCCTGCCGTATGCGCTCCCGTATGGGAGAAAACGTAGTGTGAACCCAGCCTACCTCTGCTGTGGATGACAAATTGTAAACATGTGGAAAAAGTGGCCAGTGCATTCAGTTGTAGGAGTGCCTTTATAGTATATGAGGATCATAATGGACGCCCACTACATAGCATGATGTACAGAACTAAAGGGTGTCAGTTTGGGTTCTTTTTGTGCATATTATATTGCCTTGTGCAGCTAGTTTGTTAGGAGACTCAATTACATGACAATTGTTTTATATCCTGTATTGCATGTTCTTTATGTGATATCATTATAGAACTGTAGTTTTTTTTTGTATCCCCCCCCCCCTTATTTTTTGTATTCCCTTTCCCTTCTGATTTGTATCATTTGATTGAACTTAAAGGGGTACTCCGGCACTAAACATCTTATAAACATCTTATCCCTTATCAAAAGGATAGGGGATAAGATGTTAGATCGCAGGGAACCCGCCGCTGGGGACCCCCACGATCTCTCCTGCAGCACCCCCGTTTTTCAGCTGCACAGAGCGAGGCTCATCATGCCCCCTTCCATAGAGGGGGCGGGGCGTAAAGTCACAAGGGAGTGGAGCCGTAACATCACGATACTCCGTCCCCTGCACCGCCCGTCATCAGCCACAGAGTGATTCTCACTCTGTGCAGCTGAAAAACGGGGGGGGGGGGGGGGGGGGGGGGGCTGCAGGAGAGATCGTGGATGTGGCTCTTTTCTTTCTAGTACTCCCATTTTTCTTTATGCCCTCTTTTGGTGGCTTTGCTGGAACGCATGTAGGTACCGTTTGTTGCAGTTCTGGGTATGTGGTGGAAGAGAGACTGACCGTCGGGACTGAAGGTTCCTGAACCTTTGGTTTACTGCACGTGCGATTTGTGCTGTACAGTGGTAGAGACGGATTGTTTCTTTGTGGGGTGGGTGGGTGATTTTATTGTCTGTATGTTGATTTAAAATGTCTGCAAAGCGGGATGGACTTGCAGCGGCAAGTAACCCCCAGGTCGTTCCACCCGATAGCGACTCAACCCCAACTGACGGCTGAGACAGGCGCGGTACAAGGGATTAGGCAAGAGCAAGGTCGGACGTAGCAGAAGGTCAGGGCAGGCAGCAAGGATTGTAGTCAGGGGCAACGGCAGAGGGTCTGGAACACTGGCTTGGGACATACAAGGAACGCTTTCACTGGCACAAGGGCAACAAGATCCGGCGATGCTGGGAAGGGGAAGTGAGGCAATATAGGCATGGACACAGGTGTGAGAACTAATTGGGCCAGGCGCCAATCAGTGGCGCACTGGCCCTTTAAATCGCAGAGAGCCGGCGCACGCGCTCCCTAGGGAACGGGGCCGCGCGCGCCGGGACAGAGCCGTCGGGGAACAGGACGGGTAAGGAGACTGGGATGCGAGCCGCCGGTGACATTAATGCAGCGCTCCCGGTCAGCGGGTCTGACCGGGGCGCTGCGAGAAGGTAAACGCTGTGTAACATATGTATTTTAGATTTAGTATTGTTACCATGGGGGAGATTTATCAAAACCTGTGCAGAGGAAAAATCGCCCAGTCGCCCATAGCAACCAATCAGATCGCTTCTTTCATTTCTAACAAGGCCTCTGCAAAATGAAAGAAGCGATCTGATTGGTTGCTATGGGCGACTGGGCAACTTTTCCTCTGGACAGGTTTTGATAAATCTCCCCCCATATTATATAGTATTAGCCTTTTGTTTTTGATCTGCTTTTTTTTTTTTGTCTTTTGATCTAGTACAAGGGATAGGCTTCGAAACACATCACTACTGTGAGACTTCACTCTCTTAGTATGCAGAACCTCATGTATGATGAAACTGCATGGACTGAAACTCCTATCCCAGTCACTGCTGATGATTTTTCAGCACCGGTCACACACTTGTAAGGGAGATGTCAGCTCAGCCTCTCAGACTGTATAGGTATCATCTCAGAGGTTATTTAGAAAAAATGATTAGTGTCCTCCCAACAGGTTTTGATAGGTAATGCTGATGCAACGCTGTGTTAAAGCATCATGGGATTGATAGCATAGTACAGAGAAAGGGCTCTTGTTATTAAGCCCCAAGAGTCCCTTCCACATTGAACAGCTATTTCTCATTCTCTCCATTTCAGGGGGCAGGACCAGGGCTCAGCTGCCAGCAGCACCCACACCCGAACTTCCTTTCCCTTTTCTTGCAAAAAAAAAACATGATAGTACACACTCAAAAGACCAATCATCCTTCTGCTTTACTATGACATTGTGCTGGACAATGTTCCCTGGACTAAAGAGGCTGGCATTATGCTGGGAGGTGCTTTATAGAACAATACTTAGCATATGGGGAGGGGTGATTATTGATGTGCTGTGTTGGCAATGTGCTATGTGAACAGAAAAGATTAAAGCAACAGAATCATAGCAAGGCAGGGGTTACATCACAAAAGAAGCCCTGGTCTAAGCAGTGAACTGGTAATGATGATTTACTACTTTAGTATGTGTCACTTTATCTTGGAATAACTCAAGTTTCCACTTGTTTTTTTTCTCAAAAATTCCCCAAATGATACCACAAATGCTGCACTGCATTTTTTTTTGTGAAAAAACAGGGCAGGAAGATATAAGGATTTATGAAATGCCATACCCATTTTTCAGTGTTTTTGGGCTCAGTAGGTGATTTTTCAAAATTGCAGCATGTTGAGGCTATGTATTTTTTTTTTCTATGAAATCTTGGCGTTTCTCTCCAATAGTCAATGGGGAAGCAAAAACGCCAGTATTGTACTTGTGGTAATGGCCACTGGACTGGGGGTGATAGGCAACAACAAGGGGCTTTTTTTTGTTACACAGTTTCACAGCTCTGATCTCAGAGGATGTCAGAGCCAGCTAAAACATTACAAAAGCTGTGAATGATCATTGCAAAAATCTTATCACTGGCATGGGAAAACTGTATTTGGTCCTTCACATAATAACACAGATGGTCAGCTGTTGATGAAAACATATAGGGGAGAAATTTATCAATGCCTTCTTGACCATTACTGAAGATTGTGCACTTTTTATGGTGCACAGGTAATAGGGATATTTCAGCGCTGTCCACAACCAAGGTAAATGGTAAAAGTATTTATTTTTTACATGTAACGCGTTAAAGACGCTCCGTCCTCTTCCTCAGGCATCAGATGTCTGAGGAAGAGGACGGAGCGTCCTTGAAACGCGTTACATGTAAAAAATAAATACTTTTACCATTTACCTTGGTTGTGGACAGCGCTGAAATATCCCTATTACCTGTGCACCATAAAAAGTGCACAATCTTCAGTTCACGTTCCCTATGCCTAGCCGAGGGCAGGATAAGCTGCAGTCCTAGGTGGATGTCCAGGTGGAGTTTCCATCCCAACTTTCCGAAAGGATTATATGCCTGCTAGAGCGTTGTGCCTCTATAGCACAACACCATCTGGTGAGTCTCTCTATTGTTAGGGGCTCACCTTCTTTTGTTTATTGTCCTTCACAGTGGAGCGCTTTTCCATCCTTTTTATTTCAGTTCTTGACCATTACGTCATAATGCCGCTCAGCCAATCACCGGCTGAGGTGGGACATCACTATGGCTGGCGCTTAGCTAAGCTACAGTGTTACGTGTTGTCACGATTCGTCTTACAGGTTGTGGATCCACTGTGTCAGCGAGGGATTGGCGTGGACCGTGCTGGTGGACCGGTTCTAAGAGGCTACTGGTGTTCACCAGAGCCCGCCGCAAAGCGGGATGGTCTTGCTGCGGCAGTAGCAACCAGGTCGTATCCACTAGCAACGGCTCAACCTCGCTGACTGCTGAGAAGGCGTGGGACAGAAGGACTAGGCAGAGGCAAGGTCAGACGTAGCAGAAGGTCGGGGCAGGCGGCAAGGTTCGTAGTCAAGGTGGATAGCAGGAGTTCAGGTAACACAGGCTTTGGACAACACTAAACGCTTTCACTGGCACAAGGCAACAAGATCCGGCAAGGGAGTGCAGGGGAAGTGATGTGATATAGCCAGGGAACAGGTGGAAGCTAATTAAGCTAATTGGGCCAGGCACCAATCATTGGTGCACTGGCCCTTTAAGTCTCAGAGAGCTGGCGCGCGCGCGCCCTAGAGAGCGGAGCCGCGCGCGCCAGCAGATGACAGCCAGGGACCGGGACGGGTAAGTGACTTGGGATGCGATTCGCGAGCGGGCGCGTCCCGCTATGCGAATCGCATCCCCGCCGTCAAAGTCAGTGCAGCGCTCCCGGTCAGCGGGTCTGACCGGGGCGCTGCAGGGAGAGAGACCCCGTGAGCGCTCCGGGGAGGAGCAGGGACCCGGAGCGCTCGGCGTAACACGTGTCAACCCCCAGAAGCAGGAAGAATACCACACCAGAGGATGGGACAGTGAATAGACAAGAATGAAGCACTGCATTTTACAGTCACTTTTGCCAAAGTTGTCTATTTTGAAATTGCGCAAAATTTCTGTGCAAAAACTAACGACACAAAAAGTTTTGGTAAAATTTCAGCCAATAATATGTCAGGAAGGCAATGATAAATCTCCCCCTCTGGCATTAAAACTTTAAGGGAATCTGTTGACTGCTAAGAGCTGCAGACACCATTGGATAGTTATTATGGCATAAAAGATGTAATCCTGCTTCGTTCAGGAGGGCCCCCTGCTTATTTCAATAGCCAAGTATCATGGGGGAGCAATCTGTTCTAATGGCAGCCACAGGCCTTACCTGCCCAGATCCTTCTATTGATGGAAATTGCCTAGGGCAGGCTTTATTAACAGAGCACAGATCTAACTGATTAATGCAGGACATATGTCCTGCATTGATCTGTATGAACCATCTATTGATGGTTCATAAAATTCCCCTAGGGGGACTAAGGCTAGGTTTCTACTTTTTTTTTTTTTTCCTGCGTTTTTTTTTAAAAAAAATGCAAGAAAAAAAAACGCCTGAAAAAACGGCAGTGCAATTTCCTGCGTCTGGCATTTTTTTCTGGTGTTTTTTCATTTGTGTGGAAAGTGCACCTTGACAGTTTTTCTTTTTTTGGTACCCAAAATTTGTTGGGTACCCCCCAAAAAAGATGCAGTAGTGATGGAAAATTTATATATTTTATAACAATTTTTATAAATTTTTAATAAAGTTTGTTTCACTTTCTTTTTACTATTTCTTAATTTTTTTAGGTAGTACTACTACTCCCAGCATGGAACACGCTGTTGGGAGTAGTAGTTCCTGTACTAATAGACATATCGCCCCGGGTGTCAGTCGTGACACCCGATGCGATCATCCATAATATAGCAGAGATGCCGAACGGCTCTGTACAGCGCTCACATCTCTGCACTATAGTCCGTCCAGTGATGTGAATAGAACCGCCCAGAGTGGTGACTAGCCGGATGGTTGCAGCCAATCACCGCTCTCTGAGGGAAATATGAATGAGTGAATGGCCGGCCGGAGTATAGTGCAGAGATGCGGAGTGCAGGAGAAAGCCGCTCCACATCTCTGCAATAGACAGGACGATCGCAGCGGGTGTCAGTAGTGATACCCGCTGTGATTTGTTCTTACCTGCAGGTGCTACTACTCCCAACATGGAGTACACTCTGCTCCATGCTGGGAGCTGTAGTATCTGCATTAATAGACAGATCACAGCAAGTGTAATTTCTGACACCTGTTGCGATCTGTCTATTAATGCAGGTACTACAGCTCCAAGCATGGAGCAAAGTGTGCTCCATGTTGGGAGTAGTAGTACCTGCAGTTAAGGAAAGATCACAGTGGATGTCACTCCTGACACCCGCTGTGAACCTCCTGTATAATGTTTAGATGCGGCCGGCCGCTCTTCTTACGTCCCCTGCACTGACGTATATATACACATATTCCTATTTCCCACAGAGAGCTGTGATTGGTGAACCATCTGGCCAATCACAGCTCTCTGCGGGAAATATGAATAGGTGTGTATTTACGGCAGTGCAGGGGACCATAGAAGAGCAGCTGGCCACATCTATACATTATACAGGAGGATCGCAACGGGCGATCTGTCAATTAGTACAGGTACTACTACTCCCATCATGGAACAGTGTGTTCCATGCTGGGAGTAGTAGTACTATCTAAGAAAATTTAAATAATAAAGAAAAAAGTTAAAAACACACACACACACACACACACACACACACTACATTTTTATTATTGTTGGCTACATTTTTAGGTCCCCACCCACATAAATTGATCCCTGTTTTAAAAATTAATACAAATTTTGTTATAAAAAAGATACATTTTGTTAGATACAATTTCTCCTTCACTACTGTATCTTTTTTTATTTTATTTTTTTAATGATACCCTACGAAATTTTATTAAAAAAGGTATCACCATCACTTTTTTGGATCGCTAAAGTTCAAAAAAGAATAAAAACCACCTGCAAAAATGCCAAAGTTAAAACCCACATATAATTTTTCTTGGCGTTTTTTCACTCCCATAGACTTCTATGGGAGAAAAACGCCACGATTTTGACAAAAAGAGTGCAAAAACGCCAAAAGGAATTAAAAAACACCAAAGTGAAAAATGCCAGGTGGAATAAGAATTTAGTGATTTCTCATTGATTTACAGCTAACATCTGGCCGCAGCGTTTTTTGGCCGAAAAAACGCCATGCGGCAGAATTGGCATTTTCTTTGTGTTTTTAAAAAAAAAAGTAGCCTGTGCTAGCATTTCTCCTGCGGTGTTTCCATCAGTGTGTGAAGAGTGGGAGAAGAGGGTTGCATTGACAATCCAACACAATGGGCAGCACATTGAACACATTTTATAAGTGGTCAGAAACTTGTAAATAACTCATGAAAGAATAAAGTTACGTTAAAACCAAGCACATCATTGTTTTTCTTGTGAAATTCCCAATAAGTTTCATGTGTCACATGACCCTCTTCCTATTGAAAAAACAAAAGTTGGATTCAAAATGGCCAACTTCACCTTCACCATTCCCATTTTATGAAGGTGTATCCATATAAATGGCCCACCCTGTACATACAGTTCATAATAAATTAACCCCCATCCATGGTAAAAGTGTGAATCACCACCCTTTTCCTATTTTCAAGATAAAAAATGTAACCTAAATAAAAATCAAACATAGTTGTATTGCTGTGTGTGGAATTGTCCAGACTATTAAAATATAATATTATTGAGCACACAAGGTTAATGGCATAAATTTAAAAAAAAATACCAGATGCCAGATTTGCAGTTATTTGGACAGATCACATTCCAGAAAAAAATTGAATGAAAGGGTGATCAAAAAGTCAGATCTATGCCAAATTGTTTAAAAAAGCTACAGATCATGGTCCAAAAAAATAAGCTAAAAAAACTGATCTATAGTTGGAAAAGAAAAAAAGAAATAGCGGTCAGAGCAGAGCAATTTTAACCATACTCTTTTGTTTGATACAAAGTAGATTATTATTTTTTTTTTTTAAAACATGACAGAAACTATGCAAATTGGGTATTGTTGTAGAGTAATTGTGCTGACATCAATGTCAACGCAACATGCCTCATCAAATTTTCAAACTTTATATGTATTTTTCTTTTTCAGATTCACCTCACAATGAATTTTCATTTGGATTTGAAGTACATTTTCTGGAAAAATAAAAAATGTAATTACAAAGCTGAATTGGTCATGCATAAAACAAGCCCTTACATGGGTCTGTAGATAGAGTTAAAATGGGGAAAAAAAAAATTATTTTGCCATAATGCCGCGTCTAAAACATCTTACCTAAACCCCCACCTGCTCCCCTAATCCCACTTGCATTTCTCACCCATCCTCCAACCCTGGTCTTCGTCCTGGTTTTGGTCCCGATGCTATACACTGTGCTCAGCTAATCGCTAATTGTCCCGCCTCGGTCAGTGTAAGGCTAAGTCTCCATTTGGTTTTTTGCACTGCGTTTTTAGGGATTAAAAAAAACGCCTGAAAAATCACCAGTGCAAGTGACGTCGTCATGCGTTTTTTCTGGCGTTTTTTCCGGAGTTTTTTTCATTTGTGTGGAAATTGCACCTTGGCGTTTTTTTTTGGTACCCAAAATTTCTTGGGTACCAAAAAAAAAAAAAAAAAGGATGCAGCAGTGATGGAATTTTTTTTATTAAACGCAATGTATATATGTTATAACCCAATTTTTATTATTTTTTAATAAAGTGTGTGTTTCACTTTTTTTTTTTAAATAAATGTTTAACATTTTTGATGTAGTACTACTACTCCCAGCATGGAACAGACTGTTCCATGCTGGGAGTGATAGTACCTGTACTATAGACATATATAGTCCATAATATAGCAGAGAAGCGAGCGGGTCTATACAGCGCTCGCCTCTCTGCACTATACTCCGGCCACTGATGTCAACAGAAATTCATATTTCCCACCAAGAGGTGTGATTGGCTGATGGTTGCAGCCAATCACAGCTCTGAGGAAAAGATGAATGAATGAGTGGCAGGCCCGGATTATAGTGCAGAGCAGGGATGCGAGTGCTGTATACAGCCACTACATCTCTGCTATAGACAGGGCGATCACAGAGGGTGTCAGTAGTGACATCCACTGTGATGTGTCCTTAAGAAGGCACTACTACTCCCAACATGGAGCACACTCTGCTGGGAGCTGTAGTACCTGTATTAATAGACAGATCGCAGCAAGTGTAACTTCTGACACCCGCTGCGATCTGTCTATTAATGCAGGTACTACAGCTCCCAGCATGAGGCAGAGTGTGCTCCATGTTGGGAGTAGTAGTACCTGCAGTTATGGAAAGATCACAGCGGATGTCACTACTGACACCCGCTGTGATGCTCCTGTATAATGTATAGATCCAGAGGCCGCTCTCCTATGGTCCCCTGCACAGCCGTATATATACACACATATTCCTATTTCTCACAGAGAGCTGTGATTGGCTGGAACCATCTGGCCAATCACAGCTCTGCGGGAAATATGAATAAGTGTAAATATACGTCAGGGGAGGGGACCATAGAAGAGCGGCCGCTGCCGCATCTATATATAATACAGAAAGATCGCAGCGGGCGATCTGTCTATTAGTACAGGTACAAAAAAGTGAAAAACACACACACAATACA
Organism: Hyla sarda; assembly: GCF_029499605.1. Classification (NCBI taxonomy): domain Eukaryota; kingdom Metazoa; phylum Chordata; class Amphibia; order Anura; family Hylidae; genus Hyla; species Hyla sarda. The sequence continues at coordinate 274,263,846 of NC_079191.1, read as the reverse complement.
TTTTTATAATTGTCGGCTACATTTTTATTTCCCCTCACATAAATTGATCCCTGTTTAAAAAGTTTTTTTTTTCAATAATATACGTTTCGTTAGATACTATTTTTTCCTTCACTACTGTATATTATTGAAAAAAAAATGTTAATGGTACCCTACGAAATTTTATTAAAAACAGCTATCTACATCACTTTTTTGGATCGCTAAAGTCCAAAAAAACGCCTGCAAAAATGCCAAAGTTAAAATCCACATAGCGTTTTTCTTGGCGTTTTCTCACTCCCATAGACTTCTATTGGAGCAAAACGCCACGATTTTGACAAATCGTTTGAGGGAACTACAGCGTGTTTTTCAAAACGCCAAAGAGCGGGAAAAAACGCAGAAAAAGTGAAAAAACGCCAAAAGGATTAAAAAAGTGCAAAAGTGAAAAAACGCAAAGTGGAATTCGAAATTTGCGATTTCTCATTGACTTACAGCTAACATCTGGCCGCAGCGTTTTTTGACCAAAAAAACGCCATGTGGCAGAATTGCCGTTTTTCTTTGCGTTTTGCAAAAAAAATAAACAAGTGGAGACTTAGCCTTAGGCTGAGCGGCCTTGTGATGTAACGGGCCCAGGCCTTGCCTTTTTTCTGGTGCCATGGCCTGTTACATGACACTGCCACTCACTCTCCACCAGCCGAGGCAGGACATCGCTGTGTGTGGCGATTAGCTAATCTAACAATAGCAATATATGAAAAATGGACTTTCTGAATGCCAGTTATTGGACTAAAACTATCTCATTATAGCTATGATTTTCTTAGACCACGTATGTATAAAGCTGGGATGATATGTCAACCCAGAAAAATTACATGCGCGTATAACGTGCACAGCAGCGCAGAGTCATTCAGACTAACAACTCCGATATGCGCCATTACCACTGAGGGCAATGGAGATCAGCCGAAAAAATGTACAGGTTCAATCCGGAATTTGAGACGGGAATATGAAATTCAGCAGTGTGCAAGGTGCAGCAGAATACAGTGGTCTCTCAACATACGATGGTAATCCGTTGGTAATCCAAACGGACCATCGTTTGTTGAAACCATCGTATGTTGAGGGATCCGTGCAATGTAAAGTATAGGACAGTGGTCTACAACCTGCGGACGTCCAGATGTTGCAAAACTACAACACCCAGCATGCCCGGACAGCCAACGGCCGTCCGGGCATGCTGGGAGTTGTAGTTTTGCAACATCTGGAGGTCCGCAGGTTGAAGACCACTGGTATTGGAGGTTATACTCACGTGTCCCTGCTGCTCCGGACCCTCACCGCTGCCCTGGATGTCGCCTTCCATCACTGTCGCTGTGTCCTTGGAGTGTCCCCGACGCTCCGGCAAGGGCTCTGCTTCCCCCGCATCCTCGCTCTCACGTTGCCGCCATCACGTCGCTACGCACACCGCTCCTATTGGATGACGGGATGGCGTGCGCAGCGACGTGATGACGACGATGGAGAGCACCGACGATGCAGGGGATCCCGAAGAGGACGCGCCGGAGCCCCGAGGACAGGTAAGTGATCGTCAGCGGACCACACGGGGCACCGTAAACAGCTATCCGGTGGCAGCTGAAGCAGTCTGCGCTGCCGGATAGCAGGTTATGCGATGGCCCCGACATACAAAAGCATCGTATGTTGATGCTGCCTTCGACATGCGATGGCCTCTGAGAGGCCATCGTATGTTGAAATGATCGTATGTCGGGGCCATCGTAGGTCGAGGGGTCACTGTACCATTGAAAATAATGGAAAGCTGCTGCATCAGAATTTCGGAATGAAATTCCATAGTGTAAACACAGCCAAAAACAACCTGCCAGATTAGCTCACTGCCCTGAACTTTCACAGGCAGGTGCATAGACCAACTATAGAGAGCAACATCCACAAAGACAAGTAACAGAAATATTCAGCGTCTCAGCCAGTTCATAAAATATCTTCCATCTTTTATTTCCTTGCTTAAAAATCAGGTACAAATGTGGATTACAAGTCTAAATGGTTATGAGGAAGCGCTTGTTAGTGGAAAACGGTCCGTAGCCTGTCTTATGTATCTATGACCTAAATGCATAAAAATTCCAAGAAAAATTTAGCACACTTGGTGAGGGCTACCTGGGTTTACCTTGATATCACAATTTTGGATGTCTGCAATGTTTCTGGCCGGTAGCAGTGATTGGGGACCATTAAAGGGGTTATCCAGGGAAACACATAGCTATATTTTTCCAAAACACGGCACCACCTCTGTCCTCAGGTTGTGTGTGGTATTGCAGCTCTGTTCCATTATGGTGAATGAAGCCAAGTTGTAATACCACACACAACCTGAGGACAGGGGTGGTGCTGTTTTTTGGAAGAAATTAGTTTTGTGCATCTATCCCTGGATAACCACTTTAACTACACATTCTGTGTGTGTATACCTCTGTTGAAAATACTGCTAACATTCTGCCCTTTTAAAAAATATGTATATATTTGCCATTTTAAGTGAATACAAGAAATACTAAATAAATAACTAAAAAAACATAAAAACACAGAATCTGACTGTTCTTTGTAGGTCCCTGAAAGGTCCAAACATTTGAGAGTGAGTGCATTCCACCTGCACAGGGGGAAGTGTACAGTCATTATCAGTGGGATAATTCGGCAGCAAAGACAGGTGCATCTGTAGAACAGTCAGGCCTATTAAAGCCGGGAGCCACAGATGCAGTCCAGGCAGCAAGGATGGGCGAAGCTCGATCACATTCAAACTTTATTAGGTTAAAACCCAAGTAGGTAGGTAGTGAATCCCCTCTTCGGTATTAAGTAGATGCCCCAGTAGACAATTTAGGTAGCCCGGCATGTAGGTAGATAGGAAATCCCCCTATTAGGTAAAAGCCCCCCAGCAGGTAGGTAGGGAATCCCCCCTATCCTATTGGGGATTATTCCCCAGTTGGCAGGTAGCTTAGGTAGCCACCAGAAGGTAGGTAGATAGGGAATACCCCTATTAGGTAGATGCCCCCAGCAGGTAGGTAGGTAGGGAACCCCCCCCCCCATCCTATTGGGTATAATTCCCCAGTTGGTAGGTTAGGTAGATAGGGAAACCCTCTATTAGGTAGAAGCCCTCAGTTGGTAGGTAGGGAATCCTACTTATTAGGCAAAAGCCCCCAGCAGGCAGAAGGAACCTGAGAGAGTGTCTCAGACTGCAGGTGACAGCACTACATCTTCTTTGTAAACATTGCTACTTACTTTAGATACTTAGTGGGGCAAGGTAGGTGGCCGTGAGGCCTTAGATGGCCGTCTATGGTGCCCAATGGTGGAGCCGTCTCTCTGCATTATGGCAGAGAACTATTCAAATATAACTAAAAAGTGTTATTGTTTATGCTTATTACTCCATTGCAAGTCACAATGCATTAATACCATAACAATTTGATTATAAATTATTATAATTCTTGGTCCACAAGAAGTTTACTATACCCTAACCCTATACCCCTTCTACAACTTGCACTTGTTAATAAAGCTGAAATAAAAAAAATCAACCTTAACATTACCGGATATTTAATGTGGATCATATCACTGGTATGAATTAATTTGAATTACTTTCTTTATAAACCATGAGAACAGTTCAAATGATACAGCCAGATATATGCAAATGTAGAAAAAAAGACATGGGCACACATCTACATGTACGCTGATCTATTGCTTCTCAGCACAATTACAAAAACTAACATTAGGTACTGTAGTTAGTATACATTTTGATAGAACTGTACAAACCCACTTACCACTTCACAGCCACCTGATTCAAGGGTGTCCCTAACTTAAAAAGGCGTGGCACTGGGCGGTGACTACTGCCACTGCAACACTAATGCCCATGGAAGGAAGGTCCCAGTGGTATAGCAGCTCCACTACTGCCAGACTTAGCCCCCTGCTCTGGGCCACGCAAGCCCACAGACACAGTACCACAGAAATGATGGCTAACGCACAGCCCCACACCAATGTGAACAGTTCACCTTACCATGTGCCTTCTGCCAGAGAATTAGGAGAAGCTAGAAGTGAACACTTTTATGCCCTCTCCTGCTAATAAGAAATGCCTGGGCCAAATGGGTAAAGCGCTGGAACCAAGGCAAGAAAAAAAATTAGAGAAAAGACTACAAATGTATCATAAATGTAGAGAAAAAAGACATGGTCGTGCGGTAATGTCTTTTTTTCCCTAAATTTGTGATGCATCCAGATATGTAACCACTAAATAGTATTCTGCTATGGAATTATAACACATCCATAAACCAGTTCTTTACCTAAGGCCTTAGAAAAATAAGCACACAGAAAACAGGAGACATTGCATCCTGTAACCTTTCTGATCACCACCTTTATTGCTCATTTAAAAAAAAGAGCATCTGATACTTTAGTGACTATGTAAGACTTGTAATTTTATTTTGCAGCACTTTTAGTATATGAGTTTCAATGTCTCACAATTTTACTGGTAATCACAGTTCTCAAGGTCCATGTAAGGGATTTTACCCAACCAACCTACCAACAAGCAAGTGAGGGTGCAGGGGGTATAAAAAATGTTCTCAACTTCTGCAAACTTTGATCTCAATTTTTTTTTTGGGAAGGGATGGACTAAAGTCTTGGGGATCTGAACTGCCATGGTCTGTTTGTGCCTAGATCGCAAACTCTCTTAATTTGTTTTCTACTTTTCAGTTTTATAAAACAAAAACACAACATCAATTGGCAACAAAAGTGTGAACACGTGGGTTGTGCAGTACCCAATAAAAAGCTAAGACATAAATTGCAATCACCTATAACTAACATCTGTAAACCAATATTTATAAGGCATATAAACCTCCCAATCCTCTTCCATCCAGTGAGGTAATAAAAGCATAAAAAAGAAAGAGGTTGGGGAGATTAGAGAGAAAGACAGAGAAACAAGTTCCTGACCTGATTAATCCCCCAAAAAATTTCTGAAAGAAAACACCTCAAGGGTTCCTGAATCAAGCACTCTTGGATTAGAAAAGACTCTGGCCGACATTTATCATTGTCTTTAGACTGTTTTTGTGTCTACAAGAGGCGCAAAAAAGGCACAAGCAGGGTTTATTTGTGCCTTTTTGTTTACACATTTCTGCTGATTTTGAGTTGCAATCCATTGATTTTGAGTTGAAATCCACTGATTTTGGCAATACACATGATATAGAAGGGATTTATGAACTGCGCCTTTTGTAAAAAGGCACAAAGCCACTGAAAAGTGTCTAAAACTACACCAGCACAGACCTGGCGTATCTTTTTGGTGTATGTGAAGAGAGAAATTTTAGAAAATGTGACCTGCACAAAATTTATCAAATGCTCTGTGAACATTTAATAAATTTGGTGCTCGTATACATTACCAGCACACACAAAAAGGTGTAGAAAAATGCTTCTCTTACACCTACAATCATAAATGTGGGCCTCTATGTTTTTGTTATCCGAAGGCTACCCAGGACTAGGCAAAACACTGAAAAAGAGAGCTAAGCAGAGAAGTTCTATGCCATCATCTATCCATGTAACCTGAGGAGGATATCTGGCAAGCAAACTGCTACTTTTTTGTGACCAAAAATATACTAAATTGTAACTGGCCAACACTACCAAAAATGTACTTCTAATTTGCCTCTGACACCCCTGCATCCTCATCTCTCTTGGAACAATAGTACAGGGGTTAAAGGGGTACTCCACTGGAAAACATTTTTTTTTTTTTTTAAATCAACTGGTGCCAGAAAGTTAAAGGGGTAGTCCAGTGGTGAAAAACTTATCCCCTATCCTAAGGATAGGGGATAAGTTTGAGATCGCGGGGGGTCCGACTGCTGGGGCCCCCTGCGATCTCTCTGTACGGGGGCCAGGCTCTCCGGCCAGATAGCGGGTGTCGACCCCCGCACGAAGCGGCGGCCGACACCCCCCCTCAATACATCTCTATGGCAGAGCCGGAGATTGCCAAAGGCAGCGCTTAGGCTCTGCCATAGAGTTGTATTGAGGGGGCGTGTCTGCCGCCGCTTCGTGCGAATGTCGACACGCCCCCTTCCCGCGGGCTGTCGGGGCTCCGTACAGGAGATCGCAGGGGGCCCCAGCGGTCAGACCCCCCGCGATCTCAAACTTATCCCCTATCTTTAGGATAGGGGATAAGTTGTTCACCACTGGGTCACCACTGGACTACTCCTTTAAACAGATATGTAAATTATCTGTATCGAAGGGAGCTCGGCACCACTCTCTGTATATGAAAAGGACGGGAAAGGCTAGGACCCTTGATTGCTTCTCCCCTTGCAACTGCAGGAGGTACATACAGGTGCTACCACGCTGATAGACAATGTGAAATTCCAGTATAAAAGATGAAGCAGAGCACTCACCAGACCTTGAATGCAGATGGATTTTATTGACCGGTTCGATCAAAGGCACATCAGGGGGGAAGAGGTGGTACAGACGGGAGTGTGACTTAGAGACGCGGGGGTATCCTCTTTTTTCTGTCCCTGCCTATTACCCATCTATCCCTAACCCCCTCCCTGCCTTTAATTATCATTTTTTTTTACATATTAAAAAATGCCTTTTTGTCTGCCTGGTAGTGTGCTCACTTACCAGGCAGACTTCCTCAGCAGGCACCACGTCACTGATGCCTGCTGGGGCCGACACTTCCGCCCATAGTTCACCTATACAGGGCGCCTCCAGCTGTTTCCCCACTGCAACTCCCAGCTTGCCCTGACATCTATTGGCTGTCAGGACATGCTGGGAGTTGTAGTGGGGAAACAACTGGAGGCATACTGTATAGCTGAAAACAGTATCTGTGATCGCTATGCACATCCCGCTCCCTGCCGCGCAGCCCGCAACCCCCCCGTCGCGCCGCTCAACTCACTCCCCACCCCCCTTAGTTCACCTATTCAGTGTCCCTCCAGCTGTTTCCCCACTACAACTCCCAGCTTGCCCTAACATCTATTGGCTGTCAGGGCATGCTGGGAGTTGTAGTGGGGAAACAACTGGAGGCATACTGTATAGGTGAATGGCCGCACATCCTGCTCCCGCTGCGCAGCCCGCAACCCCCCTGGCCCCGCTGCGACGCTCAACCCACTACCCCCCCTCCCCCCGCAAAAGCACAAAAACACATTGAAAACAGACACAACATAGATATTTTTACCTGTCGCCGGGAGCCGGGGCCTGCCAGGAAGCCTGCGCGCGTCCTCTTCTTTCAAAGCGCCGCAGTGAATGGATTCCGACTCGTTGCCTGGCTTCAACGAGTCGAAATTCATTAGTGAGGTCACTGCCTAATGCATTCGGCCACTAGGAGGGCGACCCCTAGTGGCCGAATTTAAAAGTGATTTTAAACTGTTTTAAAATCACTTTTTTTAATTAAAGTATATTAGAGATATGTTGTAGTACTTAAGTACTACAACATATCAATTTTTTGATTTCATGACAGTGCCCATTTAATCATTCCAGTACTTAGCAGCTGCTGTTATGATCCACAGGAAGTTCTTTTCTTTTTGAATTTCCTTTCTGCCTGATCACATTGCTCTCTGCTGACACCTCTGTCCATTTTAGGAACTGTCCAGAGTAGGAGCAAATCCCCATAGAAAACCTATCCTGCTCTGGACAGTTTCTAAAATGGACAGAGGTGTCAGCAGAGAGCACTGTGGGCAGGCAGAAAGGAAATTCAAAAAGAAAAGAACTTCCAATGGATCATAACAGCAGCTGATACGTACTGGAAGGATTAAGATTTTTTAATAGAAGAAATTTACAAATCTAGAAGAAACCAACAGAAGTTTGCAATAATTGCAACAGTCCTGCTAGGTTAAGGATAATGAGAAAGATAGCTGTCCAATAATGTAAAATTAATAAATATTTATTATAGTACATTATGCTGTCTTCTGCAGGGCCCTTGCCTTAGACACAACACACACACATATTTATATATATATATATATATATATATATATATATATATATATATGATAAAACTAATAAAATGCGATAAACTAGTCATATACTCTATAAGAAATTATAACATATATAATACATAGGATAAATCTAATAAAATAAAATAGAACATACTTGACAAAAAAGACTAGCGACTGGGCACTGCAGGCAAGGAAGGTAAGTGGATATAGCCAACACAGGTGTCTATATGGCGGTGGGGGTGGGATGAAACGTGAAGCAGGGTGCAGCGTGGTGCTCACATATAGCAGTTGCAGTAATCTTCAAATGTGCAGAAAAGAAGAAAAATTGGAGCACACCTGTTTGACTTGCTTGAAGTGGTTTATTTCAGTAAATTCTGATCCAACATCCCGACACCCCTAGACCAAACAGAGCTGGAGCAGCAGGAGCTATTCACCTGGACGACCGTTCAGTTTCACGCTGACGGGCGTTTCTTCAGGTCCACATTGACCTGAAGAAACGCCCGTCAGCGTGAAACTGTGAGGTTGTCCAGGTGAATAGCTCCTGCCGCTCCAGCTCTGTTTGGTCTAGGGGTGTCGGGATGTGGGTCCTCAGGTTTTGCCAGTATTGGGGTGTAGGCAGAGGTAGATGTTGGCTATATGCATTTCGGGGAGCCACTTCCCCTTTTTCAATAGCTAGCCGTGATGCTTGTATCAATGAAATGCCTGGGAAAATTGTCAAATTTATAACACCCCTATGATCTTTCCAGCCTAGGAATAAGCAATTGCAAAATCATTACAATCCTGACCACACCAGAGATCCAGAGACCTCCTTGCAGGGGTTAAAGGGGTACTCTGGTGGAAAACAAATGTTTTCAAATCAACTGGAGCCAGAAAGTTAAAAAGATTTGTAAATTACTTCTATTTAAAAATATTAATCCTTTCAGTACTTATCAGCTGCTGCATGCTCCACAGGAAGTTGTATAGTTCCTCCCAGTCTGACCACAGTGCTCTCTACTGACACCTCTGTCCATGTCAGGAACTGTCAAGAGCAGGAGAGGTTTCCTTCTGCTCTAGACAGTTCCTGATACAGACAGAGGTGTCAGCAGAGAGCACTGTGGTCAGACTTGAAAGACCTACACAACTTTTTCTGTAGTATACAGCATCTGATAAGCACTGGAAGGCTAAAGATTTTTAAATAGAATTTACAAATCTCTATAACTTTCTGGCACCAGTTGATTTGCAAACATTTGTTTTCCACCGGAGTACTCCTTTAAGTGTGAAAACCAGAACTCTAGTCTAGTCTGTGTGAAACTAAGGCTCCTTTCACACTATGAGTATTCATCCATTATTAAACATCCGTTTTCTGTGTAAAAACAGATGTATAATAATGGATGAAATAATGGGTGCCAACGGCTGAATAATGTCCGTCAAAATAACGGGCATATTCATCCATTAAGACCCGTTATAACATCCCTCATGTATAGCTGTTTTAACACCTCTGCCTACAGACTCCCACAGCCGGGACTACTACTACTCCCATCATGGACTTCTTTCCATGATGGGAGTAGTAGTTCCCCGGCTGCGGGAATCTGCCTGTGGCAGAGGAGGCTACATTAGTATTTGTACTAATACCCCCATCATGGAACAGAGTCTGTTCCATGATGGGGGCTGTATTACAGGGGCTGAGGGATTGATCGCACCGGGTTTCACTTCTGAGACCCGATGCGATCCGAAGTTATTAAGCAGGGGAGCGGGCGGCATGGTCTGCAACCCTGCGATGTATCAGTGTGTTTTAACTTTCATTTTTGAATTCCCCACGGGGAGCCCTGAATGGTCGGTACTGAGGAGTCATTCAGGGCTCCTGGCAGGGTTTTTAAAATAAACATTGTGAGTCCCAGCAGGGGCATGCGTATATTAAAAGCGCTATGGGGGGCAAGATATATAGTGCTGCAGGGGGCAGACATATAGCCTATATATCTAGCCCCCCAGCGCATTTATAATATGCCCCCTGCAGCGCATTAATAAAGATATGACCCCCCGCCGGTGCATTTATAAATATATACCCCCTGCAGCGTATTTATAATGTGCCCCCGCAGTACATTTGTCATAATATGCCACCGCAGCGCTGTATGTAAAAAAGCATTCTATCAGCAGTGCATCGGGAAGCCAATCTATCAGCAGCCAGCCGGCCCGATGATGCTGACACAATACTTTTCATAAAAAGTGCTGCAGGGGCATATGTACATAGATGCGCTGGGGGGGGCAGACAAATAGCGTTATGTGGCCCACAGTGCTTCTATATACATATGCCATTGCAGTGATATATATGAAATGTATTCTATCAGCATCATCGGGCTGGCTGGCTGCTGGCCCGATGCGCTGCTGCTAGCTAGAACATGTTTCACATATAGCGCTGCGGTGGCATATTATGATAAATGCACTGCGGGGGGCACATTTTAAATATGCTGCAGGGGCACTTTATGAATCAGCTGCATATCAGCTGTATATCTTTATTAATGCGCTGCGGGGAACATATTATAAATGCGCTGGGGGGGCTTGATATATAGGCTATATGTCTGCCCTCCCTTCAGCGCTATGTATATATCTTGCCTCCCACAGTGCTTTTAACATACATATGGCCCCCGCTGTCACACACAATGTTCATTTTAAAAACCCTGCCGGGAGCCCTGAGTTAAAAAATGAAAGTAAAAACACACGATACATTGCAGGGTTGCAGAGTATGCCGCCCGCTCCCCTGCTTAATAACTTCTGATCACATGGGGTCTCAGAAGTGAAATCCGGTGCGATCAATCCCAATAGAACATAGTCTGTTCCATGATGGGGGTAGTAGTACAAACACTAATGTAGCCTCCCCAGCTACCGACAGACTCTCGCAGCTGAAGAATTACTACTCTCATCATGGAAACAAGTCTGTTCCATGATGGGAGTAGTAGTAGTCCCTTAGCACTGTAGGAGTCTGCTGATGTCACCTCTTCTGAGCATGCTCAGAAGTAATAACTGATATTATAAACCAGGTGCAAACAGATGACATAAAGGTTCATCCTTATGCCATAGACTTCAATGTTAAAAATAACAACCCGTTAATTTACCCGTTTTTTGTGACAGAAGAGAAATTAGTGCATGTGCCGTTTTTTCTTCCGTCACAAATAACGTCCATTATTCATGACAGGATATAACGAGTCATAACGGATAATCAAAAAATCCCATAGACTTTAATGGGATTTTGTAACGAACATTTAACATCCGTTTTTAAAGGGTAGCTCCCACCATCCTTTTTTTTTTCTATCCCTGCCTATTACCCATCTATCCCTAACCCCCTCCCTGCTTTAAATTTTTTTTTTTACTATGTTCAAGCTGAGTGTGGTCACTACCAGGCAGACTTCCCAACAGCAGGCACCATGTCACTGATGCCTGCTGGGGAGGGCGACTTCCGCCCTTAGTTCATCTATATAGGGTGCCTCCAGCTGTTTCACCACTACAACTCCCAGCTTGCCCTGACATCTATTGGCTGTCAGGGCAAGCTGGGAGTTATAGTGTTGAAACAGCTGGAGGCACCCTGTGCAGAAAACAATTAGTTAGGGCCATGGGCGCTAGGCTACCCCGTTCCCTCCATCTGTTCCCCGATCCCCCCCCCCCGTGTTAAAGTGCCGAACCCCGCTCTCCCCCAACCCCCGATCCCCGCTCTCCCCTAAAACAGATCCATACATACTGCCAGACAGTCCAGCGTGCAGGGGCAGCAGCAGCGGCGGTGTCATGTGCAGGAGGAGTGGCCGGCCAGAGAGCCAATGCGCTCGCTCCCTGCCTGTCTGATTGACAGGCAGGGAGCGAGTGCAGGCTGAATGAATTAGGACCAATGCCCGGCCGGCATCAGTCCGAATTCAGGCATGACGTCACGCCAGCCTGCAGCCGGCCACTAGGAGGGAGACCCCTAGTGGCCGGTTTTCAAACATTAATTAAAGCATTTTAATAAAAAAAAAAAAATTATGAAAATGTATTAGAGATATGTTGTAGTACATATGTACTACAACATATAAAAAAAAAAGTCCATGACAGTGCCCATTTAAGGCTTTTGTAATGGAAGTTTATAATGGGTCTTTTAACGGGGCAACTTTATAGTGTGAAAGGGGCCTAATTGTGGCTGAGATAATCCATATTCCTGTAATAATATCAAGACAAACACTATTGTTAAATCATCATGATAAAACATAGCCATGACTTCAAAAATGAAACATTAATACAAATTTTGATTATAAAAAAATGAAACACCACAGTGATCAACACAATAGAACACAACCTGTAAATAAATACATAGACTATTATGACATCTTGACAATATAAAAGAGCCATCAATAAACACAATAGGACACAAGGAATAAAGACAAGTACTACTTTGACATCATCACAATAGAGCTCTGCCTAGAAATAAAGGCACCTGCACTATTTCGTCAAAAGAGAACAATAGAAATCAATACTTGATTCATCAAAATTGGACACAACCTAGTAAGGAATACAAACACTATTATTACATTATCATAGGAAAAAAAATATTCTGACATTTTCACAATGGAAAACAGCCCAAGCGTAAATAAAACACCATGTGACATCATTACAATAAAACACTGGAAGACATTAGGACAAACACAATGGAACACAGCTTGGAGACTATAAACACTATTGTAACATCATTGCTTTTAAAATATATATATATATATATATATATATATATATATATACATATATATACATACATATATATATATATATATATATATATACATATATATAAAATCTAGGAATATACAAACACTGTTGTGATATTGTTATAATAAAATACAGTACTATGACATCATCACAATAGAAATTGCCTAGTAATAAATACACACATGGGGGAATTTTATCAATGTCTACGCCAGAAAATTGGCATAGAAAGCAGCAGTAACAAAGTATACCTAGTAATATGACATCATTTCATTAGAGTACAGACACAATACAAACACGATTGGGTTAATGTCAGAAAAAAAAGTATAGCCAAAGACAAAGGGGGAGGGGGTTATCAAACTTTGTACAATTGCCCATAGTAACTAATTAGCTTCCGTTTTTTTATAGGCCTTTTTTAAATTTAAAGCTGGAATCTGATTGGTTGCTATGAGAAACTGCTCTGTGGTTCATCTGCACAAGAGAACAGGACAAGACTTAAGAAAGACAAAAAAGAATGGTGTGACATATGAAGAATCAGTAAATTAGAGGGACAAAGGTTTATGCAGTTATATCAGGAAATATTACATTACTGAGAGAGTAGTGGATGCATGGAATAGCCTTCCTGCAGAAGTGGTCGCTGCAAATACAGTGAAGGAGTTTAAGCATGCATGGGATAAGCATAAGGCTATCCTTCATACAAGATAGGGACAAGGACTGTTGATACTATTGAGAATATTGGGCAGACTAGATGGGCCGAATGGTTCTTATCTGTGTTTCTATGACTCATTCTGAAAATAAAAACTTACACCACTGTAACACCTAAGGAATAAAATGTGGTTGCCCAGTTTGATTTACTGACAGCATCTATCACCTATCCACAGGATTGGGGATATTATAAATGTATATTCACTAAAGATTCTACCACCAGGACTTCGGATGATTTAAAAAATGCTGTTGCTCAAGTGACGGGAGTGTGCGCCAGTCACGCAAGCATACTCAAGTTTAATTCACAAGGGTCACTGGGAAACCTTCATTCTTGATCACACTGTCACGATGCCGGCACTGTCACGATGCCGGCTGGCAGGAGGTGGATCCTCTGTGCCAGAGAGGGATTGGCGTGGACCGTGCTAGTGGACCGGTTCTAAGTCACTACTGGTGTTCACCAGAGCCCGCCGCAAAGCGGGATGGTCTTGCTGCGGCGGTAGTGACCAGGTCGTATCCACTAGCAACGGCTCAACCTCTCTGACTGCTGAAGATAGGCGCGGTACAAGGGAGTAGACAGAAGCAAGGTCGGACGTAGCAGAAGGTCGGGGCAGGCAGCAAGGTTCGTAGTCAATAAGGCAATAGCAGGAGGTCAAGTACACAGTAAGGACAAACACAGTAACGCTTTCACTAGACTCTAAGGCAACAAGATCCGGCAGGGGAGTGCAGGGGCAGTGATCAGATATAGTCTGGGAGCAGGTGGAAGCCAATTAAGCTAATTGGGCCAGGCACCAATCATTGGTGCACTGGCCCTTTAAGTCTCAGGGAGCTGGCGCGCGTGCGCCCTAGAGAGCGGAGCCACGCGCGCCAGCACATGACAGCAGGGGACCGGGACGGGTAAGTGACCTGGGATGCGATTCGCGAGCGGGCGCGTCCCGCTGTGCGAATCGCATCCCCGATGGCCATGACAGTGCAGCGCTCCCGGTCAGCGGGACCGACCGGGGCGCTGCGGAGAGAGAGACGCCGTAAGCGCTCCGGGGAGGAGCGGGGACCCGGAGCGCTAGGCGTAACAGTACCCCCCCCCTTAGGTCTCCCCTTCTCTTTGTCCGGTAACTGCCTCCCCTGGGATGAGGACACCGGGAAAGAATGGAGGGTTTCCTCAACGGCAGGCAGTACAGCAGGAGTGGAAATGGGGAGGGAGGGCAGAGGGCGAGGCCTGGCACGGGGCAGTGTGACACCAGGACGGGGGCCATGAGGAGGCACCGAGGCTTGCCTGACTGGACTGGGAGGGGGGGAGAGGCACTTCTTATGGCAGGCAGAGTCCATAAAGACCTTAGGGAGACCGGTTACAGGGGGAACCACAGGGTCACGGCAGGGAGTACTGGGAACCGGTTTAAGGCAGTCCTTGAAACAAGCTGGTACCCCAGCTCTTGATCTCCCCTGTGGACCAATCCAGGGTTGGGGAATGGTGTTGAAGCCAGGGTAGTCCAAGGAGAATTTCGGAAGTGCAATTGGAGAGGACCAAAAACTCAATTTTTTCGTGATGAGGTCCGATGCACATTAGGAGGGGCTCCGTGCGGTAACGCACGGTGCAATCCAACCTGACTCCGTTGACCGCGGAAATGTAGAGTGGCTTGACGAGACGGGTCACCGGGATGCGGAATTTATTCACCAAGGAGTCCAGAATAAAATTCCCAGAGGCACCGGAGTCCAAGCAGGCCACGGCTGAGAGGGAGGAGTTGGCTGAAGGAGAAATCCGTACGGGCACCGTGAGACGTGGAGAAGCCGACTTAGCATCAAGAGACGCCACACCCACGAGAGCTGGGTGCGAGCGTGCGTTTCCCAGACGTGGAGGACGGATAGGGCAATCCACCAAGAAATGTTTGGTACTGGCACAGTACAGACAAAGATTTTCTTCCCTACGGCGATTCCTCTCTTCCTGGGTCAGGCGAGACCGATCCACTTGCATGGCCTCCTCGGCGGGAGGCCTAGGCGTAGATTGCAACGGAGACTGTGGGAGAGGTGTCCAGAGATCTAAGTCTTTTTCCTGGCGGAGCTCTTGATGTCTCTCAGAAAAACGCATGTCAATGCGAGTGGCTAGATGAATGAGTTCATGCAGGTTAGCAGGAATTTCTCGTGCGGCCAGAACATCTTTAATGTTGCTGGATAGGCCTTTTTTAAAGGTCGCGCAGAGGGCCTCATTATTCCAGGATAGTTCAGAAGCAAGAGTACGGAATTGTATGGCGTACTCGCCAACGGAAGAATTACCCTGGACCAGGTTCAGCAGGGCAGTCTCAGCAGAAGAGGCTCGGGCAGGTTCCTCAAAGACCCTTCGAATTTCCGAGAAGAAGGAGTGTACAGAGGCAGTGACGGGGTCATTGCGGTCCCAGAGCGGTGTGGCCCAAGACAGAGCCTTCCCAGACAGAAGGCTGACTACGAAAGCCACCTTAGACCTTTCAGTAGGAAACTGGTCCGACATCATCTCCAAGTGCAGGGAACATTGTGAAAGAAAGCCACGGCAAAACTTAGAGTCCCCATCAAATTTGTCCGGCAGGGACAAGCGGAGGCTAGGAGTGGCCACTCGCTGCGGAAGAGGTGCAGGAGCTGGCGGAGGAGATGGTTGTTGCTGCTGTAGCTGAGACTGAAATTGCTGTAGCTGTGACTGAAGCTGCTGTAGCTGCGACTGGAGTTGCTGTGTCATGGTGGTCAAGTACGACAGCTGGTGATCTTGTTGGGCGATCTGTCGGGCTTGCTGGGCGACCAGTGTAGTGAGGTCGGCGACAACTGGCAGAGGAACTTCAGCGGGATCCATGGCCGGATCTACTGTCACGATGCCGGCACTGTCACGATGCCGGCTGGCAGGAGGTGGATCCTCTGTGCCAGAGAGGGATTGGCGTGGACCGGGCTAGTGGACCGGTTCTAAGTCACTACTGGTGTTCACCAGAGCCCGCCGCAAAGCGGGATGGTCTTGCTGCGGCGGTAGTGACCAGGTCGTATCCACTAGCAACGGCTCAACCTCTCTGACTGCTGAAGATAGGCGCGGTACAAGGGAGTAGACAGAAGCAAGGTCGGACGTAGCAGAAGGTCGGGGCAGGCAGCAAGAATCTTAGTCAATAAGGCAATAGCAGGAGGTCAAGTACACAGTAAGGACAAACACAGTAACGCTTTCACTAGGCTCTAAGGCAACAAGATCCGGCAGGGGAGTGCAGGGGCAGTGATCAGATATAGTCTGGGAGCAGGTGGAAGCCAATTAAGCTAATTGGGCCAGGCACCAATCATAGGTGCACTGGCCCTTTAAGTCTCAGGGAGCTGGCGCGCGCGCGCCCTAGAGAGCGGAGCCGCGCGCGCCAGCACATGACAGCAGGGGACCGGGACGGGTAAGTGACCTGGGATGCGATTCGCGAGCGGGCGCGTCCCGCTGTGCGAATCGCATCCCCGATGGCCATGACAGTGCAGCGCTCCCGGTCAGCGGGACCGACCGGGGCGCTGCGGAGAGAGAGACGCCGTAAGCGCTCCGGGGAGGAGCGGGGACCCGGAGCGCTAGGCGTAACACACACATTTCCTACCTATCCTGTGGTGATAAATGCTTTTAATAGGCCAACCTTCTTTGAGAGTCTATCTGCTAAATTGGTTCCTCAATACAATAAACCATTAAAGCATCACTGTCATTAACCCGATAACGACCAAGGACGAGTATAGACGTCCAGGTTGGCGGGCGTTCCCGCACCTGGACGTCTATACTCGTCCATTATTCTTGTGGGTGCTGCCCAGTGCACCCACGAGATCGCGGCAGGGACTCGGCTGTATCACACAGCCGGGACCCTGCTGCACTGCCAGGACCGAAGTAAACTTCGGTCCCGGCAGTTTTAACCCTTACAGCCGCGGTCGGAAGTGACCGCGGGCTGTAAGTGTTATGACAGAGGGAGGGAGCTCCCTCTGTCACTCCTGCAGCACCCCGCATCGCGATCGCGGGGTGCTGTGTGTGTCCGCGGCTGGCCGGGACCTGCCGCACTGCCGGGAGTGAAGTTCACTTCACTCCCGGCAGTTTAACCCTTACAGCCGCGCTCAGAAGTGACCACGCGCTGTAAGGAGTTCTGACAGAGGGAGGGGGCTCCCTCTGTCTCCTCTGCAGCACCCCGCAGCGTGATCGCGGGGTGCTGTGTGTGGCCGCACTGCCGGGAGTGAAGTTCACTTCACTCCCGACAGTTTAACCCCTACAGCCGCGGTCAGAAGTGACCGCGCGCTGTAAGGAGTTCTGACAGAGGGAGGGGGCTTCCTCTGTCTCTCCTGCAGCACCCCGCATCGCGATCGCGGGGTGCTGCTGCATACCTGGGCTGCCGGGGGTCCTACAAAGACCCCCAGGTCTGCCCTGGGTATTGCCTGCCAGTGAAATATGCTGCCTGCTAGTGAAAACTGGCAGGCAGCATATAACTGCAATGCTTTGGAATACTAAGTATTCCAAAGCATTAAAAAGTGTAAAAAGAAATAAATAAATAAAATAAAAGTGTAAAAATAAATAAAAATGTAATAAAAGTGTAAAAAAAATATATATATATTAAATATACATTTATTAAATGAATCTAATAAAAAAAAAAAGCATAATGTGTAGGATCGCATTGGCGGACATCCGCAGCATGTAATATGCTGCGGATGTCCGCCACGTGATCCTACACATTATGCAGCAGTCACGGTAATGAGCTCGCTGCTGCGGCTGGGTAGCTTTGTGCGTCCACTCATAGCGGCGGATTTTCCGCCAGCAGTCATGAGCGGACACACTGAGCTACCCAGCCGCAGCAGTGATGGATATATTCGCCATGAGCGGGTGCTTATTCCCACAACATGGCGGATATATCCATCAGGAGCCTTAACTGTCACAGACAGACGTGTTATACTGCCAGCCGACCAGCCAATAACTTGTAGGGGTGCGGTATATAAATGGGGTCACTTGTGGGGGTGGGGGTACTGTTCTGCCCTGAAAGCCAAATGGCGCTCCTCTCCTTCTGAGTCCTACCACGCGGCCAAGGAACCATATATGGCCAAAGCGGGGGTATTTCCGAACATGGGACAAGCAGCTAAATAAAATATAGGGTGCATTTCTTTCAATATCAGAAGTGATGTACAAAAAATATGCCCCCCAAATGATGCATTTGTGAAAAATTGCAATTTTCGAATTTTTAACACTGACTTTGTAATAATTCCTGCCAAAAAACTATGGTGTTAAAATACTCATTGTACCCCCTAGCGAATACCTTGAGGGGTCTAGTTTTTAAAATGGGGTCATTTGGGGGGTGTTCCTATGTTCTACTACCTTTTAATTTCTGCAAACCTTGCATAGCACATAAAAAAAATTTACTTTTAAAATTTCTAACTAATTTAAAATGTTAATTAAAAACTAAAAAATAACGTCAAAATAAAGTAGACATCTGAAAGTATAAGTTTCATGAACTATTTGGTCAGTAAGTATAAATATATGCAACCAATTAGTGTTAAAATAGCAAAAAATCGTAATTTTTTGTAAAAATGTCATGATTTTTTGCATTGTAAAAAAAAAACTACAAATGATATCGGCTTACTTTTACTATGTACATGAAGGACAACTTGTGACAAAAAAACAATGTCAGAATTATCGTGATTGGCAAAACTTTACCAGAGTTATTCTCTAATAAAGGCAGACATCCCCGATTTGAAAAAACAGGCCTGGTCTTTCAGGGGCGTACAGGTTTATTTGCATTGGTCCTTAAGGGGTTAAAACAACTTTTAATATGTTGCTCCAACATGTCAAAAATTGTTGATCGCATTGAGTCTCACTTCTGAGACCTGCTGTAATCGTGAAATATAAGCTGGGGGAAGTGGCCACGGTCAGGGAGTGAAAAGACATGTACAGAAGTCTAGAACCATCAATATGAGTCATCAGCTGACGACCACAGTGGTGGCAGCTAAAACATATAAAACACTACAAACACTGTGAAACATAATAACAGTGAAGAAAATCACTATGGTGACATCATCACAGTAGAACATAGTTCGGAGTGACACATGTGCTTTGATTTTCTTGGCTATTGGGCCGAATTTTCTTCTAGTAGTACAACATCACTTTCTATAATTGTGTGATCTTGTTGACCCTATTGGGTCTGATTGTATTGTTCATTTATTGTTTTAGGGGTCATTTAAACCTATTGTCACGTTCCTCTGGCTGCAGCGCTCCGGTCGGCATTGCTGACCGCGAGCGCTGCTCTCTGGTCCCCGGAGGGGACGCGATCCGAGGCACGTCTCGTGTCCGCCCTCTGATTGCGCCCCGTCTCTCTCACCTCTCGCCCCCGTCTGCTTCCTCCCGGCGCGCGCGGTCCCGCTCCCTAGGGCGCGTGCGCGCCGACTTGCTTAAATTTAAAGGGCCAGTGCACCACTAATTGGTGCCTGGCCCAATCACTCCCTAATGTATAAAAACCCACTTCCCCTCTCCTCGCCGGATCTTGTTGCCTTGTGCCCTGAGAAAGCGTTATACTGTGTCCCAAGCCTGTGTACCTAGACCTTCTGCTGTTGCCCCTGACTACGAACCTCGCTGCCTGCCCTGACCTTCTGCTACGTCTGACCTCGCCTCTGTCTAGTCCTTGTGTACCGCGCCAGTCTCAGCTGCCAGAGAGGTCGAGTCGCTACTGGGGAACACGACCTGGTAGTTACTGCCGCAGCAAGTCCATCCTGCTTTGCGGCGGGCTCTGGTGAACACCAGTAACTGCTTAGAACCGATTCTCCAGTACGGCCCGCGTCATCGCCTCTCTGGTACAGGGGATCCACCTTAAGTGTCATCACCAGCCGCTAGCCCGGAGCCTGACACCTATTCTGCAAAAAACAATAAAAAGATCTGTGAATAGGAACATAGCTTGGAGAAGACCAACATTATTGTGATATCATCACAGTAGAGCGCAGCTAAGAGAAAAAAAAAGTCAAACATCACAAAAGAATACAGTCTAGAGAAAAAAATCACTATTTTACTATCGTCACAGCCAATAAATAAAGACATAGGGAGGAATTTATAATTGGCTGTATAAATCAAGTTATTTTTCCAACCATTTGCCTGTGCATATCTCAAGTGTACTTTCCTTAAATGTTTTTAAATGGAGCACGTTCTTCTAAGATAGCTTAGATCTAATCACATTACGATTTTGCAAAACTGTTCCCATATACGGTTTTCTATTTGAAAACCGTACACAAGATGCATCCGGTAGTGTGGGTTTTGTGTACATTATAAAAACAGTATACGGTTTTATAACATTACAGTCAATGGAAACTGTATTGAGCACACGATTAGTTACAGTTTTGTCTGTTTTTGATTGATAAGTTTTCCAAATAAAAAACTGATTCAAAACAGTATGGCGAAATAGTGTTATGAATGTAGCCTAAGTTTTAAAAGTGGGTTTGGGCTGCAGTGAGATTGCGCAAAAATTTGTGACAATTTTAAATTGTCATAAATAATAAATCAGCTACCACAGAAAAAGTGAAAGTTTCTTTTGACTTTTGAATAATTTACTGCCACAACGAAATAAATTTAAAACCAATGATAAATTCCCTCTTAAGTCTACTGTATCACAATAGAACCCCTATAAGGAAAAACAATCTGTGAGTGCCTCATTATATTAAAACACATTGAAGGATTAAAGGGGTACTCCACCCCTAGACATGATGGAGAGGGGATAACTTCTGATCCCTGGGGGCTGTCCACCACTGCGGCGCTACGTTATGCCATACCCCCTCCATTCATGTCTATGGGAGGGGGCGTGACAACTGTGTATTAGCCATCACGCCCCCGCCCATAGACATGAATGGAGGGAGTGTGGCGTGGCATCACAATCACGGAAGCCCCAGGCTTCCGTGACTGTAATGCCGCAGTGCCGGCCCAGAGATCATGGACCCCCCACGATCAGACATGTTATCCCCTATCCTTTTAATATTGGATAACATGTCTAGGTGAGGAGAACCCCTTTAAAGACAATAACAAATGTGACGATATAACAATAAAATAAAGTTGGCTGTCATGAACGGGGGCAGGGAGAAGTGAGCCCTAAGCTTTCCCTAAGACTACTTACCTAGACACCCTAGCGGTGAATGACAACTTGGAGCCAGTCCCTTCCTTGCGCTAAAGTGCATGGGGGTGTATAAGTCAACAAAACAAATGGAACTGTACAAAGTCAGGGAAAAAGTCAGGAACATAATGGAAACAACAAAGAGATATATAAATAAAAACTAGGCAGGATATAGCATACTAATATAAAATGGGTCAGGAAATCAAGGGCACAGTTCACACTGGACTCAGAACAAAGAACACACTAGACACCCCACTCTAAACATGGAGGGACATCAACACCAAAGCCAAATAGTCTCCTAGCCAGCGGGCACGCTTCACCGAGTAATCAGGATACTGGCCTAGGAGGAAACAGAAATACTATATACAAGCAAACACAGGTAAATACACACGACTCACTCACTCCTAGATAGACAGATTAGCCCAAGGTTCAGAGCAGGATTCTATTCTAGGTGTAGCAGGAATAAACAAGATCAAAACAGGACTGACAAAACGCACAGTGTGAGTACAGACTAAGGCAACACAAAGCAAATGCAGAAGGAACATACACATATACTAAAACCCGACAAATGTACTAAAACAAAACAGGCTAAAATCAGTGAGTTCCAACAAAGCTAGGGTCTAAATAACCACACCCGGGATGCCATAGACTGGAAGCATTAAAGGGGTACTCCGCTCCTAGACATCTTATCCCCCGGGATCGCGGCACTGCGATATCATTACTGCACAGAGCGAGTTCGCTCTGTGCGTAATGACGGACGATACAGGGGACGGAGCAGCGTGACGTCATGGCTCCGCCCCTCGTGACATCACGTCCCATCCCTTAATGCAAGTCTATGGCAGGGGGCGTGATGACCACCACGCCCCCTCCCATAGACTTGTATGTGGCAGGCCGTGATGTCACGAGGGGCGGAGCCGTGACATAACGATGCTCCGACCCCTGTATTGCCCGTCATTACGTGCAGAGCGATCTCGCTCTGTGCTGTAATGATAACGCAGTGCCGCAGCGGGGATCCCAGGGCTCCCCAGCAGCGGGACCACGGCTATCTGACATCTTATCCCCTATCCTTTGGATAGGGGATAAAATGTCTAGGGGCGGAGTACCCCTTTAACTCTTCCCAGCACAGGGAGAAGAAACACAGAATCTGTTCAGACATAGACCTAATGTCTAAACAGGACCCAAAGCAGAAAAATGCAAAAACACAGACATTACAGTGGCATTTCTCAATGTATGACATACAAAAATAAAAAATTGTTGTGTAAGGCTTATTTTGGGCAAACATTTACCTCCCCTACTGCTCCAGCTGGTCTGACCCTACAGCGCAGACTATGTTAACGATTATGGGAAAACCTCTTTAATGTGACTAAAGGAGGTCTGACATTTTTGTACTGTAACTATCTGATTATATTCAGGCTACTGCTTAGAAAACAGTGCAACTAAACAAATAAAGAAATTATATGGGGACTAAATAACAAGGATCTGAAATAATCCAAGTTTTAATCACTTGAAGTCGTACAGTGAGCATCTGGAACCTCTTAAGAACACAGAGAATTTTGGTCTTGAAGACACAGTCCATTTTCATTTTTGTATTTTTTGCTTTTTCCTCCCCGCCTTAAAGGTTAGGGTTGCACGTGCCATATTTTGCTGCATATTTGCTGCTGTGTATTTTCCTACCCATTGAAATCAATGGGTAGTCAAATCAGCTGCAGAAAATACGCAGCAAAATACAGCAAGTGTGACCCTACCCTTAAAGCCATTACTCTATTACTTTTCCATCTACAGATCCATATGAGGGCTTGTTTTTTGCAGGACCATTGTTCTTTCCAATGACACCTTTCATTTTACCATACAATGTACAGCAGAGCCCTGAACAGAAATGATTTTTTAATCCTGCTTCTGCTGGAATTTTTGTCCATTACCTTCAGCTCCCGCAAGGTGCGATTTACACACCCGCTCCAACAACATGTGTGTCCAATCAAAATATTTGTGGGAAGTAAATTGAGCCCCCCTTCCAAAAAAACTAAACAAAATTATTTTGCACATTTTGGATTGTTTCGTATTTATGCAGTGCAACACATGGTAAATCTGTTATTTTTATTCTGTAGGTCAGTCCAATTACAACAATATGCATATTTACATAGCTTTTCTATAATGTTAAGGTTACTAGGCCTTTTTCATTGTAAAGGTGTTGTGACCCTTATAACTTTTTTATTTTTCAGTCTACTGGGCTGTTTGTGTGCTAATATTTTTGCGCTGTTTGTTTTACTTTCACATCCAAAATCAGTCAGCTTCAGGACAGCGTGGACATTCACCATCCCATTGATGAAATTGCAGTCCATACGGAATTTATCCAAAAGAATGAACATGTTCATTATTTTACAAACCATGTAATCCAGAATTTCCACAGAGAAAATTCAGAGATTCCTTTAGGCCTCGTTCACACAGCAGAATATCCAAGCGGACATTGAGCAAAAAATCTGCCGTGTGAACATACCCTTAGGGTACGTACTTACACATTTCTATATATTATTGGTGTGGCTTTCCACAAGGAAAATCCAGCGGATTCCAGAACAATGCATGTGAATAAGAGTTTATAGATGTCATCCACAGATTTTTTCCATATGGAAATTGATCTGTTGAGTATCTACAGTATGTCAAGGTCTGTCACAGATTATTCATAGAACAATGTTCATTAAAGGGGTACTCCGGTGGAAAACTTTATTTTACATCATCTGGTGCCAGAAAGTTAAACAGATTTGTAAATTACGTCTATTAATAAATATTAATCCTTCCAGTACTTGTCAGCTGCTGTATACTACAGAAGTTTTTTTCTTTTTGAATTTCTTTTCAGTCTGACCACAGTGCTCTCTGCTGACACCTCTGTACATTTCAGGGCCTGTCCAGAGCAGGATAGGTTTGCTATTGGGATTTGCTCCTGCTCTGGACAGTTCCTGACATGAACAGAGGTGTCAGCAGAGAGTACTGTGGACAGAAAGGAAATAACTTTCTCTGTACTATACAGCAGCTGATAAGTACTGGAAGGATTAAGATTTTTAATAGAAGTAATTTACAAATCTGTTTAACCTTCTGGCACCAGTTGATTTAAAATAAATTGTTTTCCCCCGGAGTTCCCCTTGAAGTTACTGGTGGTATTCATCACACTGCAGATTAAATTGCCAATTATGGCATTATGTCCAAAAGATTCACAGCACTGGTAAAACCATTTCTTTATTAGAAATCCATTTAAAATCCACAGGATACAGACAGGTGCATACCGACAAGTTAGAGGTAAAAACCTCCCTCTCTGACGCATTTTTCTGCCCTACCAGGCCTTAATCATATTATGGCCTTATGTCTCAATGAGTTTGTATTTTTCTCATATATACCCTTTAAGAAAATATAAATAACTTATCTAGCATAATTTTTAAAACATATGGTATAGGCATGTAACGTGCTAAAAGTCATGAAAGTTCAAATACAGTGAGCCCCTGTGACTGCCTGTCCTTTGTGAGGGAGAATGACACTGTTCTCCTTTGTATAAGAGCTAGAGTTATTTATAGCCTAATCTACACTATTTAAGCAACATATACTAGTTCTCTTTGAACTTTCTATGTTAATGTACCACAGGCTTCTACTGAGACCCCTCCTCTACCCCAACTAGCGCTAGGGTTCCATATTATAGACTTGCATGGAGGGGGCGGAACGTGACATCACACGGAGGGCAGAGTCGTGATGTCACGATACTCCAGCCCCGTGGTCGTCACGCTGCACACTCGGAGCCTCCAGCGCTGCGGAGAGCTTGCAAAGGTGGGTGATGACTGACAGATTGGGGGGGTCCCCAGCAGCGGGACATCTTATCCCCTATCCTTGTGACTTTTTGGTTGGGGACTGTTTCCAGTTTCCTTTAATAAGACTGACATTGGAATCAACATCCATCACTATGTCTGAGTTGCTGCACTATCATCCCTATGGGTGCATCTTAGGCTGGCACACACCATAAAGGGCTATAAAGGCTATCGCATGCTTTTTATTGTTTAGTATGTTTTTTCTATTAAAAAAAACATTCAGGAATATCTTTTGTTAAATGGTTTGGAGTGAACACTGAGCGGCATCCTGGTATTATATTGTAAGGTAGAAGTTGCAGAAGACAAATGGGTCAAAATTTTAAGTCTAAACTAATAAAATATTGTCTGCAAAGGTATCTGTACAAAAGCAGAAACACTGTATGTAAAATTACACACTTTAGATTTTGCTGCAGCATCACATTAGTGCCTATCTTTTACTCTTAGGAAGGATATAGAGTTCATGTCTGTCTTTCAGCTGTTTCCTTCTGTTTCCTTCTGGGGAATCTGTGCTAAGGCTACCTAATGTGGTGAATCTGTGCTAAGGCTACCTAATGAGGGGAAACTGTGCTAAGCCTACCTAAAGTGGGGAACCTGTGCTGCACTACCCAATGAGGGGAAACTGTGCTAAGACTACGTAAAGTGGGGAAACTGTGCTGCCCTACCTAATGTGGGTAAACTGTGCTGCACTACCTAATGTAGGGAATCTGTGCTAAGTTCTACCTAATGTGGGGAAACTGTGCTGCGCTTCCTAATGTGGGGAATCTGTGCTAAGGCTACCTAATGTAGGGAAACCGTGCTGCGCTACCTAATGTAGGGAATCTGTGCTAAGTTCTACCTAATGCGGGGAAACTGTGCTGCGCTACCTAATGTGGGGAATCTGTGCTAAGGCTGCCTAATGTAGGGAAACTGTGCTAAGGCTACCTTGTGTGGGGAAACTGTGCTGCACTACATAATGTGGGCAAACTATGCTGCGCTACCTAATTTGGGGAATCTGTGCTAAGGCTACCTAATGTGGGGAATCTGTGCTAAGGCTACCTAATGTGGGGAATCTGTGCTAAGGCTACCTAATGTGGGGAATCTGTGCTAAGGCTACCTAATGTGGGGAATCTGTGCTAAGGCTACCTAATGTTGGGAATCTGTGCTAAGACTACCTAATGTGGGGAATCTGGGCTGCCTAATGTAGGGAAACTGTGCTGCACTACATAATGTGGGCAAACTATGCTGCGTTACCTAATGTAGGGAATCTGTGCTAAGGCTACCTAATGTGGGGAATCTGTGCTAAGGCTACCTAATGTGGGGAATCTTTGCTAAGGCTACCTAATGTGGGGAATCTGTGCTAAGGCTACCTAATGTGGGGAATCTGTGCTAAGACTACCTAATGTGGGGAATCTGTGCTAAGGCTACCTAATGTGGGGAATCTGTGCTAAGGCTACCTAATGTGGGGAATCTGTACTAAGGCTACCTAATGTGGGGAATCTGTGCTAAGGCTACCTAATGTGGGGAAACTGTGCTGCGCTACCTAATTTGGGGAATCTGTGCTAAGGCTACCTAATGTGGGGAATCTGTGATAAGGCTACCTAAAGTGGGGAAACTGTGCTAAGGCTACCTAATGTGGGGAAACTGTGCTGCGCTACCTAATTTGGGGAAACTGTGCTGCGCTACCTAATTTGGGGAATCTGTGCTAAGGCTACCTAATGTGGGGAATTTGTGCTAAGGCTACCTAATGTGGGGAATCTGTGCTAAGGCTACCTAATGTGGGGAATCTGTGCTAAGGCTACCTAATGTGGGGAAACTGTGCTGCGCTACCTAATTTGGGGAATCTGTGCTAAGGCTACCTAATGTGGGGAATTTGTGCTAAGGCTACCTAATGTGGGGAATCTGTGCTAAGGCTACCTAATGTGGGGAATCTGTGCTAAGGCTACCTAATGTGGGGAATCTGTGCTAAGTCTACCTAATGTGGGGAAACTATACTACCTAATGTGGGGAAACTGTGCTACGGCTACTTAATGTGGGGAATCTGTGCTACGGCTACCTAATGTGGGGAATCTGTGCTACAGCTACCTAATATGGGTAAACTATGCTACGGCTACCTAATGTGGGGAAACTGCTACCTACCTAATGCTCCCCCCCCCCAGCTGTTGCAAAACTACAACTCCCAGCATGCACAATCTGTCAGTAGATGCTGGAAGTTGTAGTTTTGCAACAGCTTAAGGCACACTAGTTGCAAAACACTGAGTAAGGTAACAAACCCTAACCCAGTGTTTCGCAAACAGTGTGCCTTTAGCTGTTGCAAAACGACATCTCTTAGCATGCACTGACAGCCGAAGGGCATGCTGGGAGTTGTAGTTATGCAACAGCTGGAGGGCCACTATTACAACTCCCAGCATGCCCTTTGGCTGTCCATGCATGCTGGGAGTTGTAGTTATGCAACAGTTGGAGGCACACTTTTTCATAGAGAAAATGTGCCTCCAGCTGTTGCATAACTACAACTCTCAGCATGCACGGACAGACAAAGGGCATGCCGGAAGTTGTAGCTGTGCCTCCAGCTGGTGCTTGCTTGTAGTTGTAATTATGCAGCAGCAGGAGGCACACTGGCCTCACCTCCTGCTCCAATGATCGCCGCCGCCGCCAGGGTTCCGATCACTGCCGCCAGGTATCTTCTCCAGACTAAGGTCACTGACGGGCTCTCGTTCACACATCCGGACTGAGGGCAGAGAGGGTGCCTTCAATGACACCTCCCAACAGAAGCTCTGAATGGTTGGCCGCTCCTGGCCGACCAATCAGAGAGATTGTGAGGTGGCACTGGTGCCACCTCACTTCTGCTGATAAAGGGTGATTAGTGCTGTCTCAGAAAGCACCAATCACCCTTTTTTTCAGGCTCAACAGAGACCGGTATGAGCCCAAATCGCCACAAATTGGTGGTCTGAATTGACCGATGATTTTCGGTGATCGCCGACATGGGGGGGTATCAGGACGATTTCAGCAGGCACCGGCAGTGAACAGAAACGCAGAGGGCATACAGGTACACCCTTCTTCTTGATGGGGTGAAAGGGGTACTCAGGGGAACTAAACCCATAGCCCATCCTTTTCCTCTCTTCAACCTATTTAATTGACTAAATATCATTCATAAGCTATATAGAGCAGTTTCCCCTCTTTGGTTGTCACATGCATGAAGTGAGGGAATGACATCATCCAGCCATCCACCCTGTCTCTGTTAAACTCCCTCTCTGAAAGCAGCCCCCACCCTCCTGAGAGACACAGAGCATATAATTTCTGCCCTGCACTGATGAGTCCTGCTTTCTTTAGTGTTGAGAACTGGGAGGTGTGTGCAGCCTCAGCCAGTCACATACTGAACCTTTCAATGCTGCTCAGATCAGGATGGTGGGGGCTGGCAGAGCAGAGTGGCAATGATTGCTGGAAGATGTAGGCAAGGGGAGGGAAGGATGGCAAAGTGCACTGCTCAAAAAAATTGGGAACACTAAGATAACACATCCTAGATCTGAATGGATGAACTAATTATAATTTCATCTTTACATAGTTGAATGTGCTGACAACAAAATCACACAAAAATTATCAAGGGAATTAGGTCTGGATATGGAGTCAGACTCAAAATCAAAGTGGTAAACCCCACTACAGGCTGATCCAACTTTGATGTAATGTCCTTAATCCCTTAACTACGCAGGACGCATATTTACGTCCTGCGCCGGCTCCCGCGATATGCGACCCCGCATCACATCGCGTCGGTCCCGTCGCTCATCAACGGCCGGGACCCGCGGCTAGTACCACACATCGCCGATCGCGGCAATGTGCTGTATTAACCCTTTAGAAGCGGCGGTCAAAGCTGACCGCCGCTTCTAAAGTGAAAGGGAAACTATCCCGGCTAGTCAGTCGGGCTGTTCGGGACTGCGGCGGTGAAATCACGGCGTCCTGAACAGCTTATAGAACACCGGGAGGGCCCTTACCTGCCTCCTCGGTGTCCAATCGACAAATGACTGCTCTGTGCCTGAGATCCAGGCAGGAGCAGTCAAGCGCCGATAACACTGAGCACAGGAGTGTTAATACACGCCAGTGATCAGCATGAGAGATCAGTGTGTGCAGTGTTATAGGTCCCTGCACACACTGCATAACACTGTAAAAAAAAAGTTTAAAAAAAAGTGTTAATAAAGGTCATTTAACCCCTTCCCTAATAAAAGTTTGAATCACCCCCCTTTTCCCATGAAAAATAAATAAAACAGTGTAAATAAAAAATTAGTCCTCATACTGCCCTGTACGTGGAAAAATTAAAAAGTTATAGGGGTCAGAAGATGACATTTTTAAACATATAAATTTTCCTGCATGTAGTTATTATTTTTTTCCAGAAGTACGACAATATCAAACCTATATAAA
Source organism: Hyla sarda (assembly GCF_029499605.1). NCBI lineage: Eukaryota > Metazoa > Chordata > Amphibia > Anura > Hylidae > Hyla > Hyla sarda. Next base: position 274,234,257 of record NC_079191.1, on the reverse strand, counting down.
TAGGATATCATTTTAACCGTATGGACCTACAGAATAATGATAAGATGTCATTTTTACAGGAATATGCACTGCGTAGAAACGGAAGCCCCCAAAATTTACAAAATGGCGTTTTTTCTTCGATTTTGTCGCACAATGATTTTTTTTTCCGTTTCGCCGTGAATTTTTGGGTAAAATGACTAATGTCACTGCAAAGTAGAATTGGTGACGCAAAACATAAGCCGTCATATGGATTTTTAGGTGGAAAATTGAAAGGGTTATGATTTTTAAAAGGTAAGGAGGAAAAAACGAAAGTGCAAAAACTGAACTTGAGTCCTTAAGGGGTTAAAATAAGTCAAAATGAGGCTCAGTAGTGTGTGTGGCCTCCACATGCCCGTATGACTTCCCTACAACGCCTGGGCATGCTCCTGATAAGGTGGCGGATGATCTCCTGAGGGATGTCCTCCCAGACCTGGACTAAAAAATTTCCTCCCAGACCTGCTCAAAAAAATAAAGGGAACACTTAAACAACAAAATGTAACTCCAGGTCAATGACACTTCTGTGAAATCACACTGTCCACTCAGGAAGCAACACTGATTGACAATCAAATTCACATGCTTTTGTGCAAATGGAACAAACAACAGGTGGAAATTATAGGCAATTAGCAAGACACCCCCCAATAAAAGAGGGGTTCTGCAGGTGGTGACCACAGACCACTTCTCAGTTCACATGCTCCCTGACTGATGTTTTGGTCACTTTTGAATGCTGACGGTGCTTTCACTCTAGTGGTAGCATGAAATGGAGTCTACAACCCACACAAGTGGCTCAGGTAGTGCAGCTCATCCAGGATGGCACATCAATGCGAGCTGTGGCAAGAAGGTTTGCTGTGTCTGTCAACGTAATGTCCAGAGCATGGAGGCGCTACCAGGAGACAGGCCAGTACATCCGGAGACGTGGAGCAGGTCGTAGGAGGGCAACAACTCAGCAGCAGGACCGCTATCTCCGCCTTTGTGCAAGGAGGAGCACTGCCAGAGCCCTGCAAAATGACCTTCAGCAGGCCACAAATGTGCATGTGTCCACTCAAATGGTCAGAAACAGACTCCATGAGGGTGGTATGAGGGACCGACATCCACAGGTGGGGGTTGTGCTTACAGCCCAACACCGTGCAGGATGTTTGGCATTTGCCAGAGAACACCAAGATTGGCAAATTCACCACTGGTGCCCTGTGCTCTTTACAGATGAAAGCAGGTTCACACTGAGCACATGTGACAGACATGATAGAGTCTGGAGACGCCGTGGAGAATGTTCTACTGCCTACAACATCCTCCAGCATGACGGGTTTGGTGTTGGGTCAGCAATGGTGTGGGGTGGCATTTCTTGCCAGAGGTAGCCTGACTGCCATTAGGTACTGAGATGAGATCCTCATACCCCTTGTGAGACCATATGCTGGTGCGGGTGGCCCTGGGTTCCTCCTATTGCAAGACAATGCTTGACCTCATGTGGCTGGAGTGTGTCAGCAATTCCTGCAAGAGGAAGGCATTGATGCTATGGACTGGCTAGCCCAGACCTGAATCTGATTGAGCACATCTGGGACATCATGTCTCGCTCCATCCACCAACGCCACGTTGCACCACAGACTGTCCAGGAGTTGGCGGATGCTTTAGTCCAGGTCTGGGAGGACATCCCTCAGGAGACCATCTGCCACCTCATCAGGAGCATGCCCAGGCATTGTAGGGAGGTCATATGGGCACGTGGAGGCCACACACACTACTGAGCCTCATTTTGACTTGTTTTAAGGACATTGGGGGAGATTTATCAAAACCTGTCCAGAGGAAAAGTTGCTGAGTTGCCCATAGCAACCAATCAGATCGCTTCTTTCATTTTACAGAGGCCTTGTTTAAAATGAAAGAAGCGATCTGATTGGTTGCTATGGGCAACTGGACAACTTTTCCTCTGCACTGGTTTTGATAAATCTACCCCATTATATCAAAGTTGGATCAGCCTGTAGTGAGGTTTTCCACTTTGATTTTTAACGTGACTCCATATCCAGACCTCCATGGGTTGATAAATTTGGTTTCCATTGATAATTTGTGTGATTCTGTTTTCAGCACATTCAACTATGTAAAGACGAAAGTATTTCATACAATTAGTTCATTCATTCAGATCTAGGATGTGTTATCTTAGTGTTCCCTTTATTATTTTGAACAGTGTGTATATATATATATATATATATATATAGTGTGTGTGTGTGTGTGTATATATATATATATATATATATATATATATATATATATCTGAGGATGACGTTTTAAAACCACAGCTAATCTGCCAAAAACCCGCCTGTTATGTGGAGCTTTTTGTTTTGTTCAGCCATTAAGGGTTTATTTTATATTGCTGCCAAAAATACAGATGCTATAAGAAAAAAAAAAAAAACAAGAGGAAACATGAACAGGCACATACAGTCAATTCTGCCAGCATGAGGTAATAACAACTAAACGACATACGTAAAGCAATAACTTGTATCTACAAGGTCCCAAAGCTTCTTGTACCGCCAGGTGGCGCTCAGGTGACGTATGTTGATCAGCACGTCCTTACCGGCCGCTCTGTGAACTACGTGCGCGCTCCCGCTCCTCTAATATCCCTCCCCACCACTAGGGGCGCTGTTATCCCTGTCGCTCCTCCCAAGAACTGTCAGTCCCGGCGGGTGAAGGGTGCCGTGCTCTACATCCGGCTCTCTAGTTCACGTCTGTTTCGGACTTGTGTATGTGACGACGTCACTCCAGGGCGCAACACCCGGAGAGCCAAGCGGGAGAAGCCCGGGAGGCGGAGCGTCGTGGCTGGCACGCACTGGGCTTACGGAGCATCCGGCCGGGTCTCGGGCAGTGGGCGGCCCCAGTGACCGGAGCGCTGCTGTGGTGCACCGGCCCCTTCCGGGCTCCTGAGAGAAGTTGTCGGGAGCGCGTCCGGGACATGTAGGGGCGGACGCTGGGAGCAGCCCCATGTGCTGAGGGAAGTTATCAGAGAGTGCATGCAGAGGGGCGGTACCTGCTGCTGCTGGGAACTTCAGCTCCCCACCTGCTGCTCCCCTGACACATGAGTGGATCGGACAGCCCTCCCCGGCCACATCCTGCTCCCCCTGCCCGAGGACTTCACCCCCCATGTCTCATAGTGTGTCCAGACTGGTGACGGCACCGCAGTGAAGTATGGAAGGACTGTCCCTGAGTGATGCTGAGCAGAAGTACTACTCTGACCTGTTTGCCTACTGTGACACTGACAGCACCAAGAAGGTGGCATCCAATGGCCGGGTGCTGGAGCTATTCCGGGCTGCCCAGCTCCCCAGCGAGGTCTCCTTACAGGTAATCCAGACCCTCCTAGAGGGATTCCTGAGAATGGGCCCCAAAGGGCGACTCGGGGTTGGTGTCAGTGTTTGGGAACAATTTGTTTTATAGAACTTCTTTTTGGCCTGGTCTTGGAACCTCCTATGGGGCAGATTTACAGTGATCCTTCAACTTACAATGGCCTCAACTTACAATAGTTTCAACATACAATGGTCTTTTCTGGAGCATTGTAACTTGAAACCAAACTCAACATACAATGCTACAGACAGTCCAGATCTGTGAAACATGTCAATGGCTGGAAGAACTGACCAGAATCATCAGAATGGGCATTTTACTAGTAAAACAATTGCACAGTGACACCCCCCCCCCCCCCGACCTACGATGGCTCCGACATACGATAATTTCAACATGGCCAGAGGCCATCGCATGTTGAAGGCAGCATCAACATATGTTGCTTTTGTATGTCGGGGCCATCGCATAAACGGCTATGCTGCAGCGCAGACTACTTCAACTGCCACTGGATAGCCGTTTACGATGCCCCGCGTACTGCGGTGACTATCACTTACCTGTCCTCGGGGCTCCGGAGCGTCCTTTTCGGTGTCCCCTGCATCGCCGGCGCTCTCCGTCATCACGTCGCCGCGCATCCCGTCCCGTCATTCAATAGGAGAGGAGTGTGTAGTGACGTGATGGCGGCGACAGAGCGAGGATCCCAGGGAAACAGACGTCTGGAGCATCGGGGATGCGGAGACAGCTATGGAGGGCGACATCCAGGGCAGCAGTGACGGTCCGGAGCGGCGGTAACAGGTGAGTACAACTTCCTATTCTTTACATTGCACGGATCCCTCAACATACGATGGTTCATTTGGAACGGATCACCATTGTATGTTGAGGGACCACTGTATAACTGAAGTGCATGCACTGACTGGTGTCTGGTAGCACCTTCCTACAGTACAGGGAGGTATTACATGTTCTGTACTCTACCTGTCAAACGGGGACTCTGGTCGGCTCATTTTTAAACCGTATCCGGTTTTGTGACCAGACCTAAAACTGTAGTATACTATGGTTTTAGGTCCGGTCAGGAAACCGCATACTGGTCAAAAATGAGTTGACCGGAGTCACTGTTTGACTTCGGTCGGCTCATTAAAGTGAATGGATTTCAGCGCTGGTCCGGCTGGGGTACGGGAGGGAGGGGGGGGGGGGGGGGAGGAATAATTTTCAAGTTATGCTGATTTGCCAATTGCTTCTATTTGAAATACTCAATCCTTCCAGTACTTATCAGCTGCGGTATGCTCTCAAGGAAGTCATGTAGTCTTTCCAGTCTGCCCACAGTGTTCTCTGCTGCCACCTCTATTCATGTCAGGAATTTTCCAGAGCATGAGCAAATCCCCGTAGCAAACCTCTCCTTCTCTGGACAGTTCCTGTCAGACTAAGAGTCAGCAGGGAGTATAATGTCTGACTGGAAAGACTACATGACTTCCTTCAGAGCATACAGCAGCCTATGTACTAGAAGACATGATATATATCAGTGGTCTTCAACCAGCCGTTGGCTGTCCGGGCATGCTGGGAGTTGTAGTTTTGCGACATCTGGAGGTCCGCAAGTTGGAGACTACTGATATATAGCTTTTGTATATATAGCTTTATACAGAAGCTGTTTGCACATCAGTGTAACTTTGTCACCAGTTGATTTAATAGCAATTTGACTGGGAAAAAAAATATATGGTCATTTAGACTAGGGATCGACCGATTATCGGTATCGGCAATTACCTTGCCAATGAGCCGATAATGCCCCGCACCGCCCCCACCGCACCGCGACTTTATTGTTTTCTGTTTACCTTATGCTCCTTGCAGCATCAATAACATTCTGTACACAGACTTGAAATTTTTTTTTGTTTTTACACACACACACACATACATATATTTTTTTTAAATTTTATTTTGGAAAATTAGAAAAGGGATGGCGATTAAAACTCTTATGGGAGGGATTTTGTTTATATTTCTAAAAGCATTATTTATATATTTAATACTTAAGTCTCTCTAGGGGATTTGTATCTGTATGATTTCTCTGCATTAATCCATGAGACTACACGCTATTGATAGAGCCTGCCATAGCATAGACCTAGGGCTGCCATAACTGATCTTCTGCCTTTGACATTGTTGCGGGCAGTAGATCCAGACCACTTCACCATTAATGACACTTTAAATGGCCATTTAGATGCTGCTGTCAAGTTTAACAGAATATCAATGGTTAATAGCAGACAGCTAAGGTTGCTCTGCGCTGGCTAGAAGACAGCTGCCAGGTATAGAGGGGCTCGATTTCTAAGCCCCCTTCCTTGTTCCAGAACGGCCCCATGATGAGAAAACGTCATGGGTCATTAAGGGGTCTGCCAGCCTGCAAGTACAGTGCATATTGGCAGACCAGCTTATCGACCAACCAAATAATATATAATGAAAATTGTTACCAATTTTTATTGATTAGTTGTTTCAGGCCTAGTTATCACCCGACCTCTTATCTTGTGCCTGGAATAGGACTTTTCAACTACTATGGACTACTTTTGACTACAAGCCTACTGTGCCAAGGTTTGGAGTATAAAGGTATTAAAGGGGTATTCTCACCATTTCCCCGGTATATGCCATAAATTCCTGATAGATGTGGGTCACACAAGATGTTAGCACCCTCCATCCTTGTTGTGACCTCCGTCTGAGGTTGTTTAAAAGCGATTTTATACAGCTGGTATAACTTGCATTGACTTTAATGAGACATGTTGAATAGATGGCATTAACCATTTAAGCTCGGTTTACATCTGCATTGTGGTTCACCTAGCGCAGTGCAGTCTGGGGTTTTTGAACAAATACCTTCAGTGCCCAATGGCCTCTTAGATGTTTTGGGTTCTGCTGAGGTGTCTGTTGGTAAATAAGCATAACGTGACGCAGATATAGAATCTGAAGGCAGTTGTGAACGGGACCTCCATGAAATGATTGAGGAGAAAGGGTTTCCCATTGCTGCACAAGGGCCATGTCTCATTTTGACGGCAGTGAGCAGTTTCCTTTTTTTTCCCCTCCAAAACTTAGATTAGCTCCAGTAGAAAGAGAGGTAGAAGGGAAACTTGTTGGATCTGAGGTGGGGGAGGCAGCACACAAGCTGCACAGCAACCAGGATATGTGAGACTGGCCTAACACATCCTCGGTGCGTTAGTCACATGTCATCCTCATATTGACTTCTTTTTATTTTTTATCTTCAGCCATTAGGCTGTTGCTTAAAAATGTATCTTCAGAATATGACTACATGTTATTTAAATCAGGCCTTTGTTATACCTTTTATTATTTTTAATTTACGTCTAGTTTGTAACTATCCACGTTAAATTACAGGATGATCTCATAGAAGGGTGAGCAAGATAATGTCAGCTGTGCAGTACTGCTGGAGGCCTAGATAAGGTAGGATAGTTAGGCTCCTTTTATAGGGCAGATCAGTGCCTGATACAAAGAGAACAGGTTATCCATTTCATGCTGCCTGAACCATCCCCTAAGTGGTCCCTAGCTGTGTTTCCTCATCCCACCCACCAACCTTGATGGATGGATCCCTTCCTGTACCCAAAGAGGGAGAGATACGTCAAGGCTGGTGGAGTTGGGAGCAGCTATTAGAGGACTCAGGCAGCATAACAATGTGGATTAACAATTAGTTTGATTTTTATTTGCTTGATGCTGTCAGCTGATCCGAGTCTCTTACATGGGGCATTAACTGGCCTGTCTAAGGCCCTTACTACTAAACACTATGCATACAAATAAGGCTCTATACATCCACTCTAGGAGAAATGGCTGTACTTCATTTCTTCATGGATAATGTAAAAAACTGATACTTTTCTGTTAATTCACAAAAATTTAGGGAGGGATTAGAGATTAACCCTCTGCATTTTTTATTGCATAGTTAGTGATATTCCAGCCCCCTAAACCCCCCCACCCATGTGTGAGACCACCGAAAATAGGTGTCTCTCCAGTGCTCCCGTAGTCAATCCATGTAGTACGGTAATCCTTTCTCACCTTAGCCGTATGTGTGCTGTCACCTTTTCTCCCAGTAGTAGTGTCTTTTGACTTCTTAATGTCTCAGAAGTGGCTGAGGCATTAAAGTTGCATAGAAATATATATCATTTCCACGATTTAACTGATGGGGATGTTGGTGGAGAACAACTTCACGTCTGACTGGTCATTGTTTCTGGGCTGTACATTTATCCTCAGATTGTGTCGTGGTGCTGAGTGGTGCATGTTGTGACCTACCGGGTGCACCTGTATTATCTGTCTCTTAACATACAATTTCCATGTTGGCTAGCCTGGACACATATCAGACTCATTAACTGGGCCTATCTACAGGCATTATGCATCCAAGTCCTGGCAGAAATCATAGGGAAAGCCTCATAACCAGCAATAGATTTTATTTCTGACACAATCATGTGAACATGACCTAGTTGTTTGTCATCCCCTAATAGGTATGTCTTGTGACCTCCTCACACGGTATGTAAGGCGCTAAGCCATTAACAGACTGGCATTGTACATGCATTATAACAAATTTATAATAAGGCTGGTAGAGCCAGCATTGTCCACTAATACAGTGGATATAAAAAGCATACACACCCCTCTTAAAATGCCAGGTTATTGTGGCATTAAAAAATGAGACAAAGATAAATGTCAGAACATACAGTATCCTGCACATATTGTGTTCAATCATTTAGTTTACATTGAAATCTGCAGCATAAAATCCTACGCATCAAATATGTGCAGGATACTGTATATGTGAACAGACCCTTCATGTGACCTAGTACATGTAGTATTTGG